>NW_004567117.1:47415441-47419119 GCF_000260355.1 Condylura cristata | reverse complement strand
GTGGCCTCGCGGTCCGCACCACCCTCTGGGCCCGTCCTGCGTCCGCCGCTGTCTGAGCTGCGCGGCCCGTGGACTCTGCCCCGTGGTGCGTCCAGTGTCCCGGCGAGGGGTCGCTGCCGAGCCCAGGCCGAGGCATTCAGCGTGCGTTTTCTTCTAGCGGTTCTGCAGCTCACGTCTTATATTCAAGAGTTTGCTTTTTTCCCTTCTGTCTAGGACTTGTCGACCCCAATCAAAATGTGCGGTCAGTATTGTGCTTCCCCGAGGCCTTCCGGACCTGAACGAAACCCTAAAACCTCCCATTTCTCCCTGAGGATGCACACGACCTCTGCCCCGCAGAGAATGGCCAGCCACTGCCCTGGTGCTCCAGCACAGCATCCGTATCCGCGGCGTATTCCCATTCACGACGTAAGGGCTTTGGAAATCGGTCTGTGCTGGACTCTCCCCATGTCAGAGTGACCCCCGCACGCTCAGGGCTAAGGGGCACATCAGTCACATTCTCGGCGTGGCCATGGCTCTTACCCTCGCAAGGGGCTCAGTCATTGTCCACCCACAGGCCCTGTGAGGGGTCAGTGCCCCCTTTCCCCTTGGCAAGCCCAGCGGTGCGAGGCCCAAGGACCCAGCACTCAGTGGACCTGGCGCTGGTCCCCGGAGGCCCCGAGCTCAGCCGCTCCACAGAGCTGGTTCAAGACGGGAGACGAGAAGCGTGTCGTGGTGGAGTTCCAGCTCTCGAAGACAAAACAGTAAATATTTAAGCTGGGCTTTAGGCATTTGTCTGTCCTCAAGATTTTATAAGGAAATCATGGCTCATTTTGTCAAATTATAGTAATTTTAAGACAATCAGAGCATTAAACTGGGTTCCCGGCAGAAAGGTCAGCTGGAGGCGGAGAGACCGGCTGCTTCTGCGGTCACTGGGAATCAGACCCGCGTGCTGGAGCCCGTGTGGCCACCTCCCCGCGGCCCCTGTGGCCATCTGCTCCCAGGGGAAGCGGGCTGGAGCGGGGTGATGGGGAGTCGTCGGGGCGTCCGGCCCTCGGCCCGGTGGGGCCGCGCCCGAGGGGGGAAGCCGCTGCGTCTGCTGCGTGGACTCTGCCGCTCCCTGGCGCCAAGTCCTGCGGCCCGCTGCTGGCCCACAGCAGCGGCCACGCTGCCTTGACCCCCGTCCAAGCTATGAGGACGGCCACGATGGATGGCGGCTGCGCAAAGCCTCGCCCTTCCCGCTGGCCGGCTCAGCCTCTGGGACACCCCCGCTGTGCCGAGCGCACCTCTCTGACCGCCTCTCTGGGCGCACCTGCCCTCTGCCCGGGAAGCCCACGGCCAAGTTCACAGCCTTGAGTTTTCCGAGGACAAAGCATTTACATCTTTTTATTTTCCTGCAAGATTTACTTCTGCATCAAGAGCGGAGGTGCAGGTCAGAGGTGCAGGGGGTGGGAGGACTCCCCAGAGTCAGAGGGGGGCAGGACAGGCCGACTGCCGAAGTGCACTGCTGGGGGCCAGCGGGGAGACAGGCGGGGTCTGCGCGCCCTGGGGTCCCTCCCTGCCGGGGCGGACCCCGCTGCCTGGCTGTGGGGAGCTGAGAGCTGCGGCTGCCCTCCAGGGAGGCGCATTCACATCGCTCTCAACCACAAACTGCTGGTTAAGGAAACCGCCTCTGGTCCTTCCCCAGGTATCTGTTTCTTCCCCAAGGCGGCCCCCCTGTGGTCCTGTCAGCGTGAGCGCGTCTTGAGTGAGCGTTGGGCTCCGAGTCCCGGCCGGGGGACGAGTCGCCCCTGAGAGCCAGAGCAGCTCCCCGCTGGGTCCTTATTTTGCCCTTGGTGAAGTGATGTGGCCAGTGTCCAGCAGAGTGGGACGACGGGCTCCCAGGAGCAGCTGAGCCGAACAAGGAGTAGAGCGCTCTCGACTGCGTTTTCCACCGCACCCCGCGTCCTCCGAAGGGCGTCAGACGCCCCCTGTTTCAGAGGCAGGCCCCGGCCGTCGGCCGGCACAGGAGCCGCCTCCAGCTCAGCGCCGCGGGGGGAGGCAGGAGAGGGGCGCAGCGCCCTGAGGGGTCCTGCTGGGCTCGCCGGGCCTCGCCTGGGGGCCGCTGCTCGGCGCTGCCATTTTGGGCTTTAGCAGCCAGAGAGAAAGATTTAGGAAAACCGTGACCGTCGTTTAGAGATTTCGGACTTCATAAACCTCTCCGCGGCCAGGCGTCGCGCGTCTGCTTTGCCATGCGGCAGCCGCAGGGGGCCAGACAGTCCGCGAAGCAGCTGCCCCTTCCAACCCAGGTGCCCCTGGCAGGGGAGCGGGTCCCGCCCCGGGGCTCAGGGCTCTCCCGGGGTTGCATGGCCCCCGCCGGCCGGGCCTCTGCGTGGCCGCAAGCCGGCCGCCCAGCCTGGGCCCAGGCATCCGGCTCTTTCTGCCAGGTTTCCAGGCAATGCCCGGCCGGGAGGCCTCGGGCGGGCGCGGAGACCGCGCCTGGGGCGCTGCAGGCTGCACCAGCCTCACCAGCCTCGGCGCCACGCGGGGCACAGCACTCACACAGCCTCCGCGGGCTCTGCTCTCACTTTCAGGAAAAATCTGAGCAGCGAGAAGGCCGCGTGAGCTCCCAGGGGCGAGCGCGCAGCGGGCGGCTGGCGAGTGGCGGCCCCGTGCGCGCCGCCTCCATCTCCGCGGGGCGACGGATTCGCCTCGCTGCACCTCGAAGCCCTGGCCACCCCGCTCTCCACGGGCGAGGGCGCAGCGCCAGGGGCCCGCGTGGCGCCATTTCCCTGGCAGCAAGCGCCGCCTCTCGGCCGGCCGGAAGCCTCGCGTTTCCTGACTGCTCGGCGCGTGGGCTCTTGAGAAGGGCCAGCCGCTGCGGCTTGGCCAGAGCGTCCACCTGGGCTCAGCCCCCGCGGGCAGCAGCCCCGGCCAGAGGCGCTGGCCGCACGGGGCTCCGAGAGGGCCGCCGGCCTCTCGGTGGGCTTCAAACTCAGATTTATCGCTGCTGATGCATCCTGGGGGGCCCCCTGGGTACCTAGAGGTTGGGTCTCAGGCTGTCACCCCTGCAGCCGGAGTCTGATCCCGGCCAGGGAGGGACCCCAGGGCGCAGCAGCCCCCTCCTGTGTCCCCGCTGCCCCTCAGCGGTGTGTTTCAGGGGATCCCTTGTCCTGCTCCCACTCTGTCTCTGGGGGTTCCTCTCACCCCCCCACCTCTAGCCTGCACCTCAGTTTTTCTATGCAAAAATCAAAAATAAGCCTTTATTAATGGCGACAGTGAACCCAGAGACAGCCACAAGTAGTGTGACCCGGCCGCGTAAGCAGGTTGTGCGCGGCTGAACGCGGGGGGAGCCAGGTTCGCTTCCTCTCAGCCGTCTCAGCTCCAGGCGCCCTTCCACCGCCAGCTCTGGGTGGGTCTGAGGCGCCAGGAGCGGGCACGGGCGTGCGTGAATGTGCCTCTGTTGGCTCCTGCTGGTCCCGTCTGGCAGTAGCTTATTTAGAGTTCCTCCAGGAGCCTCGCGTCAGGCGCCCAGCGACCGGCACCGCGCGGAAGCCAGAGCGTTAGTGGGCACTGCCTGCCCGGCTGATGCCACCTGGGGTCTGCTGAGCCTGCGACCGCGGCTCCTCAGGCCTCTGCCCTCTCATTCATCTCATTTCATCCTGGATCCGCACACAGACCCACAGACGACTGCCTCGGCTGCGACTCCTCCAGACTCGCCTG
>NW_004567117.1:47414025-47414918 GCF_000260355.1 Condylura cristata | reverse complement strand
CCCGCCCCCCGCCCCGTCCTGCCTTCCGCGGTGACGTCATAACACCGTGGGTGCGTTCGCACTGTCCCCAGGGCTTTCTGGGTGGAGCTGGGGAGACACCACAGGAGGGCCCGGCTGGGCGGAGAAGCCCGCGCCCCTCCCGCGTCTGCTGGGGGCGCCCCGGGCTTGCGGGACAGCGGCCAGCCGATGGGAGCAGTGTCCACTCTGCTGCGCGGGCGCGGGGGCCAGACCCTCTCAGCGCGCAGCTGAGGCTCTGCTCGCAAACAAGCTGTCAGGGACCCGCCGAGGGGGAGAAAAGGAAAACCAGGACCCCGAAGCACCCCGAACTCCGGCGGGAGCAGCCGGAGGTCTGGAGGGCCTGTCCTGGTGCGTCCACTCTCACCAGCCAGCCGCCGGCTACCCACTGGCCGCCACTGACGCCGTGGCCGCCGCCCTCAGTGCCCGTGGAGCTGGCGGGAGAGCAGTGGAGGCCAAGGGTTCCGCCTTCGCTGGTCTCTTACGGTTGGACCCGCCCGTGGCTCCTACCTGGCCATCTGGCCACCCCCGGCCCAACCGTGGGCAGTGCAGCTGGCAGCTGTGCAAATAACTCACGGCCACCGCGAAACAGTGGCTCTGGGTGAGAGAAATAACAAGTCTCTGACCACCTTCACCAAATAGGCGCCTGACGGATGGCTGCCGCGTCGCGCTGACGCTCAGCACTTTCGGGCCCTCAGGGCCATTTGTTATGGATGATGGTTTCCATTCTCTGAGTCAAATTTTCTTCATTTCACCTTAAAAAAAAAACTAATCTCCAATAGCCAAGGCCCGCACACATATTCATTAACAGAAGTGACCTCTAAAGACAGCTCTGCCTCTCCGGGCCAGAACCCGCTTTCTGTGGCAGGCAAAGCTTC
>NW_004567117.1:47410752-47411704 GCF_000260355.1 Condylura cristata | reverse complement strand
GAGCGAGGCGCGGCCTTCGGGGCCCCTGGACGGCGCTCCCCGAAGCCTCTCTGTAGCTCTTGTGACTGATGATTTCTGTCCCCAGATCTTTTTATAAACAGCAGTGATGAATCCTCCCTGCACTCTGTCAGCGACGTGTAGGAGGCTTCAGTTATATATAGAAGCAGCGAAGGCTTGTGGTTTGGCTCTGCTCGGCCGCGGCCACACTCGGATTCCTTCCCAGCCCGTGGCTGCGCGGAGAGGGCACGTGCCCAGGCCCCGCTGCCGCCTCCAGACTCGCCGCTCCGCTCTTCCCTCACCCCGGGCGTCTCCGCGCTTTGTCCTGGAAACGCGAGGCCCACCGGCGACCTGGCGCTCCCTCAGCGGCCGCCGGCCAGCGACGCTGCTGCCCAGGGCCCAGGCTGAGGGGCTCCCCGGCCCCCGATCCCTCGGCCGTTGGGTCTTGGCTGCGGGGGGGCGGTGGGCGCTGGACCCGCGGCCACCTGGCGGGACAAAGCCGGGGTGACCAGGAAGTCCGCTAGGTCACGGGCTGCTTGTGGGGGGGTTCGGCTGGGGGAGGGTGCTGGTGGAGCGAAAGTCCTTGGCGGCCACCCCAAAGGAGTGTCCCCTGCGGGGAGTGGCTCCCAGAGACCCCCGCGGGGTCAGCTCCAGGAACAGGGGCTGCCCAGTAGTCTGGGTGCTGGGGAAGACTCCCTGCAGCGAGGCGGGTGGGCCCTCGCAGCCCAGGCGCACTGGCCCCCTGTGCCCAGTGTGCTGCGGACGCCTGCGGCCAGTTAGACAGCTGGCAGGGGGCCGCCGGCCTGCGTCTGACCAGCGCGGACGCTGCACGGCCGCCCTGCGTCCTCTGGGCCGCGCCGGGCCGGCCTCCTCCCTCCATTACTGGGGAATGGGGTAGATGGACATGGACGGAGGCCGTGGAAAGGCCCTTGGCGGATCTTGAAGCCGCGCCCCA
>NW_004567117.1:47405987-47407245 GCF_000260355.1 Condylura cristata | reverse complement strand
GGGTGGCGGCGCCCGTGCTCTGCCCCCAGCTGCGGCCGCCGCCGGGCTCCCGCCTGGCAACTTGTCAGAGGAAGGATATTTTATGCAAATGCAAGTATTCTTTCCGAGAAATGATAGATCCACGGTGACTTCATGCCTGTGTCTCGCCGGACGAGGTTCACCGTGAAGGATCGGTTGCCCTCACCAGCCCGACTGGGAGAGGCGTCTCGAGCGATATTAATTGTCCGACATTCCGCTAATAGCAGGCAGCCACCGGCCGGACCAGAGAGAGGTCATCGACGAAAATTTGTTAAAGAGTAATTGAATGGGCTGAATCACTTAAGTAGGTGTGGAAAATGATAAAATAAAGTCGGCGAAAGGATGAAAAAAAGGCGGATGCTGACGGTGACCTTTGGCCACCAGCTTTGCTTTCGATGCGGGAGACATTTAATTAGAAGAGGAAGGTCCCCACTGCTTCCCGCACTGGATTCGGCCACCGGCAGCCCGGGGGGCCAGGGGACCGCAGAGGGGCTCCCTCCCCGCGCCCGCGCCCCGGACGCCCAAGCTCGAGCCCGGTGAGAGTCGGTGGGGTCCTGCCCTGACCTCAGGTCGGTCCTGGGGGCTGCGGGCACCGGACCAGCTGAGGGACAGGAGGTCACGGAGGCCACGCAGGGGCCCGGGCCTGGCCCCACAGCCGCCTGCCGGACCCTCAGGCGCCGTCACCACCGCCCGCCAGGGGTCAGAGCCCGAGACGCCACCTCTGCCCTGGCTGAGCTCAGCGGGCACCGCGCCGGCCACCGCGCTGTCCTGGAGCTGCCCGCCAGAGGGGGACAGGGCCCCCTGCAATGCATAAGCCCACGGCGGAGGTTCTGACACCCCACGCTTCGTACCCACTGCCCGGAGCGCTGCTCTATTCAGACGCGGCGCCCCCGAGCGTACCCCATCTCCCCGCGGGCCCCCGGGAGACAGCGGCAGACGCGCCCTCGCCCCGAACCAGGCCGCGTGCCCGCCCCCGCGCTCTGCTGTCTTGAATCCCCGCGCTCTGCTGTCTTGAATGGACAGTGAAAGGCCAATCCGAGCCACAGACAAACCTTTCGTGGCGGCGAGTGTCTCCGGCTGAGCTGTCGCGTGTCCGTGGTTTCGGTGGATTTCTTGGAGCTTGGAAATTCCTGCTGCACCCTGCAGCCCCTCCCGAAACGCTCCCCGTGGTCTGCCGTGGTCTTTGCCTCTGTGCTGAGCCCAGCCCCTGCCTTTGGGGCGCCCACAGACTCAGGCCTAG
>NW_004567117.1:47395848-47397142 GCF_000260355.1 Condylura cristata | reverse complement strand
GCGCTTCGTGCTTCCTCTCACGTGACTTCAGACCACAATTCTTGGAGATTTAAAGTTTCACAAGAAATACAGGCACAGACAATCACTTACTTCCCTGCATTCTCTTCCACTAAAGTGTTTATTAGTCCATGCACAGAGTGTCCAGAAACCAGTCTCCGGCCATGGTGGCGGCCTGCGTCCGGCGCACCTCGGGAAGGAGGCCAGGCCCACGTTCCGGCGTTCAGTGACGGGCGGGGCCAGCCTGGCCACGGGGGAGCCCAGTGACCGCAGCCGTCCCAGGCCCAAACCTGCTGCTGGCCTCGAAGCCCGGCAGCGTCCGGCTCGTGCAGGCTGAGGGCGGGGGCGGTTCCCGAGCAGCAGCCTCGAGGCGCGTGCGTCTGACTTCCCGGCTGAATGTGGCTGGTGATTTTTAAGGGGGACCCAAGGGCCCCCTTTCCTTACTGGACCATTTGGCCTACTGGGGGGGGGCCACATTTTAGTTACTTTTGATTTACTACGTGTCACCGACCGGCCTGAAGGATTTACTGCGGCTTCAGAAGCAGCACAGGTCTCTCTTCCCTTCACGCCTTTGTGCAAAAAATGCCTCTTTCCCCCCAAAATCAGTGACTGAGAATTCGGCGACGCGGGCTTCCAGGGGGTCGACCGGAGACACCTGAGGTTTCGATAAGTTCTTGCACGGGGCCACCCTGCTGCCCTGGGCAGAATCGAACGAGCCAGGCTGCAGGTGTCTCCCTAATAGTTTTGCGCTGAGTGCGGGGTGGGGGCCCGGGGCGCCCCGCCTCCCTGGCCCCCGCGGCCCTCCCCGCTCCCGCCGCCGCCAGCTTCCATTAGGCCCGGATGGGGCCGCCGTGCGCCCCCCCTCGAGCCGCTCTGACCCCGGAGTGGCGGCTCTCAGGAGCTCTGCTGTTTCCTAATGGTGCTCCGCAGTCACCCGCATTAAAAAGTAATACATTTCCCATACAGAAAGAATATAAAGTTCCATAAAAGTACAACACACTCACGATTTAAAGTATATAACATTAAATATATTAAAAGCACATTGTGCCGTCCCGTATATATTAAATACCACGAAGAAAGCCGGCGTCGCAATTTATTTTAAGAACATGAGAATTGCATTTAATAAAATGTTTAAAGTATAATTTATTACTGGAACAATTTATTAATAATGATAACGAAGGCTCTTGGAGCGCTGATCCACGAAGAGTGGCTCGTCAGAGACGAGCCTTCCCACCAAAGGCCAGGGCGCCGCCGGACCTCGCGTCCGGCCTCGGGCGCGTCCCAGGCTGGCCCGGGC
>NW_004567117.1:47392854-47393558 GCF_000260355.1 Condylura cristata | reverse complement strand
GGCCAGTGAGCGAGGCTGTGGGCAGCGGCGCGGCCACAGAGGACGCAAACGGACAGCTTTGACTCCTTTGGGCTTAAGAACTGACGAGGGCAGGTCACCCACGGCCTCGGAGAAGCAATGGGGGCCCCTCCCGTGAGGCCGGTCCACCCACGAGCTCCTCTGGACCAGGTCAGCACTGCCCTCCTGCAGGGGCAGACTGGCGCCCTCAGGGAGAGCCCTGGGGGAGGGACACTGCGGGCGGCCAGGGGTGCAGGGTGCCAGCCCCGGCAGAGGCCGCATCCCTGCCCCCCAGGCGCCCCCATGCTCCCCAGAGCTGCCGGGCTGGCGCGGGGACCCTACTGAGGACACCGGGCTGTGGGGTCGGCCGGCTGGAGGCCGTGTGGCCAGGAGAACAGCCCCTTGTTCTGACCCTCAGAAAACTGGGGTCCACTGGACCCGCCACCCAGGGCAGCGGCGGCCTCTGACGGCCTCAGGGGAGGTGCGGGCTGAGCCCACGCTCCCGCGACGGTCACCTCGGCTCCCCAGGAGACGGCCGCGTTTCCCGGGTGGGCAGGGGAGCACCAGCCTGTCGCTGCCATGTCCCTCTAGCGGGAGGGACGCTGACCCACAGCGGGAGAGGAGGCGCCCACGCGGCCCGGGGCGCCGAGCTCAGCAGCCCCGCAGCCCCTGGACGCGACGTGGGGGGCTGCGCCCGCCTGGCCGTG
>NW_004567117.1:47391392-47392408 GCF_000260355.1 Condylura cristata | reverse complement strand
AGAGGCTCGGCCGGGGCAGCGCCGCTCCGGGCGGCTGGACGGCTCAGCCTTGCGCAAAGCGCTCGGCCGTGGGCGTGTTCACGGGCACAGCGTAGGGCTGTGCTCGCCAGGTGGTGCGAGGCTGCTGCTGCCAGGATGTAGGGACGCCCCGACACACACCGGGTTTGCGCCTCAAATCTTGTCTTTGAAGCCAGCTGCACTGACGCTGGGCTAGACGGGATACAGGTTGGGATCTGTCGCTCGTAGGGCGGGAACTCGCTGGGCTGAGACGGACGGTTCTGGGCACCGGCCGGTTCCGAGTCGGTTCTGGGCACCGGCCGGTTCCGAGTCGGTTCTGGGCACCGGCCGGGGTCCGAGTCTTACCGACTCACCTCCACACTCTCCCAGTGTCTGTTCTTCCTGCCGCAGCGTGGGCCTGCCCCGAGGAGACTGCTGCAGCCACAACATTAATCTGTCAAACCTCGCCCGAGCCCCGGGCTTCACTCGCTTGCTGGGGTCACGCTGGGCCAGCGCGTGTCCATTACTCAGGTTGGGGCGGGGAGGCCCGTGTGTCCACACCTGTTCTCAGCCAGGGCGCGGCTCCTGCCGCCCTCATGAGGGGCAGGCGGCTCCTGCAGAAGGTGCGGGTCCAGTTCCAGCGCCTCGACTGGCCGCAGCCTGCTCGGCTGGCGGCTGGCCCTCGAGGCCAGCACTGCCCCGCCGCCGGGTGGGTGACTTCGCCGTTCCACGGAGCGGCCGTGACCCGCGCCGGTTCAGGGCGGCCCGGCGGGCCGTTCCCCGAGGGACCTCCCATTAGTACAGGGCCCAGGGCTTCGGGGGGCTTCCAGCTCTTGCTCCATTGACCCACCCAGCTCTGGGGGGCCCCCAGCCGCCTCGGGGTCTGAGGGATTCAAATCCCGGCCCGGGGCGCGCTGGACGGGAGGCAGGGCTGCCCTCAGCACCGCCACGTGGAGCCCCATCTGCAGGCGCTGGGCCACCGTGACCCTCCGCAGGACGCGTCTGCTGGCGCTGCCCGC
>NW_004567117.1:47388416-47389037 GCF_000260355.1 Condylura cristata | reverse complement strand
GAGCACCGGAAACAGGCGCCCGCTCCGCAGACATTTTGCAGAAGGCGTGAGAGAGCGAGAAACAGTCCGCGCGCCTTTGTCAGGCCGGAGGGGCCGGCGCCGGCTGCGGGGCTCATTGGAGGCGCCTCACGTACAGCAGCGCTCTGGAGGGGAACCGGCGACGTGCGCAGGGATATTACCGCCGAGCTGCGATTTTACCTAAGGGAAAGCGGCTTTATTAGAAGTCATGACTGAGATGGCGTGACAGGTGCCAATATCCCCCCCTGACAGATGCGGCCGCGGGCCGGTGCCATTTTCTCGCCGGCGCCCCGAGATGGACCTCCCGCGCACCCCCATTTGTCTCCCTTCCAGCGGATCACACATGTCCGGTGTTTGCCTCCGAGCCGCGCCGCCTGGCTTGATGTGTGGAACCCTCACGCGAGACTTATTAAAAGACAGTCCATTATTTTTATTTAGAGCGTTTCCAAAACAAGCAGAGCGCACAGAGATAATTTAAACATCGTGCGGCGGGTCATCTGCAGGCCGCTGCGCCTGGAAATCACAGGACGGTGGCGGCTGGCTCCACACACTCACGCAGCCACACACGCACGCGTGTGCAGAGACAGCCCGCAAGGCACACAC
>NW_004567117.1:47385123-47387209 GCF_000260355.1 Condylura cristata | reverse complement strand
GAACCTGCTCAGCCCCGTGGGGCATTTGGCTGCCTCGGGTCAGTGCCAGGACTCACTTGGGGGTGTGGGGCACAGCAGGTGGGAGCTGACTGGGCATGTGGACGGCCCCTGTGCCCCCCCTAGCTTGCTCCAGAGAGGGGGCGCTGGGGCTGCGGGCCCCCGGCAAGCCCAGGCAAAAGAAAACATCGTCACCCAACGACCGCCCCGTCTTGCCGCGAGATGGCGTGGGGCCCCGAGGCCGCCCCAGCGGCGGGTGCAGCAAGGCGCCTTGGCCTGGAGGCAGGTGCAGGCTGCGGCGCCAGGTGTCCGGGTTGGGGCGTCTGCAGCGGTGGCCCTGGGGCGCCTGGGCCTGGGGTCCACCGCTTCAGCGGTCACAGGCGCGTTGTTTTCCTGAAGGATTCTGTGTGTTCACACTCCGCGTCTGCCGGCGCTGCTGACGGACCGCTCCGTGGTGTTCTGTTACCAGCGCCCGTCTCCTGCTCGTCCTGGGCCGTGGGGTGCTCAGAGCCTGGGCTCCGGTGCCCAGCGTCTGCTGTAGACGGATTCGCGCTTCACTCGTTACAGAGACCCCGGTCTCCGAGCAGTAGAAGCTTCGAGGAAGCTAGAGCATCGCTCGGAGGAAGAGCAGATGGCCTGACTCGCACCCCAGAGCACGGTGCACCTGTCGCGGTCCGGCTACGTGATGTCCGGCGTGTTTCACACACGAGCTAGGCTTCACCGCCCTGCGCGTGCGGGCCGGCCCGGTCCCGGGCAGAGGCAGCCGGGCCCTCGCGCCCCGCCCTCGCGCCCCAGGCCCCCGCCAGTGCGCCAGGGGCCCCGCCTCGCTCCCAGCCGAGCGCCGGTCCAGCGGCCGTGAGGACCCCGCGGCTGAGCTGCCAGCGTGCTCGGGGGTCTCACTCGCCCGACGGTCCAGCTCGCAGGGTGCGCTGCCCTAATAAGGTGTGCCGGCCGGTTGGGCTCATGGGGCATAGATTAATTCTTAATTAACGATGTTACCTATGTAATACTTAAATGTATGACTGTGAGAAATCACTGGGTTAAGTCACGTAGTTATGAAGAGTCTATTCAATCACGCCACTACTATGTAGCTACAGCTTTGATAAAATTAATAGGGGATGACACTATATATTGTGCATCAAAATAAAGCCACAGAAGCCCCATTTTTAAGAGATCTGTGTAAATTGCTCGTGATAATTACAGATTGTGTCCACTTTCTAGCTGAAAATGCTGAAGGATGCTCACAGCAGCCGAGGACCCGCTGGGGCAGACGGCCAGCGCGCTCGGCCGCCGGGGGCGCCCCTGGGGCCAGCTGGCCTCCCTGCGCTGCTGGGGCGGGCTGGGCCGTGGTCGGCCCGCTCGCAGCCAAATCCCCGTAGCAGCTGGCCAGTAGCTGCTGCCAGTGTCCCTGCGTCCAGACAGTGACAGGCCGCCCCACCTCCGTCACCATGGTGGCCATGGGGAGAGGCGGCCTCCTCTACAGCGCAGGGAATCTGTGGTGGACTTCTGCAGAAGACGGAGCTGCAGCCACAGCCTTCCAGAGGCAGCCGCAGGCCGGGCGGCAGTGTCACCCTCAAGCGGGACGACGCAGAGGGCCGGGCGGCTGGGCGCGAGGGAGGAGGAGAGGCGAAGAGGAGGGACAGAGGGTGGGGACGCGGAGACTCAGCTGGACAAGTGGGGCGGGGCCCTCACAGGCAGCTCTGGACAAGGGGCGGAAATAAGGCCCAAAGGGCGGAGGGCCAGAGGGACCCTGCGGCTGTGGTGGGGACACCCGGCTCCCAGCCGCAGGGAGTGGGGAGCTCCGGGGACACGCTGGCCTCCGTCGGCATCGTCCTCGCCCGCCCTTGGAGGGGGCTGGGCTGTGCCCACTCGCTTCAAGGGGAGCGCGCCCCACGCCGCGTTCTCCTTTACGTCTCCCTCTGACTGAAGGAAGCACACTCCTATTTGTTAGGGAGCACACAGCCGCAGGGCGGGTGTCTCGAGGGGCGAGGGAGCAGAAGGCAAGTCGCAACACGACAGCAAGGCACGTGGCAGAGAATGAAGCACCTGCCGCCCGCCCCTGCCCGCCGCGGTCAGGTGCGCGGGGCTC
>NW_004567117.1:47380462-47384187 GCF_000260355.1 Condylura cristata | reverse complement strand
CTCGGCGCTGAGGGGGCAGCGCACAATGGACGGGCGAGGGGGGAGACCTCACCGAGGAACGACGGCTGCTGGAGCCATCGAAGCTGAGCGGTGTGACAGCCGTCGGCAGGCGCCTCTCTGTGGAGCGGACGCCTCCTTCAGGGGCCCTGTCCACCCAGTACGTCCAAACCACTTTCCGCTTTGCTTCTCGATTAACCCCTGGGTGACGCAGGCAGGTGCCGTTCACTTTCCAAATATTTGGGAAGGTTCTAGAGTGGCTCCTGCCATTGACTTCTAACCTGATTCCATTGGCTACAGCGAAGCCTCTGAGACTGATGCCATAACTTTATGACCCAGAGTGTGGTTAAAAGAAATGCGAGTTCTGCTGGTGCTGGGTGGAATACTCTAAGGTGGACTTACAACAAGGTGGCCGCTGGTGCTTTTGGGGGTTGATTTCTCCTTGCTGGTTTCAGTCTCTGTTCTATCAGCTGTCGAGAGGCAGTGGGGTCTCCAAGTGTAATGGTGGCTTGTGTATTTCTCTTTCTATTTCGATCATTTTTTGCTTCCTGTGTCCAGAAGTGTTACCAGATACATGTGTGCCTGGTGCTATTGTCTTCTGCATACATTGTTTTATTATTAAAAATGACCTTTATTCTAGGCAGTATTCTTTTCTCTGATATCAACCTTCTCGGATAATAAAGCCCTTTTATTTCCCCTCAATTTTTGCTCTTGCACTGTACCCTTCCCGCCCTTTTATTTAAACTACGTGTGTCTTTGTATTTAAGTCCATTTCTTGTAAGCCGCTTGGAGTCTTGCTCTTTCATTTCACAATCTTTGTCTTTTGAATAGAATATTTATGCCATTTACATTTAGTTTTATTATTGAAATGCTTAAACTTAAATCTATGATCTTGCGATTTTTTTTAAAGATTTGTTTATTTGTGCATACAGAACTGGGGTACAGGCCAGAGGCTCAGGGGTGGCGAGAGGCTTCCCCATAGACAGAGCGGGGAGCAGAACAGGCAGATTGACAAAGGGGGGGCAGCGGGCGGGTCAGGAGAGGTCTGCCGCGCCCTGGGGTCCCCTCCGGGGCAGGCGGGAATCGGACTCATGCGGAAGCGGCTTCAGCTTCCCAGTGCGGCGCTGAGACCCGCCGCGCCCCCGGAGGGCCCTGTCTGAACTGCATTCTATTTTATTGATGACTCACTGCTCTAGACATTCTAAATAAGTTTGAGAAATTTCACTATTTCACCTTTTTTGAAAGGTATTTTCACTATCTTCAGAAATCTGGATTCATAGTTTTGGCTTTTCTTTCGCTCCTTAGCGATGTCTAGAGTTCCATTCTCGGTGGAGACTGCAGAGGGCCGCCGCCTTCTCCCGCGCACCGGTTCTGACAGCCTCATCCTGCCGTCTGTGGCAGCCACGAGCCCCTTCCCTGCGACGCTTCCCCTTTGGACCGGTTTTGAGCAGTTTTATCATGACGTGCCTTGATGTAGTTTTCATGCTTCCTGTGCTTGGGGATCTTTGTGCTTCTCACAGCTAGAGATTTATAATTTCACTTGAATTGAGAAATTTATTATCTCTTAGATTTTCTATACTTTGAAGTTTCACTTTTTAGAAAAATATCTTTTTTTCCCCGTGTGCTTTATTTTCATAAATAAAGTTATTATTAGTTATTAGTTATTATTATTCTATTTTTCCATGATTTCTAAGTTGCCATTAATCTTGTTTAGTATATTTTCATATGGTCTTTTTTTCCATCTAAGTTTGATTTTGGATTGATAAGAACAATTGATTGATAAGATCATCCATGTCGGCAATTAACTTTTTTGAACATACAGAAAAAAGTGCTAATACCGTCTATTATCTCTGTCTGCTAGTTCTAACTTTTTGGAGTCGATTGCTCCGGATCAGTTTGAAAATATTGATGCAGAATAATCCTGACCGTCACCCTGGTCCAGTCATCTGTGAGTGGACGCCAACCCACGACTGTGACCTTTGCCTTGTCTGCTGTTGCGGAATCTTTCTATTCCTGGAAATATTGAACACACTTCCCAGGGTAAATTAAGGTACATGGAAATAAGTCTAGGCTCGCAGGGCTGCTTTTAATGTTGGTCGCTGTGACGGAGCGGGCGTAGCACAGGGCTAACTCACCTCAGCTTCTGGGCAGCGCTGTTTAGAGAAGGCTCCACCGCGCCCTGATTTATGAGATGTTGCAGGCTTACTGTTGGGAAAGGTACCAGACTTGGCCCTGAGTGAATAATTGTGCTGCTCTGTCTAAAATATGTGTTTTCACATATTATACAGTCCACCCATTTGAAGTGTGAATACAATGACTTTTTTTTGCAAATTTACAAAGCTGTAAAACCATCACCATAGATCAGTTTTAGACCATTCCCATCATTTTAATAAGATTCTTCATGCCCAATTGCTGTTAATCTTTGTTCCCTGCCCCAGGCGACTACTGATGTAGCTTTCTAGGAGGCTGCTGGCGCGCAGCTGCGCGGGGACGGGCTCCTGCCCGGCCGAGCCGCAGAGCGGGCTGCTGAGTCAGATCACGCGCCGTGCTGACCTGAAGCAGCGCCCGGTGCTTTTCCGACGTGTCTGTGACTCACGAGAGGCTGTTTCTGCACAGCACTGTCCGCCAGGGCCTGAAACGGGCGCCCGACATCGCCGCCAGCCGTGTGTCTCCCTCAAGCCGTGTCTGAACCGCGTTGTTTTGATTTTGTTTTTGCCGTATTTACCTTTCCACGTGTCGTCTGGGCCCCAGTCTCTCACAGGGTATTTTCCAGATACTTCCCCCCGCTGCTCTCGTCTTCATCTTCTCGGCAGGGCCATCTGAGTCCGCGGGGCCTGAATCCGTGATGGGATTCGGCGTCTCCGTCCGGGCTGCTCCTAGATGGCTCCACGGTCGCCGACCCGCTGGCCCGCACGGCCCCGGCGACTCCTGACGGACGCCCTCAGGCCCTGGACCCCCGCTTCAGGCCCGGCCGCTGCTGTCCTCCCGAGACCGCCGTGGCTGCCGGGCCCTCGCGGGCCCCTGGCGTCTGCCTGTGGGGGAGCTCAGCTTACCCCGCCTGGCTGGCAAGACCGTCCTCTGCTGCCCGAGCTCCCACTTCTGTAACACTCTTTAAAACTCATATATTTCCATGCTTAAGTTTACTTTTCCAAGTTGTTGTCCGTGGGAACCTAAGCAGGCTCTGACTCCATCTTGGGCAGGAAAGTGCCGCGGGGAGCCGCCTCCGGGCCGAGGCCGGGGCTGCCTGCGGTGTGGGGTCCCGGCGCAAGCGGGGCGGGGACCGGCGCCGCCGGGAGGCCTCTGGCGGGCTAAGCCGGAGCCCACGCTGGGCCGCGGCCAGGGCTGGCTGCTCCGGAGGGCAGAGGAGAGGGAGGACAGCAAGCAGGTGGCAGCGGGGGAGGTGGTGGCCTGGCGGCGGTGGCCTCGGCCTGTGCGCTGGTGCCCCGCGTGCCCGCCCGAGGGCCGGTCTTTGTCTGGGCCTCAGAGACCCTCGGTCGGCCTTGGCCTTTCCACGCGGCCCTCCCCAGCCCCGGCGCGTCCTTCTCCTGCCCCTCGGTGAGGACACGTCGTCCCTCCACGAGTCCCACGGGGCTGAGCCATAGCAGGGCACTTCCCATCGATGCCTTGCACACGCGCTCACGCAGACGCGCACACGCAGACACACAGAGACACGCATAGACGCGCACAGACGCGCACACACAGACACACAGAGACACACGCAGACGCGC
>NW_004567117.1:47375058-47380197 GCF_000260355.1 Condylura cristata | reverse complement strand
GCGCACACACAGACACGCACACACAGACAGGCACGCACAGACGCACACAGACGCGCACACGCAGACACACAGAGACACACGCAGACACGCACAGATGCGCACACGCAGACACACGCAGACACACATAGACCCGCACACGCAGACGCGCGCACAGACAGGCACACACAGACAGGCACACGCAGGCACACACAGACCCGCACACGCAGACACACAGAGACACGCACACACAGACACACGCAGACACACGCAGACCCGCACACGCAGACGCGCGCACAGACAGGCACGCACAGCTGTTCACAGCGCGCCGTGGGGAGAGGGCGGCTCCAGGGGCGGCAGCAGGGCGGCCGGGCAGGGGAAGGTGCCCCAGCAGCCTGGGCGGAGGAGCCCCCCTCGGGGAGCCTGGGGGGCTGCACCCCACGGGCTCTGCGCTCCCCCCTGGATTTCTTGTAGCTCCGCAGGCCAACCGGTGCGTGTGGAATTCGGACGCACAGAAGTAATGCGCAGCCTCGGCGTGGTTGGGGCGGCCGTGATGACCCCACTGGCCCCTCTCCCGGAGAGACGCGGTCAGCCGCGCGGGGTCAGAGCAGGGTGTCACCTGAAGAGGCTCTCTGCGACTTGGTTGTCTGGTGTGTGGTGCCGAGGCCTGATTCTCAGAGGCCGCCGAGCTCCCCAAGCTGCAGTGCTCCCACTCTGGGCCCACCTGTTAGCAGTTTGGCCTTCAGTGACATTTCGCAGGTGCAAGTGTCCGTACACACGCACATTGTGCGGCCTTTGCCTTTCCGGCTTGCGCCTCGCCGGTTCGGGGCTCGGGGCTCATTCTTCTCCCAGTGTGCCGCCGGCTGTCGCGTTCCGGCGTCTTAGGACTCAAAGGCTGTCTGCGGACTGTGCGGCCGGCTACAAACCGGCTCCGGGAGCCGGAGGCCGTCGGCCTCTGCTCCGCAGTGTGCCGGTGCTCAGCGCCCGCGGCCGCGTGGGCTCGTGGAGCAGAGCCGCCTCCAGGCCACAGGATCTCGGTCCTGGGGGGCCTGAGTTAGGGAGGGCCTGCCCCCCGGGGGCAGCTGGAAGGCAGGGAGGGAGGCAGAAGGCAGAGTGTGGCGGCGAGGAGGCCTCCCACGCGCTGCGGCTGAGTCCAGGGTGGTGGACAGGGCCCGGGCTCAGGGAGGTCCCCGCGAAGCCAGCCCCTGCCGGCCAAGGCGCGCTGTCTTCACGCCCCGGGGGGAAACGGGGCTTGGGACCCGTCTGCCGGGGAGCGGCCGTGCCTGAGACTAGCCGGTTTGCAAACCGCGCCTCTTGCTTGTCAGCGACACCCCGCCCCACCTCTGCAGAGCCCCCCTGCGTCCCGCGCGAAGGAGCACCCTCACAGGCGGCTTGGAAACCTGTGAGTGCTCCTGTGAGCGGCTGGGGGAGGCAGAGCAGTGGCTTTGGGGACCCCCCGGGCTCCAGGTGGGGGGTGACACGCCTTTGGCTCAGTCTCCTCGCCTTATCTTTCTTCACCCATTTGGGTTTGAAGAGCCGACTCTGGGAACCGAGTACCGGAAGGTCAGCAGCGCTGGCCCTGCCGGCCCGCTGCCGCAGCCCGCACCGACCCCTGGGGCGCAGGGCCTTCAGCCACGCCAGTCTGCCCAGCGCCTTCCCTCTGAGCGGGCCTGGGAGCCCCTGGCCGTCGAGGGGAGCTGCGTGGGGTCACCCCGGCCCCGCCCAGCGCGCCAGGCTGTGGCGTCCACTCTGTGGCCGCCCGGTGTGGGCTTCGCGCTGGCAGGGCCGGGCCCTCGCACGCTCCAGGCCCTGCAGGCGGAGGCCAAGGCCGCCTCTGGGACTTTCCCTGCCCCGACGCGCCCACCTCCCCGCCGCCCCCTTTCTATGCCTGGAGCTCAGCACCCCGAGATCTGGGCGCAGCCCATGTGCAGTTCTCGTCTAAATCCCCTTCCTCCCCTCCGTGCATCCCGACCGCCGGCTGCCAGGCAGCTCCAGCCTCCCGCCAGCCGCGTCCTCCGCCCCAGCCACTCTGGCTGCAGGTGCCGCCCCAAGGCCCGAGGCCAGCCCCGCCCGCTGGGCAACAGGACCGCGCCTACCGCGGGCGGCTCCGTGTCCCCTGGGCCTGAGGCGGCGGAGGGCAGCTCCTCCCCTCCCCCGCTCTGCCCGCCCCGCTGGAGCATCAAGTGGCTTCTCGGGTGCAGGCGCCCTGTCACCCGGGCTGTCACCCGGGCTGTCACCACTGTGGCTCAGCCGTGGTGCTGTCCCCAGCTACTGCCACTGTGCCCCTCCCTGTGCTCTCCGTGCTCCCCTGTGCTCCCCAACTCCCTGTGCTCCCCATGCTCCTCGAGCTCCCCAGCTCCCCGAGCTCCCTGTGCTCCCCAAGGTCCCCAGCTCCCGAGCTCCCTGTGCTCCCCAAGATCCCCAGCTCCCCGAGCTCCCTGTGCTCCCCAAGATCCCCAGCTCCCGAGCTCCCTGTGCTTCCCAGCTTCCCGTGCTCCCCAGCTTCCCGTGCTCCCCGTGCTCCCTGAGCTCCCCAGCTCCTTGTGCTCCCCTGTGCTCCCCGAGCTCCCCAGCTTCCCGTGCTCCCCATGTTCCCTGAGCTCCCCGTGCTCCCCAGCTCCCCGAGCTCCCTGAGCTCCCTGTGCTCCTCGAGCTCCCCTGTCTCCCTGTGCTCCCTGTTCTCCCCGACCTCCCTGTGCTCCCCACCTCCCTGAGCTCCCCTGTTCTCCCTGTGCTCCCCACCTCCCTGAGCTGCCCTGTTCTCCCTGTGCTCCCTGTTCTCCCCGACCTCCCCGTGCTCCCCAGATCTCCAAGCTCCCAGGCGCTCCCCAGGGCCCCTTCTCCCCGGCCCGTCCCACTGCATCTCCCTTTTCACTATCTCAGTGGCTCGTGTCAATGGAGTCTTCACTTTCCCAAGAAATCCCTTAGAGCTCTGTGCTTTAGTAAGAATCTCCTGCATGGAAACCCACGACCTCTGAATTCCTTTTCAGCCAGGGCTGTGTCGGGCCATGGAAGTGCCAGCACAAGCGCCCGGGGGACCTGCCAGAAGGGGCCCCGGGGCGAGGAGGGTGACGCCGGCAGGCGCCCCGCGGTGTCTCCTGCAGACCAGGGCCACAAACCCAGAGCCGCGGCTGGCTCAAAATAAATCAATTAAGCCCAAGTCACCCTATAAATAAACATGTGGAAGTGGCTAATGAAATACCAGAGTGATGATTAATAGAGTGTTTCCATGTCGGAGCGAGCCCAGATCTTCCGGCACTGTGGCGCGGCTGGCCCGGTGGGGGATGCCCACCGTGGCTGACCAGCACGCAGCAAGCATCTGTTTCATTAAGCCACTTCCATGCTGCGCCGACCTCTGTAGCGGTGCCATTTATTGGGGGGACGGAAAACACGTATGTGCCCTTACATGCTGCGGATTTAGGAAACATCCCGCAGCCTCCAGCGAGCAGATTCGTTGCCGCCCGTGAATTCTGCGGGCCGCCGGTCTCCGGGGCCAGAACCCCGCCGGCGGGTCCTCCCCAGAAGCGCGAGCTGCGTTTCCTTCCAGGACTTGTTTTGGTAACGCGATTCTCTTTTTAGTTGAAGAAGCACAGGCGGCCCGTGCGGGCGGGAGACGCCCGGCTGCCCGCGGCCAGCTCTCCTGCGTGTGCCCGGCCAGCCGCGGTCCCTGCGCCGCCCGCCGCTCGGAGGACAGCGTGAGCGGCAGCTGCACGGGACTCACAAGGGCTGGGTGACGAGAAGTGACAGCCTGTGTGTGTCTCGCTGGCAGTGACAGCTGACAGATGGATACCACTCACACACAGGACAGGGCCCCAGGAAGATTCGCCAGCTCCGCTCTTCGCGGGTCGCTCTGACAGCGCGCTGCTCGGAATAATAATCCGCACCGCGCTCCTCCCGCTCTCCCTCCGCCCTGAGCCAACGCACGCACCGAAGCCCTGTTCGCGGATTATCTTCTCTCTGGTATTGTTTGGAGAAGAAACAGGAGAGGCGAGACCTGAGGAGGGGGGCAGCCCCCAGCGGGGTGCGGGCGCTGTGTGTGCCCCCAGGAGCCACGGCCAGCACCCAGCCGCCGGCGGCTCTGCAATCTGTTTGTTATTACCCCTCGGATTGTTTTTATTTCTTCCCATCAATCAGCCCATCTTTAAGAGCTGGGCTGCGCGGTTAGTCGGCGGCGGCAACATAAAACCCGGCAGGCCCCTGCGAAGGGCGGGGAGGGGCCGCGCCCGCGAGATGGCCGCAAGGGGGGCGCGGTCCGAGGTGCCGGTACAGCAGAGCGCCCCAGGGCCGCCGCGGCTCCGGCTCTCGTGCAGGCCGCGGGTCGTCCCAGCCCGGGGCAGCTGGCCTCGCTCGCTGGCCCCTGGTCTGCAGGGGCCGCGTCCCCGGGCCACCGCTGTCTGCGCCAGCAAAGAGCGGGCATGTGTCCCCACTGCGGCCTCTGGAAAGCCACACCCCCTCATAAGACCACAGGGGCCCCACATCAGCGCAGCATCCAGAAAATTCTGTCTCCTACGGATGTGCTCTGAGCGGGCAGGATGGTCTCCGTGCGCCCTAGGGCTGGCCTCTGGCCGGCCTCTCTGGCCTTCTGCACAACAGCAGGCAGCCTGCACCCGTGGAGACAGGCCACGGCGGCTGTGACTGGCGGCCCTCCTCCACCAGGCTGACAGTAGGCGGGGCTCGTGGCCCGTGTCCACAGTGGCTGCACGGCCAGCGCGGTTTCTAAGGAGTCAGGAGGGATGCTGAGGTCGCCCTCTCTGGGGGCTTCTGTGGTCGCCATGGAAACCGCAGGTGAGGCTGGCCCCTGTGCCCCCTCTTGCCCAGGGACACGGGTCTGCAGGGGGCAACCTCCCCGCCTCAGGCTGCCGTCAGCTGCTGACCGCGGTGGGCCACTGTGCAGGAGGGGGTGACCGCTGGCCAGGGTTTCAAAGCACCCCGAAGGTGGGGAGAAATGCTCTTTTAACACAGCCCAGCCGCGAAGGTGTGCTCCGGAAAGAGCCCCCTTCCACGCAAGGAGAGGACCAGACTCCCCACGAGTCTGAGGCCGCAAGCAGGCCGGGATTTTACCCCAGATGCAGGCCTGTCTGTCCCAGAAGGAAGGCTCGGCCTCCCAAGTGGGGCGGCAGCCCCGTCCCGGAGCACCCGCAGTGCGCGGGCCCGTGCTCAGCC
>NW_004567117.1:47373804-47374583 GCF_000260355.1 Condylura cristata | reverse complement strand
GCGCGGCGGGGCGCGTGGGCGGAGCTGCCCGCTGTTACGTGCCCAGGCCACCTCCTCGGTCTGCCGCGACCGCAGGAAACAGTTCCCGAACGGGATTTCCCCGGGGGTCCCGGCGGGAGGGAGTCTCCAGCGGCAGGAGCTGGCCGCAGCTGGGAGACTTTCACCTCTGGCCTCTGGCCGCACCTCAAGTTAAGGCCAGGGGCCTGCAAGCCTGGGTTCCTGCCGCGGGCACACCTGAGTGCGGAGGCCGGCCAGCATGCTGGCGGGTGGACAGTCGCCGTGGGCGGCACTGCGAGGCTGAGGGGCAGAGCCCAGAGGGTCAGTGCCTCCCGACGCCCCGCCTCTTCGGGGGCGCCTGCTGGTGGCCGCGGGGGCACAGAGGCCATCAAGGGCTGTCCAGGCATGAGAATGTCACCTTACAGCTGTGAGGCCTGAGGGGTCACAGTTGGGTTCTCTGCAGGAGCGGCAGGAGCGTCTGGCCGTCAGGTGACCACAGGGCGCTTTTAGAGCGTTCTTTTCATAGCAGGGCAGGTCAAAGACTGCTTGTAGGTAATCCTGGGTTAATTGTAAACACGCAGACAAAGGCTTTGGAAAGGCTATCAGAGGTGTAGCCTCAGGGCCACCTCCAGTGTGTGCAAGCTGAATGTTTCCTTTCATCCCAGAGCCTTTTCTGGCACCTCGAATCATTTCTTTCATGTCTGCTGGAGGAGAGCAGCGCCTCCCGGGAGAGACGGTTTCCATGGCCTCGGAACAGGCTGGCGGCGGGCGGCTCAGGCCTC
>NW_004567117.1:47371024-47373688 GCF_000260355.1 Condylura cristata | reverse complement strand
CTGGGTGCGCCCAGCTCAAACCGGGGGCCGCAGACGGCCAGCAGGCGCGCCGTGGGAAAGCGCCCCCTGCACTCCGTCCAGTCGCCGGGAGGGTCTGGGGGGGCTTGTCCCGCCTCGCGGCCTGGGGTGACTTTAAAGTCATCGGGCCATCCAGAGCACCCTCATGGCCCGCGATGGCAGAAGAGCTTCCCCCAGGTGAAGGCTCCAGCGGGTGACGCCCCCCCAAGCTCCCGCCAGGCTGCCAGGCCGCTCCGGGTGCTTCCGGGGCCCGCGGGCCGCGGGGGGGTGGGGAAGCTGCCGCAAGGTGGTCGGGTCCGGTCTCCAGCTCCAAGGAGGGCCCTGGGCTCAGCACCCCGAGCCCCCACCTCCCCATGAAAATGTAGGCTTGCGTCCCTTTCAGAGGCCCAGACCGGGTACCCCGCCCTCTCCCGCCTTGCTCTCCCTCACCCAAGGACTTCGCCGGGCTGCACGTGATGCCTGCGAGGTCGCTGCCCCCTGCGCTGCGCGGGCCGGCAGGGCCGGGGGGGCCGCGGGCGCCAGGCTGGAAGGCGGAGGGGACTCCCCGCCCCCGCCTGGACTCCAGGGGGCAGGCCCGGCCGCGGTCGGGGCCCAGGGAGGGCGGCGAGCGCCGTGAGAGGCCAGCGACCTGGTTGAATTCCCGGGCTTGTCTCCAGATAACATTTTTTTTTTAACCTGGGAAATATCAGAGTAAGTTCAAATCTCTTCATCTCAGATGTATGAATGCACCGCTTTATTGGAACATTTGGCCACTTTTATAAGCTGATTTACGGTCGCGGCGATGTGATTCATCATGTCATCTTGTAAATAAACGCGACACTTCATTAAACAAGGTAATCAAATTTAAGCAGTTCCACTTTCGTGTTAACAGCGGAGACCTTTACGTTGGCTGGCTCTGGAGATCGCCGCCATAATGAATGCAGATTCTGGGAAGACGCGTTCCTTGGGGGAGGCGGAGGGGTCTTTGCAAGCCGCTGATAATGACATTAGTAACAACTTGCAATTTGCCGTAATGAAGCATTTTAATGCCCGGACTTGCTGGAAGGGGGCAGGCGCACGGCTCCTGCACCCCGGGACCGGCCGGGGCCCCCGGTGTCCACACCGCCCGGCCGACCCCTCCAGGAGCGCTGCAGGTGCCGTCTGGGGTGACCCTGAAGCTGGCACACGCAGAGCGGGCGAGCTGTGTCCCTCACGGGGGCTCCTCACGGGTCCCCAGAATGTGAGCGTCTGAACGGACCGCCGGGCCACTGCGGAGTTCTCGCCCTTCACCTTCTCGGTGACTCCAGCACCGCAGGGCCCTGGCGTTGTGTCCCTGGGTCGGGGTAGGAAGACGTGGCAGCCAGGCCCAGGAGCACAGCGCCCCGGGGCGACCTGCCCAAGGCGCGAGGCATCTGGGGGGCTGCAGGAGGCCCCGTCTAGGTGCAGGAGAGACAAGGTGCTGCCCCGGGCATCGCAGAGGGGCTCTTCCGGCCCGCCCGCCCTGCCCAGACCCACGCTTCCACGGGTCCACGGCCACGCCTCGGCCACGCCATGGCCACTCAGCCACGCCGTGAGATGGGACCGTGGGCACGTCGTGGTGACGCGGCACCTGCCGGGGGCAGGCACAGGGCCGTGTGCTTCGGGGGAGACTCATCACCCGGTCTCTCCCGTCGTGGGCCCGCTGCCAGTGCGTCACGGCGGCGAGGCCACCAGCTGGCAGGCAAGTCCCGAGTCGTCCTGTGAGAGCGGAGCCTTCACAGCCCAGCCTCCCTCCCGGAGTCGCATCATGGGCGCTTTCTGCGGTCTCTGGACCTCTGAGTGACACAGCTGAAGGAGCCGGGTCCGGGTCCGGTCTCGGGTCTCGCGGCCGACCGGGCGTGCGCCCGGCTGGTGTGGCAGCTGGCAGTGGCGGGTCTGCAGGGCTTCGTGTCCGGTTCGCAGAACCTAGAGGCCAGCACAGAAGATGACCGCGCACAGCGCAGTGGCCTGGGCCGGGCAGCTGACGGGGGTGTCCGCGAGGCGCTGGTGCCCGGCGGTGACCGCTTCACACACTGCGTCCCTTAGTTTTCTCTCCCTCCTACCTGAAATGATTAAATTACTGTCGCCCAGAATACAGGTCTCGGGCCCGCCCTGGGGCGCAGCGGGTGAGAGCCAGCGGCAGCCGCCTCTGCCAGTTCGATCCCCGCCTGCCCGGAGGTGACCCCAGGGCGCGCAGCCCTCTCCCGCCCTGCCCCCCAGTGCTGCCCTCAGCAGTGGGCTTCATCGGTCGGCCTGTGCTGCTCCCCGCTCTGTCTCTGGAGAATCTCTCACCGCCCCTGCACCTCTGGCCTGCACCCCAGATCTGTATGTGTAAGTAAATCAATCTTTAAACAATAAAATTAAATGTAGGTCTTGGCTAGAGGCAAGGCGCTCACTCTTCAAAGCGCAGATCTCCGCGCGGGCCGCGGCCGTCTAGCGGGCTCGGCCAGGGGAACTGCAACAGGCGCAAGCGCCGCCTCGCGAGGGTTTCCTGGCTGGGGCGGCCGCGAGCGGCGGTGGGGAAGGCGCGGACCACAGGCAGGAGGCTGCAGGGGCCGAGGCCGGAAGGGGCCGGGGGGGGGGGCAGCGTCGCACAGGTGACAGGCACCTTGGAGGCGCTGGGCTCGGTCGCTCGGTGTCTGGGGCGGG
>NW_004567117.1:47361272-47370699 GCF_000260355.1 Condylura cristata | reverse complement strand
GGGGCTGGGCACGACTCCCCAGACTGGCCCTGGGCCCTGACGGCTGGGGCCGCGTCCTCTCCGGGCGCGGGCGGCGGGCAGCGGCCTGCTGTCCATCGACTAATGCGCGTCTCCATGGGCCCAGCTGAGATTTGCTTTCCTGAGAAAGCGTCCAGAGCCGCTTTCTGAGCCGGGCGCTGACCTCACGAGGCCCGGGGAGACCCGCGCCGGCCAGACGCCGCTGGGCCGTGGCCACCCCTCCGCAAGTGCCCGCTGCCCGGCGGGCCTGCGGGTGGCAGGCGCAGCGTCTGCCCGTGCAGTGGACGGTGCGGTGCCAAGGTGCACGCGCGTGCTCTGGCCTCCCACCTGACGGCGCGGGCGCGGCTCGCGGGTTCTGGAAGGAGCCCTGCTTGGCCCACAGCAGCCACCAGCACTCGCGCGAGAGTGGAATGCGACTCTGAAAACCGTCGCTTGGAAGCGAACTTCAGAATCCGGGAGGGCGCCATGTTGATAAAGGGAGTGTTTGATCCTCTTTTTGCTTTTCGATTCTGTAGGCTTTGAGCTGGTCCTGGGAGGGCATGTGTCGGGTCTGCAGAGGACGCGCACTCCCCGACTCTACTTTTTTAGTTCACACCGCTAAAAATAGCATTTGTACTTTCAGCATTGTTGCTGCGTTCTGGAGAGGCCTTCATGGATTTTCCTTGACTGCACAGTGTTATTCCTGGGAAACCCACCTGGTTTAAATGTCGCTTTCTGGTCTCCCCCCGATCAGTACTTAGGTGACGGGGAGTCTGGGTGGAAAGCCATTTCCCTGGTAGTTGAGGCTCCTGCCGCTGACTTCGCCCCGGCGTGGCTGTTGAACCCCCGTCTCGTCCGCTTCCCGCCGGCGGCCCGTCCGGCCCCCTGGGCGCGTCCCCTGGCCCCCGGCCCGGCCCGGCTGTGTCCGTGGCGCTTCAGCTCGGGGACCTGTGTCTTGCGTCAAACGATGCTTTGCCTTCTCCGCCTTCGGCTCCGCAGCCCTCCCGCCTCCCGCTGTTGCTCCCTGCAGAAGCGGGGCGGCGCTGGGGTGCCCGCAGCTCCCGCCCATCGTGTTCTGTCGGCGTGTCCACCCCGGGAGCGCCCTGTCCGCTTCTGCTCGGCGTCACCCAGCGCAGCGAGGCTGTCTCGGTGCCAGCTCTGGGCGAGCCTGGCTGCGCTGCCCACGCCGCCTGTTCCGTGGGCGGGCGCGTTCCTGGAGCCCGGCGGTGGTCACCACTGACCCCTCCACCGCGGTGGACGTGTCAGCGTCCTTCTAGATCCTTCTCAGTCCTTTGTTTGTCTTGGCTTTGTCTTTCCCTTTGAACGTCTTCTTCACGCGTCTGCTCTGCGTGGCCCCTGTCCAGCGTGTGGCACCGTAAACGGGCACAGCCCTGCCAGGTGGGGCCGCGCCCTCGGCCTCCGGTGAGGCCCGGTTCCACCGAGTCAGGCCAGGCTGGGCCTTCGTGTTTCCTTCCTGCTTTTCTCGTTTTGTTTTCTTCAGAAAACGACTGTTTCAGCTGGGTGTCCTGCCAGCTCAGGCTTTCCCAGCTGCGGAGATCCTTGCTCCCCTCTCACACAGCGTCCGGACGCCATCGCCCATCTGCTCGGTCACTTTGCTGGCGCCTGCGGTGGCGCCCACGGTCCCACTGGCTGCGGGCTCGGCCCGCGCATCCCCTCCCTCCCGCCTGGGCGCCCTGCGCCCGCCCCCCTGTGTCGTGCCGAGGAGTCTCAGCTTAATGCCGACTAGAAACGACGACAGCAGCCTGCTCCGGCTCGTCAGAGGCGGGACGCCCATTCCTCAGAGCCCGCAGACGTGTTTCGCCAAAGAGTGTTCCCGTGGCCGCCGGTGAGGCCCCCCAGGGCTGTGGGAGCTGAGGCCTCGCACTCGGCCGGCCAGCTGGCCAGCGGGTCCTCTTAAGAGTCCTACGCTCCCTCCCCACCGCTGCGGCGTGTCCAGAGTCAGTCTCTACGAGGCTTGAGTCCTTTCGGTTGCGTTTCCTCTATTGTAACGTCCTTTCTGCGCACCCCCGGAGGCACTCGGCGGCGAGTCCAGGCAGCGGTGCTGAGAAGCTGTGGCTGACGGCGTGGGAAAGGGCCGGTAAGCACGTGCCCTGCGAGGCCGGCGCGTGGCGCACTCCCGAGTCTCCCTGAGGCCGGCGCATGCTGGAACAGGCCCTGAGGCCGGCGCATGCTGGAACAGGCCCTTTCCGGCCAACCTGAAAGTTCACATCCGCGTGCCGGATACGGGAAGCTTCTCGCTTGACTGCTTGTGAGCCGCGCCCGGGGCACCCCAAGTCCGTGACGGTGGGGCCCGTGCTGCACGCGGCACAGACCTGCTGCCCCAGGGCGCCACGCCGGGGTGTGAGTCTGGCCATGGCGACCACTGACAGGCTGGTGGCCGTACTGATGACGCCCGCCGTCAGCACGGCTAGCTACAGCCCGCGGACCTGCCTTGCGGAGATGCCCGTAGTCGGCCGCTGGTGACCATACGGACGTTCCCCCCGCACGGACTGCCCCGGCAGCAGAACGGCCTCGCGAGTGTCCGCCTGCACTCGAAACCGACTGTGAGTCCCGCACGACGACTTCCAAGGGGACCCAAGTCGCCATTTCGCGAGAACGGCCTGCTTCGCGCCTCCGAACATCCACGCGGAGCTCACGAGGCCCCGTGGAGTCGCGGTCAGGCTGCTCGTGCGGGAGGGTGCGGGGTCAGGCGAGGGAGTCAGAAGCGGGCCGCAGGACAGCGAGCGCAGGGAGGCGCGTGGTCTCTGGGAGCAGTGGGCTGAGGCTGAGGGCGAGGTCGTGGCTTCAGCGATCCCTCCCCGTGGAGCTTCGTCTTCGTCAGTGGGCACTGGTGAGAAATGGGTGTGACAGATTTCAAGTCATCCGTTCAAGGGAGTCCACACAGGTTGGGCCGAGGACGCCTGACCGGCCTCGCCGTTAGTGGCGGCCGGCAGGGGAAGCGCTTGGCAGACGAGGAACACGGGGCTCTGCCTTTCCGCACCCCGAGACTCACATCTCATGTCAACAGGGTATTATTGATCTTATGTCTAATCTGAAAAGGATTCAGATTTTACTAAATCAACCAAATAATGAATTTCCAATAGAACTGTTTTGCGTAGAACAGGCGTCACCCAGAGCCACGCCCGTGTCCGTGTCCAGGGGCACCTGCTTGCCGGACACTGAGAACCCCGCCACGTGCCCACCCTCCATCCACGTCTGTTCTGTGATTGCCTGAAGCCTCACTGCAGCCTGAGCGCAGGGCAGACACACACCTGAAATATTTAACAAGGCCTCATCGATCTCAACGAGCTGCTGTCGGCCTGCATCTTCCCGCGAAGCCTCCGGCCCGCCCGCCCCGGGCCTGCGGGGAGCAGTCCCTTCCGCCTACCAAGCTTCCTGACAACTCTACAGCTCTCCCCCAAACACCGGGGCGGGGCCTGGACGCTGCGCCGCGCCCGGCGCCCTCGGGTCTTGGAGACCACACAGGGGGTGCACGCTGGCTGCGCCCCAACCCCAAAGCCTCCTGCTCCTGGGTTCAGACGGATGAACACAGCGCCCGGGGCCCCGAGCTCTCAGTCACCCGCTCCCCGACCTGCCCCACACCGAGGCGCTTCTCGAGGTCAGTACTAGGCCTGGTGCAGTAATGTTCAGTTTTTTCTTCCCGTTAATTATTTTCAGCGAGGCTTATGCTGAACAGACACATCTTAAAATGCAGCAAACGAGGTCATTTACATAGTGGACCGGGCTGAAGTTCCTCATTCATGAGAAATGCGTATCTTGCTTAAGTGATGAAAGGTTACTCCCGAGTGTGTCAGCGACTCTGAAACACCTTAAAAGCTTCCAGTTAGAATCTCTTAAAAGGACGCCGCGCTCTGTGGGGACGGGGGACTGACATCCTCCGACAGGCGAGGGTTTCCATTTCTAGAGAAGAGTCGCGCTGGGGGCGGATTTTTTAAAAAATCGCAATATTAGGCTGAACAGTACGAACTGCAAATATTGGATCCCATTTTTACTCACAAAAAAGCAATTTCATGTAACTCAGTCCGACACTGAGGCATTAATGGTGCTTTCTAGACACAATAAATTTTATTCCACTATACCTAAGCAAATAGCAAGATGGTGGGCGGCCAGTTAAGTGCCTCAAATAGCGGATCGTTTTTACAGCCGGAGCTTTATGAGTCTCTCAAAGCGGCTATTCGGTTCTCTAAAACCCATCCCTCCGCCCGCCCCGTGAGGCGGCCGGCCCTGGCGGCGGAACCGCGGTGAGATGTAAGGAGGCTCTGGCGGAAGGCCCAGCCCGAGGGCGGGCAGGACGCTGGACACCACTGTGCGTAGTGACCCCAAGACATCAGGCGTGACAGGGCCGATGGGGGGCGCTTTGCGGGCCCTGGCAGTAGGGAGGTCACGTCTCTGGGCTGAAGCACGATGCTGGCTGGCTACGCCAGGCTCAGGAAGTGGGTCGCGGCGGACACATCACTCCTGATGTGCCGCAGAGGTCATTGGTAATGTCTCAACTGCAGTCGTACCGTGAGCACCTCGTTGAACCAGGATTTCTGCGTTATAGAAAATTACACGAAGTCGTTTGCGTCGGGAGAGCTCTGGATACCTTCGTGGTCAAGCGATGACCGTCTTCGAATGGACGATTCTGAGAGGCAGAGGACACGCCAGTGGACGAGGCTCTTCGTGGGGCCGGCCGGGCAGCTCCTGCGGGGCTGGCGGGGTTGGCAGTGAGCTGGTGCTGACTTCGCTTCTCGCTCTCTGGAAAGGCAGGTTCAGGCCCTGAGGACACGCTCCCTGGCCCCGAGACACTGGTCTGGGTTGGATGTGGGTGGACAGGGAGCGCCTTCGCATCCTCTTAACAGCTTCCCTGCATCTCCTTCCCTTCTTCACACACCAACAACTACTTCAGTGTGAAACCAAGTAAGGACTCTGGTGTTGCACATCTGTTCTCCCCACAGCCAGGGTGATCACCAAGCCGCGATAACACGCGATGGTTCTGGTAGCAACAGTGTCCACAAGGAGGCATCGTCATGCCTGGGAAATGAAAACGGGATGTTTTATATATATAGTGACAACTATCTGAATAGTGAACAGTTGCACATTTTGGGCATCAAGCAAACATGGGCATTATCTGTAGCACATTTGTAGCGGAGAAGGAAGTTGCTAAACTAGACACAGCGTCTTCAAGGTTCCTTATTATTTCTATTTTTGAAGACACACCGCTTACCTTCCTGGTATGCGTGTAAGTGTGTGGTGCCACTTATGATGAAGGAAATATGCTTTTCATTACATTAATGATAACTAGCAGCAATACGTTGTATAGCACTTTATGTACCAAATACTATTAATTTAAACTTTTACATTTATGCCTTGTCTCTTTGTTCTCTTTGTCAGAGACAAAATGGAGATAGTATTAGCCGTATTGCCACTTTGTGCAAGCTCTCAAGTCAGATCTGGGCAGAACTTGTACCTGAATTCAGCTTCCTCGTGTCAAAGATGTTCTAGCTCCTAGAAGGAACACAGACACTAGGTCACAGGTATTTTAAGAAAAATCTTAATGTGGGCCATGTGGCCTGGGCCCCAGGGCTTGGGCGCCTCCCACCAGTCTGGCTGGTCCAGAGACCCACGTCCAGGACAGTGCGTCGGCAGCTCAGCTGGGCAGCGAGGCCGTCAGCAGGGCGGTGTCGCCTCTGCATAGGGTCAGCTTTGCTCCACCTGCCCCCAAATGGTGGGGAATGTGCCACTCTAGGGCTACCTGGAAGCTGCACACACAGGCTACCAGTCGTTCACTAATAGGGAGGGGTTTAGGGAATGTAAGTTGCAGTGAAAGGAGCAGATATTTGCTAACTCAAAGCCTGGATTTAACTGCAAAGCAAGTGACAATAGCTATAAAGACCTTATTTCGCACCCAAAAGGGGAAAAGATATACCTAGAGTCCATTTCCTCGCAGTCTACCTGCCTTCTGGAGAAGCAGATCGCAAGAAACGGTGCCCTGTGCTACCCCCGTGATTGAGAGCCCGCGGGTATGCCCTACGGGCGCGGGTTGAGCGAGGCACAGCACGTGTGCGGGCGGACGGGCGCGGGGCAGAGGGAGCCGTCTGCGCGCCTCCCAGTGCCTGCTGCAGCCAGCCGGCAGGAACTGACTGCTCGCACCACTGCTGGTCTCCCTGCTTCTCTTCGTGGCCACTCAGCGATGGTCTCTCCTGGGTCTGTGAACCAAACCCGAAAGGTGGCTTGAAAGAGACCTCCCAGGGGCACAGGAAAGGGGTGCACTGCCCAACATGAGTCCCAGCAGGAGCTCTGCAGCGTCCACCCGCTCAGGTTCAACTCTGTGATGTGTCCACACCACTGGATGGTGACCACTGAACTTGCCTGCTGGACTTGGCCTCCCAGTGGAACACGAGTCACCAGTGCTGTGGACACTCAGCCACTGATCACACTCAATGCCTGTTTGCTGCAATCAGGCATCTGGTCTGCAAGTCTGAACAGAGTCTCTGAGTCCCTCATAAACAAGGGCATGTCTCGCTCAGCCACGATCCAGCGTGTCCCTCGCAATAACATTTTTGACTTAACAAACAAGAATTGTACTTGCCATTATACTAGGATAGGGACATCTCATTAGAAAAGACAAAGTAACCAAGGGAATGTTTTCCATGCTTCCTACTGCAGAGGAAAGAGAGTAAGTCATAGCACAACCTACCGAGTGGGGAAGAAGCAGCAGCTGGATGGGCTTCTTGGCAACAGCTGGGTCATGGACACTGGCTAATGACCAGGTGCGAGGGGGGTCGCCTGGCTGTTTCCCAAAGATGCCATGCAGGCACATCTGCGGGCGTGTGCTCGTCTCCTAACTGACGCAACATGCGAAGAGGTCACGAGAGGAAGGGTGGCAGACCACAGCTCGCAGTCTGCATGCTCAGCAAAATACTTCGCTCCTATAGCAGCAATACCTGCATCTCGCTAAAACCTGCAGATTTGTAGAGTGTTGCTCCTAAGCAATGATTAACGATCAAATATTTGTAATAATATTTGATTGAACACATTTCCTGGAGGCTCATTGAAACAGAATGTGATTTCTATGTGAAAAATGGAGTTGAAAAACAAGTAATAATTTTTGAGCAACAAATTAAAGAACGGAAAGAGGGGAGCGAAACCCAGGCCTAACAGGAAATGAGTCAAATTAAGAAAATGTTTGCGGAGAGAAAAATGGGAGGAAATGACATAGACCCCTGCGCTGGCGTCACTGGCTGTGAGCGCCCCCCACGCGGCCGCCCCCCCATCGGCCGGCTGCTTTCAAGGGCGCGTCCCATCAGACCAGCGAACCCACAAAGAAGGTGCCTGAGCGGCTGTGGGAACACACCGCAGCTGCCCGCTGCCCCTGCCGTGCCCGCAGGGGCGCCAGCTCTCTGGCCTCCGGCACAGTGCGCCAGTTCCTTGGCGCCCCCTCCCCGCGGGGCCGGGCCTGGCAAGTGCATCCTCTCCCTTCCTCGCTCTCCTATGGCGTCCGGCTCGTGCCTTACCGACAGGTATGATGCGCTCAGCATGGCCCTGAGTGTGGACGTGCCCTCCTGCGCCGCGGCGTAACTGGCCGACGGCTGCCGCCTGGCAGGGGCCTTTCCCGCTCTTCGGCGTGGCCCCACTCTGCACTCGCTCACGACCAGCCTTGGCACCGGGAAGGGAGGCAACTGCCGTGGAGGGGGGCAGGTTTCCGGGGCGTCCTTTGCGGTCAAGGTTAAAGTCCTGTCCAGCCGTAAAGTCTTCACGCTCAGTCTGCCGGGACTCGCGGCCACCCGGGCTCTGCCGGTCAGGCCCGTCTTCCACCGGCCGGACCCCGGCCGGCCCGCGCTCCTCCCAGCCACGGGCCCTGCGAGCGGCCTCCTGCCAGTGCCCTGCCATGGGCCTGGCCTCGTGCTCTTGGCCGAAGGCCGCGGGCAGGACGGCTTCGGGTGCGTCTTGATCAAGTAATCAGCCGGTCCCAACACGCATCAGGGCGGCAGCCGGGGCTTGGGGTCGCGGGGTGCTGCGTGGGCCCCACCCGCCAGGGGCCCCGCTCTTGCAGCCTCAGATCCGACCGCTGGCGAGACCAGTCTCCTTGCTCGTGAGGCTTTGCAGAAAGGGCTGCGTCCAGATTAATTCAGAAGATGAGAATCACGGAGATGAACCAGTATGAAGCTGAACTTTGAATCGATGATTTCTCTGAAGGGAAATAGTTCCAGGATCCTAATTTTTCCCGGCATAATTTTAAAGATTAACGCTCCTTCCCCTCCCCACCCCCAAGGAGATCATTTGCAAAGATTTATGTCTATCACACTCAGGAGCAGCTCCGAGGAGGGAGGATATTTTTTACATAAGTGTAATTACATGTAAGTGCTGTAATCTAATTACTGCGATTCTCTCCTATTGATTTCGGATCCTCGAGGAGCCACAGGTCCAGCTGGGGGCGCGGACAGGCGGGGTCTGCAGGCCTCGGGCGCTGCGGGGGACCAGACGGTCGCGTCTCAGAGCCAGGGGTTTTACTTGGGGGCCAGGAAGGCGACTCTTACACATTACGGCGACTCTCAGCTGTGACCCCGGGAACGGGGCGCAGGCCCCTCTTAGGGGTCACGCAGGTAAGCGCTCGGAAGCGCCATCGCTGGGTGAAGCACCAGGCGAGAGCTTGTCGCCAGCAACAATCCAAGAAATGCGACCTCGGTAGAAAGATACTGAACAGGCCGTCAGCCCGGCCAGGCACTTTAATCCCCCCAGCAAGCCGGACTCGGCCCGGAGCCACCTGACTGCCACGAGCTCCCACGGTCTCCTGCGGCTTGGAAACGCGGCAGCGGGTCCCTAAGAAGTGAGCCGCCGGCAGGGGACACCCCGGCGGCCTGGCGGTGCTCAGGCAGGAGAGCTGCGCGCCGGCTCCCGCTCAGCGTCCCGCAGAGCTTGTCCAGCGGAGGCGCCGACCGGCTCAGGCTAAGGGAGGAGGTCCAGAAGTAAGACCCCGGGCTGCGCGCCTCGGGCCGACAGAAGCAGCGGCAGTAAGCTGGCGAAATCAAAGAAAAGGGGGTACACCAGGAGAACCCCGACTTGGGGGCGTGGAACCCCGAGACAGGCGCAAGTGTGCGGGGAAGACGATGCAGAAGAATCGGCTTCGGCACAGCGCGCCCGAGAGCGGGGCCCGCGGCCAGCCACGCCGCCGTACAGCACCGCAGTAAATCCCTGGCCCACGCTCTGGAAGGTGTCCCCCAAATTGCAGCGCTTAATTAAACTAGCAAAACTTTTCCTTCAAATTTATGGCTTCATTATTCGATGACTATTGGGCTTTAATATTCATCTCTATTAATTGTGTCCTGAATTCACACCTGCGACACTCTGGATCGGGGACAGATTTCTGATGAAACGCTCCCGGCCAGCGCGAGGCTGAGCCCCCCGCGGGCCCTGAGGCCGCGGGGCG
>NW_004567117.1:47359915-47360435 GCF_000260355.1 Condylura cristata | reverse complement strand
CGAGCGGGGCGTGGCAGCCGTGAAGCGACGTGAAGAGCAGTCTCTGATAACAGGGTGGCTTCAGGAGCCAGCCACAGGAAGCCCCTGGCAAGCTAAGTGACACGGTGCAGTAACTACGGACCAAAGGAAAGACTTCACAAGGCAACTTAGAGACTAAATCTGAGCTAAAAAAGTGCGTGCCCGTGCAGGTGCCAGCCCGGCTTAACAAGTGAGGTCGAGGTGTCGCAGTAAACGAGGTAAGACCGTCACAAAATATTTCAGCTAGCCGAGACAAGCACGCGGACTGCAACCGAGGGAGCAGCCGCACCCCGCGGCTGGGAGGGGGCCGCCCCCCAGCCTCGCCGGGCCCCGGTGCGCAGTTCGGGCGGGGGTGCCTGCCTAAGGTGTCCCCGACGGCCGCCTCCGCAGCCCTGGGCTACCTGGACGTGCGCGTGGTGGACACGGACTACAGCGCCTTCGCCGTGGTCTACATCTACAAGGAGCTGGCGGGGGCGCTCAGCACCATGGTGCAGCTCTTCAG
>NW_004567117.1:47356460-47358930 GCF_000260355.1 Condylura cristata | reverse complement strand
GGAACAGGTGACACCAGCCGGCCAGCCCGAGGCGGGACAGGTGAAGTCAGGGGTATCCAAATGGCCTCAGAGGCAACACGGACACCTTGGGATTCTGTACTACAGTTTTGCAAAACAGTCTCCTGCTTCACACGAGGATAACGCCTCACAGTACAGGCGTCTCCAGCAGACACGCGACGCTGTCTCAGCACTCACGTACAGCCGAAAGCCAGCAGCGCTCAGAGGCCAGCGGGCTGCACCGGGCGGCGGAGCCAAGACCGCCAAGAACACTGACCGCCCCTCGTCAAGCCTCCCAGAAAGTAAAGAGTAGGAAAGTGTCCACTTGTCACGGGACGTGAACACAAAATACGGCCAAGGCCACATGAAGCATGAAATGGTTCTTTCCCCGTGGCCGACATCTCCCGACGACAGCGAGTCCGAGCCAGAGCCGCAAGTCAGAAGAGAATGAAGTGAAGGCTGCGTTGGCAGGAAGGTGTAAACCACGCTCGCTCTGGTCACGCGGACACCGCTGCTGTCCATGCAGGACAGCTCGGACGTGACAAAGGTCCTCTCGGGACTAATACTCGGGTACCTAGCGGCTGCGGGACACGAGGTACACTGAACTCTCCTGCCTTCTTCCTGTTAATGCCAAATTGTTTATTTTCCTGGAAGAAGCCTGGTAGCGTCTTAGGAGCTGACACACACTTGTGCCAGTGACTGACTCGGAGAGCTGCTTCGTCTCTATTCCTACAAACTAGCACTGCTTTGTCGCGGCTCGTCCCTGAGCTCTGCCTTCACGCTTTGCTATTTCCTTGGTGACCTTTGCTTCTGGGTTCATTTTCTCTCTTCCTCTGATAACAGCTTGTAAAATTTATTTTATGGTATATCTGTTCGTGGCAGACTCTCTCTGCTTTATTAGTGAGTTAAAATGATTATCTTTTTTTCCTTGCATTTGGTTTAGTTTGGGGCTAACAATTCTAGTTCAGACTGTTATTTTATTTCAGAAGATTATTTACTATTTTTGATTTATTTCATTCTTATCAAGAAATCTGCTTTAATTTTGGTCTTACTTATAAGTGATTTCCCTTCTTTCTAGTTGATCTTAGGGTTTAAAAATATATCGAGGAGGCCCTCCCCGGTGGCGCAGCGGGTTAAAGCACTGCACTGAGAAGCTAAAGCCACTTCCGCATGAGTTCGATCCCCGCCTGCCCCGGAGGTGACCACATGGCGCGGCAGACCTCTCCTGACCCGCCCGCTGCTCCTCTCAGCAGTGGACTTCGTCAGTCGGCCTGTTCTGCTCCCCACTCTGTCTCTGGTGAAGCCTCTCGCCACCCCTGAGCCTCTGGCCTGTGCCCCAGTTCTGTATGCACAAATAAAATAAATCTTTAATACATATATATTGAGGAACCACTGGCTTAAAACACGTTTTTTCTCCTTTGAAGATTTCAGTTTTATTCAAGTGTACCTAGCAGAGATTTCTTTTAAGTTTGTCCTGTTTGTTTATATTGTGCTTCCTCATCAGTGAAACCTTTTTCCACTGCCCTGGAAGATAGCTATCCACCTTGTTCCCACACAGTGGCTTCCCCATTCTCTCTGTTCTTCCCTCTGAGACCCGGCCTGACCTCATTCTATCTGGCATGTCTCTTAACTCTTCCATGGTTCCCTCTTCTGTTTTCTCTGTGCATTTTTCTGGTAACTTCTTCAGGCCCAATTTCCACTCAGTGACTTCCTGCTCTGTGTCTGTTTGGAGCTTCAAACCATCACTGAGTTTTAAGTCTCAACAGTCACATTTTGCATTTCTAAAGACTTTTCGGAGACGTCTGACATGGCCTATTGCCGCTGACTCTTTCTTGTGTTTTATTTAATTCTTTTATGTCCTTACATGACATAAGGCTGCTCCAGAATCTGTGGCCCTCCCCTGCCCCCTCACTGCTGAAGGGCTTGGCGATCCCGTTACCGGGCCACTCTGGACACCCCAGGCCTGGCCGGCCAGAGTCCTTTTCCTGCAGTGCTTGCGTCTTCTGGGGTGGGTAAGTGCCACCAACTTGCCAAGCAAGCCTGGGGGGGGCCCTATTGAGGCCCTACGTGCAACCCCGCCCACTTTGCAGGGCCCAGGTGTGAGGGAGGCAGGTGGGTGGGAGGTGAGTGAGGGACCACAGAGGCCAAGGCCAGCTGAGCCAGCTGCACGCTGCGGCCGCCCCTGGACGGGCCTCCGGGGTCCAGCACATGAGTCCGTTTGCGAAATAGCTCGCGAGGAGTTCTGGCCGGAAGCCCAGGGCTGTGCCTGCTCCCCAGCCGGGGCACCCCCATCCCGCGGCTCCTCAGGCGGGCGGCCACCCCCACCCGCTGCCCGCTGCCCCCGCGTGGGCCGTTAAGCCGGTTTCAGATGACAAAGACCGTTGTTCCAGCTTATTTATTTATTTTTTTAAAAGATTTATTTATTTGTGCATTCAGAACTGGGGTACAGGCCAGAGGCTCAGGGGCAGCGAGA
>NW_004567117.1:47352664-47353983 GCF_000260355.1 Condylura cristata | reverse complement strand
CCCGGGGTTTGCCAGCCAGACCCGGGACGGGGCCCTAGAAGATCTCACTTACTCGCACCGGGCGAGGCCCACGGCCCGCTGCCCGGCCGAGTCCGGGGCGCCGCCCGCGTCATCCGGGACGCAGTGGCGTTCAGATGAGCCAGACGCGGCTTCCCAGCGCTGGGTGACGGCTGCCGGCGCAGACATGCTGTTTGTGCGCCTCAGGATCGCTGAGAGTTTTCTGTTGACTCCTCGTGTTATTTTCAAAAGCGCATCCACGCTTGCAGCAGGCAGTAGTCAGGGCAGGTGTTTTCCCAAAGCCCCAGACACTTCCTTGCCTTTTTCCTCCTGGATTGTAAAATGCTGACCCTCGGTGAGGAGGAGGCCGTAGCTGCTGGGCTGCTTCTCGTCGGCCACGCAGTGTCACTACCAGGGGGCTCACCCCGCTGCGTCACGCGCGGGCCCGGCGCTGGCCAGCTGACGGGGGCCCGGGGTGGGGAGCTGTGACGTCACCCTGTCCTTTGACCAGTTTGTTCTGTTTGCGTTGCTGTGTGTGATGGGCTGACAGGAAAGCTGGGTGCAGGCGTGCTTTTGGGGGGCCGCGTGGGTATCCAGCCAGTGCAACAGGACCTACCCTGAGGGCAGTGGAGGCCCCACGAGGCCCTGGGCGGCTCACGGGGGCCAGCGCTGGGCCACGCGCCTGTGAGATTGGGAGAGGAGGCCGCTGAGGGCCCAGGCGGGGCTCTGGGCCGTGCCCCACCACGGGAAGTCGGGTGCCTCCTGCTCACCCCGCCGGCAGCTGCTGGGAATGCTGCCTCCCCCAAGCCACGGAGCGCTCCTGACCGGGCGACTGCGACTGTCCAGAGGAAGAACACGGTCAAGCGCCAGCTGGCGGCGGGGCGCACGCGGCTCCCCGGGGCCTGGCTCCTCGCCGTCGGCTGCCTGAGCCCCGCGGCTGGGGTTCCGGCTCAGGAGCAGGGTGCCGGGTCCTCCCAGGGTGCCCTCACGCAGCAGGGGGACCCTCCGCGAGCGCCCCACACCGGCAATGCGCTCCGACGTGGGCAGCGGAAGGAAGCGGCCGTGGGACAGGTGTCTCTGGCTGAAGCATGGAAGCGAGAGCTGCGGTTTTCGGGTCATTGCTCGGACGTCTGAGTGACCGGCTTGCAGAAAGGGGGCGAGGGCGCAGGGCAGCGCCAGCAGAGCCGGTGCTCAGAGGGGCTGGGTGGGGCGCCGGCTAGCGCCTTGGGTGAAATATGGACGAGACAGAATGAATAGGGCATTGAAGAGATCGCGGGTGAGAAAGGCGGGAGCACGGGGCGCCGGGCGCGGGAAGCCTCAGG
>NW_004567117.1:47349915-47351869 GCF_000260355.1 Condylura cristata | reverse complement strand
GGCGGCAGCGCCGGCCCGGCCGTGGGCCGCCACGCGCTGCAGGAGTCGTCGCCGGAGTGAACTCCGGGAAGGATCAGCGGCATCTCGGGGACCTTTTCTTTCCAGAATTATTTACTGTGCACACAAGAACTGGGGTGCAGGCTGGAGGTGCGGGTCGAGAGGGAGCCCCAGAGGCAGTGGGGAGCAGAATGGGCGACTGAAACCCACTGCTGAGGGGGCAGCGGCAGATAGGACCCGGCTCCTGCACCCCGGGGTCACTCGTGCCCACTCGTGCCCACTCGTGCCCACTCCCGCTGGTGCTGAGCTTTATTTAACCCGTTGCATCCAGCAGTCTTTCTTTCTTTCTTTTTTTCTTTTCAGTAGTTTATTTTTCCATCATCTTGTGCATTTTCCCATCTCAGTTGTAATGCCCTTGGGCTTCCCTTCACCAGTCACCGGTGTGTATCGGGCATTATTTCTTAATACTGGTTTCATAATAGCTATTATATGACTAACTGAAAATGAAAAGATTTAAATGGCTTTTTAAGGAAACACTGTTAAATGGACACACTGAAGCTGGGCTGTCAGCGGAGAAACTGGAGTGAAAAAAGCAGTGAGTCTTGGGAACACAGGGTGGGGGTGACGCAGCCCCCCAGGTCAATGTGCAGAATAGTTTAAAAGAAACAGGGTCAGGACCCTCCCCGGTGGCGCAGCGGGAAAGGACGCGGCACTGTGGCGCTGCGAAACAGGTCGTGGCCGCGTCAGCGCCCGTTGGATCCCGGCCCCAGAGGGGACCCCAGGGCGCGGCAGACCCCGCCTGTCGCCCGCTGCTCCCCTCAGCAGTGGACTTTGTCCATCTGACTGTCCTGCTCCCCGCTCTGTCCTGCTCCCCGCCCCTGCACCTCTGGCCTGTACCCCAGGGTGTGTGCATAAATAAATAAATTAAAAAAAAAAAAAGAAACAGGATGCAGCTCTGGCAATAGAGTCTCCGTGGGGGCAGAAGGGACCCCAACTGCCCAGGCGTCTGGTGAAAAGTCACCATTTTCTGAGAAAAATTAGTATGCGTTTATTACTCTGGAGGAAAGAAACGGCCTGGGGAAATACGGCGGGAGCGTTTTCCGAAGATCTAATTCGGCAAATAATAAACAATCGTGGCCACACAGAGGTGACGGGCCCCTGAGAGCACGCCGTTGCGCGACCTGCACATCACAGCCAGACGGGGGGCGGGCAGGCGCCTCGGCACCCTGAGCCGAAGCCGCAGGGTCTGGCCCGGGGCGCTGAGCAAGCCGGGGCTCCTCGGACTCAGCGGGACAGACGACCCGAGCGAGCAGAGGGCAGAGACACGCAGCGACTGACCCTGCAAGAACAGGAACGCAAGGACGGTGCCCGGCGCCCCTGTGCCAGCCCCACCACGCCCCGACGAACTCGGTCTTGCAACGAGAAACGAAACCACCGAGCCCGGAGCCGACGCAGCGCCGCCTCGCCCCGAGAGCCGTCAGGGCCGGGTGGGGCCGGAGGTGTTTGCTCGCTCCCGGGACGGGTGCGGCCCCGCAGCCCGCCTGGCGCCCAGCCCTGCCCGGGTGCACGAGCTGCGGATTTCCCCTTCTCGTAGAGACGTGATGGCTCTTGGCATCATCAGGGAGCGCATTTGCAAATCCTACTCCGGGCTCCTCGCGCGCGGGGCCCAGCCTCCAGTCTGTGGTGTCAGTCTCGGGCTGATTGCCCGCTCGCTGCCAGCGCTGCCACCCTCGGGCACTGTTGCCATTTCAGAGGGAAGCTGAAGGAATCTCTGCTTCTCAGGCATCTTGTGAAACACAACAAACACCTCCCTGCTTCCAGGAAATCTTTCTTTCCCTTTCCCCCTTTCTGTCAACATACACCCCAAACAAAGCTGACTGAAAGCGCAGCGGGCACGCCATCTGTCGCCAGAGCCGCCTGGCGCGGGGCGGCCTGTGCTCGGCGGGCGTGGTGGGGC
>NW_004567117.1:47347706-47349085 GCF_000260355.1 Condylura cristata | reverse complement strand
CACACCGATGTCCATCTCCGTCTGCTCCGTGGTCATGTCCATTCGCATCCCGACTCTGTAAATGTGGCATCCGTTGCTGTGTCTGCCGCCCTCAGGCTTCTGCTCACATTGGCAGCACCTGGGGCCGTTTGTGGGGTTCACATCCGCTTCAGAAGCTCACAGGCACGGCAGCCTTCCCGCGAGCGTGTCAACACACCCCAGCCTGACTGCTGCTTCCGTGTACATTCTTCGCCACACAAAACAGTTCATCTTGGAGCGGTGGAAAGTGCCCAGTGTGTCTCCTCCCAAACGCATTAAATATTTAATGTATATGCCCTTCCCAGCCGGCGCTCGCCGCCGTTCAGAGGCCGTGAAGCTGTCCTTCACTCCTGGAGTTTCTCAGCTGTGGGGGGACAGAATCATCTATGTGGTTCGTTCCCGTTTCCTTTTCTCATTTAACAACCTTTATGCATCAAACCTGGCAAGTCTATTACAACTGTCGCTGGGTAGCGTCCATCTGGGAGTGGGCCGAGGCCCGGAAGCTCTGGGTGTAAATCTGGGCCCTCCCACCGCGTGAGGTCACTTCAGGTCTGCTTTCTTTGGCCTGGCCTTTGTTTTCCCTTCTGGGATAAAACGCCAGAGTGTGCCTGGGGCCCGCTCCGCCCCAGCCTGGCAGACTGGCCTGCTCGGTCTCTGCCCGCTGCATCAGAAACGCCGCCCTTGGAATGCGGGAAGCTGTGCCTGGCGCACTTCGCAAGCTGACAATGTTGAGGGCAGCAGACGGCGGGTATATTAGCAGAAAAATGCCCAAGTCTGCGGCGAGGAAGGCGGCCTCGGCCCTGGTCGATTAGAGAAGTGACACACGACTTCGCGGAACGTCTGACTTGCTGATGACGGGCGATGCGGGGATCACACACGCTCCGCTGGAGTGAGGGGTCACTGGGAGGTAGCGAGGGCGACCGGCCGGCGGGCTGAGGCCACGGGGAGCAGGGAGACGGAGCAGACTCGCTGGGGGCGGCAGCCCGGCCCCGCGTCATCCGCGTGTGCGAGGGGAACCGGACCGCGGCCTCTTCGGTGAGGTCAGCTGAGACGCAGATGGAGAAAGGGCGGTTTACTTCATGCCCAGGTGCTGACCTGAGACGCGGGCGAGTGGCTCTGGCACCGTGGCCGCGCCCCGCGCCCACCTGCTCCAGGCCCAGCCAGACCTCGCTCCTGCCGGGCCACTTCATGCCAGGCCCTTGCGTCTCCCGCCGGCTTTCCGCAGCATTTTGTTTCCAGAAACATCCTCTGTGCTAGACCACGGGGTCAGCTTCCCTGAAGAGCCAGTCTTCCCCGGGAGCCCTGAGTGCCCCCACGGCCCGGCGGCAGCGGGCTGGCCAGTGTGGCGGGTGCGGCTGCGG
>NW_004567117.1:47345935-47346936 GCF_000260355.1 Condylura cristata | reverse complement strand
ACATCTCACTGCTGCTGGACTCTGTGTTTCGGGGAAAAACCCAAGGTGACGCCCTCACACAGGCACACACGCACCTGCACACGGACACACACACCAGCACACGCACACACACCTGCATACACACAGAGGTACATGGCCACACACACCTGCGCACACACACACACACACCGACACACACACACCTGTATATACACACACACCTGTATACACACAGAGGTACATGGCCACACACCTGCACACACACACACACACACACTGGCACACACACACACCTGTATACACACACACACCTGTATACACACCCAACAGAGGTACATGGCCACACACACCTGCACATGGACACACACCACACACGGACACATGCCCACACACCCGTGCACGCACCCACACCCACGGGCACGCATCTGCACACCAGCACACGGACACACACCCGCGCCGGCCCTCGCACCTGTGAAGCTGAAGGGCCCCTAGCTAGGTCCACCCGGAGCGGCCGGTGCCGCCCAGCCCAGCCCAGCCACAGCACCTGCCGGCCAGACCTGCCGCGCCTGAGCCCCTGAGCCGCTCCTGGCCCCCCGGTGGCACGTGTCCGGCTGGTGGGTGCCCCCACCGCGACCCCAGGCCGTCCCCCAGGGCTGGAGCGGCGCCCCTCCCGGGAGCAGGGTGCTGCAACCGCCTGCTGGGCCCGCTCCACCCTTCTCTGTGCCGCACCCGGCCTGCGAGGCAAGGCTGCCCTCAGCGCGGTCGGCCGCTGCAGGCGGAAGGGGCCCCCTGGCAGGCGCTGGGCCGCCGGGCCTCTGGCCTCAGGGAGCAGAGGGCTGCGTCTGTGAGCCCATGGGCACCAACAGCGCTGGGTCGAGTCTATTGCGCCGCAGTTATCACCACATGGCCCGCTTGGCTGCCAGGAGCTTTGCACAGTGACGGCTGCGTGCAGGGCCCGCTCTGCCGCCCGCTTGCTCTCACTCCCTCTCGCTAGGCCCCTGCGCCCAGGCGGGCGGGCGCCC
>NW_004567117.1:47344226-47345590 GCF_000260355.1 Condylura cristata | reverse complement strand
GGGCCGCAGGGCGCACCAGCGACTCGTGCTCCCCAGTGCGGCTCCGGTCCGGCGCGGGGTCCAGGCTGCGCGCCCAGGCTTCCCGGAGCCCAGGGATCCTGCTCTTTGGTTCTTCTAAGTACCTGTTACCCCCTCACCGCGCAGCGAGGCGTCATTTCGAGTTTCCTTCAGCCAGGTTTTCCAAGGGAACCCACCGTTAGAGAGGGCGCCAGCCGAGAAAGCGCCTGTTTCGGGGAAGGGAGAATCGGCCGCGTGGGCTGTGAGCTGGGCACGTGGGCTGGGCACGTGGACTGGCAGGGACCGCCCTGTGGCTGGTTTTGGCTCTGTTGCCGCGTCCCCCACGCGCTGTTATAAAGGGAAGATGCAGGTTTGGGCACACTCCAGGGTTGTCTCTGGGAGGGGGTGCCAGGCTGCTCCGGGGCCCGGGCTGCCGGCCGCCGTCACGTATGACACTGCTGCTGTGTCCAGTGTCACAGTGCAGGTGAAGGTTGTGCGAAGTTTCTAGTCCTCCTGGAAAGTGGCCATTTCCTTTCAGCTATGAGAATGGGGTGCTGAGCACAGCTGAGGTGGCCTGCTTGCCAGGGTGTCCCATCCATGGACCTGGCCGGGCAGCAAGCCGCCTGTGGACCCTCGGGGTGGAACCGACCCGGCACCCAGCGGGGCTGGCAAGCCTCGGGCCTCGGGGGTTGTCCTGGCAGGCAGCAGCCCAGAGCGCTGCTCCTGGGGTGACAGACCAGGTGCCAGCAGACTGAGGGGTTTTCGTGGGGTCCCCGGTGGTGGCGGCCAAAAGACCCTGGGAGGGACGCAGCCCCACACCGCCTGTTCCCACCTGTCCAGTGCCAGGGGCGAGGGAGCGCCACCCTGCTCCCTCTTTTTAACCACATGAGTTCTGTGTGCGTTACCCCAGGGCTCACCTCCGTGCAAGGGTCGCTCTCCCTCCCGGCCGCCGCCTGTGAGATCCCCGCGCCTCGTGCACGGCCTCCGCGCGCGCGCGCCCGACGGCGCTGGGGCGTCTCCCCCGCCTGCCTGCAGAGCGGCTCTGGTGTGTAGTTGCCGGTTACTTTTGCTTCCCGTGCTTTGTGATTGTCCCTGCTCCCGTGTTTGCCCCCGACTCCTCAGCTACGGGAACCCACCGGCGTGTTTCTTTCCCTTCTGACTTATCTCACTGGGCGCCCATCAGCCTTGGCAGCTCCATCCAAGTGGCACCGAATCGAGAGTGGTCAGCACTCGGTGGAATACTCTTCAGTGATCAAAAGTGACCAAGTCGCGCTTTGCTTTCCCGTGGGGGAAGCGCCTGCCTCACACCACTGTCCAGCAGGCGGAGCCGGGGCCCCGGGAGTCTGCAGCTCCCGCCCAGGGCGGGG
>NW_004567117.1:47329766-47341776 GCF_000260355.1 Condylura cristata | reverse complement strand
AAATACGGGAACGGCAAAGCAGAACCAGTGAGAGCAGGTTCACGGTGGCGGGACTGGAGCCTGGGAGCAAGCGACGCGCTGTGGCCGGCTGTCCATGTATTTTGACTCAGAATCGCGTAGACCTGTCAGAGGTACGCGGGAAAGGCCGCGCAGAGTGGCCAAGTCACACGTTCAAGGTGACAGGCATCAACATTTGTCTTTAGCACACCACGGCCAACGTCCCCGACTTAAAGTGCCGCCTGCGCTCTGCCCTTTGGGGCCCTGTGGGCCGACCCCCAGTTCCACTCCGCCAGCCGCTGCTTTGCGCCGGCTCGCGGCTCCGGGATAATCCTCTCTCCTCCTCTCGGCCCACTGGAATGTGTCTTGCGCAGGCTGCCTCAAGCCGCCACGGACAGAAGCTACCTGCCTTCTTGTTTCTTGATGCTCCTTCGTGTCTGATCTGCTTTGGGGAAGGAAACTGCTGCAGAAAGTCCCCTCCTGTCAGCTGTCATTCATCTGACGTGTGGGTCCTGCCAGGTCAGCCCCAGAAGACTGATCAAGGCCCCTGCCCCCCGCCCCCAGGTCCCTCGGGGGAGCGCCGATTATTTTCCTGCCGAGTCCGGCGACGTCACTGTGTGTGCGGAATGCCGAGATGGCTCGACGGGGCCCTCAGACCCCTGTGTGGCACGAGGGCGAGGGCACAGTGTGCGCAGAGCACTGGTCAGCCGGCACGGCCTGGAGGGGCCCCAGGCGCAGAAGAGCGAGCCCCGCCACAGCTCCGCTTCCCGCTTCTGTCCTCCGGCACGGGGCGCTCAGCCCCTGTTGCTCCCGGGCCCCCGGTGCTGGTACTCTGCTGTGTCTCCCAGGAAAGGCATTCGGGTGGCCCGCGATGGTGAAAACCAGCCGGCTTGCCCAGGGATGGGCGTGGAAGGACAGCGGAGCAGAGGGAAGAGCGGCGGCCGGGGCAGGCAGGAGCTGGAGGGACCCCAGGAGGCAGCACCGGGAGGGGCGGGCCAGATGGGGTGCTCACCCGCCAGGAGGAGGGAGCGGAAGCCTGGGGAAGGTGCCCGGGGAAGGTGCCGTGGAGCGTGGGTACTGGGGCCCTCAGAGCAATCTGAAAGGCTAATTAGAAAGTCAGCAGCCACCAGTCAGGCCATGTGAAGGGCCTGAGAGCCGGGCAGCTGTCACGCGACCTCTCTGTGACCGCAGCCCGGGCTGGCGCTTGTCTCCTTCCGTTTGAGACGTAGCATATATCCACTTAAAACAATATTAGTCTTGGCGTTGCTTAGCTCCTGTGTACACTCCTGTCGAGGATGAGAGGGAGAGGGAGAGCGTCTTTGGCTCAGGTTGCGACTAATTTATGTGACAAAAATCCGCATCTGCCAGTTTGCCAAAGGAATGTTACAAGCTTGAGTCATCTCATGCAATTTATAAACACATTTAAATGGAAAGAAAAGGTTGTACTTACGTGGGGGGTGGGAGTAGCCCTGGGGACAGCACTGTCCGGGTGGGAATGCGCTCGCCAGGTGTCCAGGGCAGGTGTCCACCTCGCTGCGGTTTTGATACTCACGTCACGTAACGGGCCGGGTCAACATGGCCACAGGCGCCTCTTCACACGTGGGCTTTCACATTCATACTGAGATTTGTTCTGTAAGTGACATGAATACACCCAGACGTTTCTGTGGACTGTGTACATTATCCTGTAGTATAATACGGTCAGAAGTCTTTCCAGGGATAAAAATCTCTCGTGCACCTATAGATCCTGTAGAATTTTGAAAGGATTTCAGACTTCCCTTCAGGTCAGTATTCTTCTCAGCCGGTCAGTGTCCTTGGGTTTTCCTTTGCTTGGGCTCATGGAGAACCAGATTCGTCTATGAAACATAAAACCCTAACCCAAGTTGTGGAGTTCTCATGGAACTGGGAGGCGGCATTTACCACGAGCTCTCGACACGGTTTTCAGGTCTCCGTGGTTCCAGGCGATCGTGCCTGCGGTGGGTGCTGCGTTTGTTTGAGCAAATGTCTCAGTTTGACGTGACTCATACGAGGGAAAGGCTGCCTTGTTTTCCGTGACGTCCCCCGTTCAGACCCCCGAGCTTGCTCTGGCCACACCGCAACAGGCGCAGACGGAGCCCGGGGTTGAGCTCTGTGTCTGGAAGTAGCTTTGCTGGAAGCGGTTCCATCTCCGTCTGTCCTCCGGGTCCCTCCCCCGAAGCAGCCAGATCGCTCAGGGTAGGACAAAGAGGGGAAAAGTTTTCCACTTTGCATCTGTGAGATCCCACAGACAAACGGTGTGTCCATTCGCAGGAGACATGTCAGCGCCGTGTCCTGAGCGCTGCCGCGCTGGCAGGAAGGTCAGTCGGCAAGAGTGGCCGAGACGGTCCGCACACCGGACAGCACCTGCTGACAGCCGACTTAGCGCAAGCTGACACGGTGCCTGTTTGCACATCTCTTCCTCGTGTCGCCCGGCGTTGTTCACAGATAAAGAGGATATTTGGTTTCTGACGTCTGCGGCAAACAATAACTTACCGCTTTCTGGAGAAATATCTGATTCCAGAGTTAGCACGGCGGCTCTCACGGATACTCTCCAGATGGTGCTCTGGGGTCAGGAGATGGCCTGAGACTCACCATCACTCCGTGAAAGACCCAGCCCAGCTGCAGCTCTCAGGACTCACAGTACGGCAGATGACATCGGTGATTCTTCAAGCCCCGCCCGTGCCTGGACTCTACCCAGGCTGATGCCCTCCGTCTCCGGTGGGAGCTCAGGCCTCTGCCTCTCTGAAGGCCCCTGGTGAGTCACTCTGCTTCCGAGGTGGCCCTGGAGGATGGGCAGTCTTGGCTCCTTCACCCAGTTCCATGTGAATTCCACCTTCCATTCTTGAGCACAGGTTAAATGAACTAACATAAGCCAAGTGCCGTCACCAGCGGCTGGCACACAGACGCACCCCAGAGGGTAGTGATCTTCACCCCTGCCACCATGCAGGGAAGACGTTCTTGGACAACTTGATATAAATTACTCAACTTGCTGCAAATCACTCTTCACTAAAATTTCTAGATCTTGGTATCTTTCGTCAATGCCAAAGAAAGCCATGTGGAACTAGGAAAGATGAAGAAAAGGGAGAAATGAAATCATTAAATTTAGATCCTTACTGGCACTTTTAGTTCTCATTTTGGTCAGATACAAATACCAGTGATATTTGATACCATAGAACTATCAGATTAGCTAACTTCTAAAAATAGGATCTGGATAAAGTAAAACGACTACATTAATTTGCCTCTCAGAGGAATAAGGTACTTCCAGGGACCTCTATATGTCTCAGCCTGTGGAAGATGACTTCACCAAATATGTATACTTTCTACAGACTCTGTGTGAAACATCTGATGGAACCACGTCTTTCCCAATCACATTAATGTGGCAAAATTAGGTAGTCCTTTATTGATATATTTGTCATAATAATGCAACACCTTCTTGTGAACTAAAATTAAAAAATCTTGAAACTTAAACCAATGTGTAGCTCTATTTTTGGCAAGTGTTCAGTTTTGTATGCTTTTTAGACTTCATTAAATGAATTGGGTGATTATTCCTTAATAACAAAAATCTCATTATAGCTTCCTGGAAATTAGCATGGTTACTGAAAAATAATTGATCTATTTTAGATGGTGAGTAAATTGTTAGACTAATCAGATCCTGTTCTATGTTGATATCATGTTCCTGATAAATTACACAGAAATGACACATTATCTTGACTTAAGATTTTTGTTTCAGGCAGGGAGTTTATGACAGCAAAAGGTAAAATGAGAGTAGATTGTAGCCCTTAGTCCAAATTTTTCTAGACCTCTACCATGTCCTACATCATCTGTGTAGATTTCAGTGGTGAGAAAAATCTCTGTAAGCGCCTAAATTCCTCTCCAAGGACTGAAATCACTTCTCATCTCCCACAAGACCTGAAACACCTTTCGTCACCCCCACAGATGACAGCTGCAGTTCTATGACTTGGGAAACAGTAACTCTGTAAATCATATTTAGTAACGATGCAAAACAAAAATATCAAATATTAACATCCAATCACGCCAGGTTACCATCTATTATAGTGATTCCATTACCACAGCAATCTGAGCGACACAAGCCCAGAATCTGCCCTTTAAAGAAGCTGCATTTAGCCTCACGAATGTTTCCCACAATGGGCATCATGTCTCTTCCATTTGCTATAGTCACCAAGATTCAGAAAGCATTGTCTGAGACTCTGAAAATGGTCATATTTTCCCTAAAACTGAGTATTGTCCAAATATTTGCTACTGGAAGCAAAGTGAGCTTGCTCAGGGAGCCCTTCAGGCTTCCCCTTGTGTTACCCCATGGAGGAGTGGACTTTACTGCCTTGTAAGGAAACCCAGAGCCTCTGACCTTGAAGGGATAGAAAACTGTGCCACAGCGTTCAGAATGAGAATGATGTTACTGGTGAGTGTCAGCCACCCACACAGAGTGTAGACAGCAGAGCAGGCCGGGTCTGGTGTGCCGCTGACAGCCCAGATCACGCTCAGCTGAGAGGGGCAGTTGGAGAAGCCTGAGGAGAGGGAGCCCTGGGTGAGCGTGAACTTGGAGCTGTGTTTCATGTTTGCTTGCAGTTTTGGGTTTCTTCCCAGTAACCATGGTTTCCAGAAAATCTGTGTTTATTTCCTCATGGCTGTTGTGTTCTTAAAATGAAGCATCAAAACAATGAGCTTAGATGCAGGACTTCTGAAATGATAAGAGTGAGGCGCCACCCAGGTCCTCTCTCCAGCAAAAACAACCATTTAACTTGTAAAAATTATTTAAAAAAATATACACAAACATTTAAAGTCTTTATAATTGTCTTATGGGTCTCCCCAAAATGGGGAGATATTTATTCCAGCAAATCTTTACATCATGGTAAGAACAGTAAAATAAAAGCCTGTGACATCTGAGACCATACACACTGCTTTTTTTTTTTTTTTTTAACCTCCCTAAGAGGTCAGCATTGCAGAAGCTCTTCTTGGGGTCTCTGTTCCAGTGGTCCAGCTAAGAGGGGGGAATCTTCCTCTAAGCCCAGTAATGGGAGGACCAAATCACTGGGTTCCTCCACCTCCCCTTCCCTGGGTTACAGAAGTTCTATTTCAGGCAGGTATGGCCAAGAAGACCAGGTCTCTTGCTTTCCCAAAGCCCCTTCTTGTACGGTGGGAACTCTACAGCTCTACACCAGGTAAAACAGACTAGAATACTCCACCCCGCTTACAGAGCAGAAATTCACCAGTAGGAAAAATCAGGGAAAACTATTCACTCATTGAACAGGGGCTATTCCAGCAGTGTCAGGTCCCTGCCCCAGCCTCTTGTTCTCTGTGTAGTGTCACAGATGTACAAAGGAGATGTGGAGGGAGAGGTGCCTGGAGAAAGGCAGGTTGTCAGTGCAAAAAGTTCAGCCAATCTGCCCAAAGGGAATGAATTCAATTAAAAGAGTCTAGAGACCAACAGATAGGAAGATGTACCATGTTCATGGATCCGAAGACACAATAATGTAGTATGTTCATTCACTTGAAATCAATCTAAATTGACCCAAAGACATTACCATCAGGCTTTTGGAAAGAAACTGGCAATTATGTGTGTCTCTGTGTGTATTCCTACATAGTATTTGTTGTAATATATACTATACTATGTATCCTACATACATGATATAATGTATTATACATAAACTATGTAGATTGTATATATGCAGTTATATATAAACACAAATGATCTGAAATAACAATATTTTACAAGGAGCATCAAATTTGGATATTTTAAATTTAATGTTAACATATACAAAAGACTGTGGTATTGGTAAAATCTTAGAGTAAAAAATCAATGGAAGTGAAAATAATCCATAAACATACCTAACACAGATACAGCCAATTTATTTTGTGCAAGGCACTGAGTCATTTTCATAGGCAAGCAAAGTTATTTTAGCAAATGATACCAGAACAACTGAATATCTATATGGAAAACAATGAACCCTTCCTTATAAAAATAGTTCTAGATGGATTATATAGCTAAATACAAAAGCTAGACCAAAAACTTCTAGAAGAAAACATGGAAGATTAACCTTTACATCCCAGCAAGGGTGTGAGCTCGGCTTTTACACTGATGGAGGGAATGTGGAAAGGAACAATGTCTTGCAGTTTCATATAAACACAGGCCTACACATTCTTAGTAATTCCATTCCTAAGTACTTACCGAAGCAAATGAAAATATATGCCCACAATTGCTCTTGCAAGGAAGAGTCATAAAAGTCTTGTTCAAAATACCCTAAAGTGGAAGCAAACAAGATGCCTATCAAGAAAAGGATGGACCAAGAGACGTCGACATCCGGCTCAGAAAGGAACAAGCTGCTGATGCGGATAAAACTTAGCGGAATCTCAAAAATGCTATTTTGATGTAAGGAGCCTCTCAGAGCCCACGGGCTGTTTGCCATGTACACGAGGAACGACGCGGGCCCGTGTGTGTCACTGAGCTCGGGCCTGGCGGCCTGGGGAGCCCCGAGGAGCACAGGGTGTGTGGCAGGGGAGAGAGACCTTCTCTCTCTGTTCTGCTTGGTAGATGGGAAAGGGATGAGGCTCAGATGTTTTGTTAGGCTCAGGTGTTTCCATTAAATTTCTAAGTAAACCCAAGCCCAGTTCCAGGGGGTTTTTAAAGGAAAGCTTGGCCTATAAATGCCCACGTGTCTCGTAGGTATCTTTAAAGCTTATTAATATATGTGTGTTTAAGTATAAAAAATATAAAACAATTGTCTCAAAAATACCTCTTGTAATGCATTTTCCTTAAGAGAATACATTTTCAACATATTTATTTCTCCACCATGGCCCCTTCTTCCTAAAGGTGTGTATTCTATTTTAAAAAAGAAGCAATTTATGATTTCCTTGCGTAGACTGATTAATTAGAAGCTTTGAATTTCTCACAGTTTCTCTCACTATACTTTTGCTTGACCTTTATAAATGACGGTAACTAAAATTAGGGTACTTGATACAAAAGGATTTTTCTTCCTTTTGTCTTGGTGTGGTGAACAGCAGTGATGACCTTGCAAAAACAAGCTTTGATACATAGCAGGAAAAGAAGTGTGGATTTGAAAAATGTGTTTCACATAGAATCAGACTTTCTGTACATTGTGCATTTGAAAGCATTGTTTAATCCCCTTGAGCCCTGTAGATCAAATTTAAATTCGGAATGAAGCAAGATTGAGTAAATTGCCCAACTTGTTTCAAAATGTTTTCGCCACCTGATTCTAGATTTCCTTCTATAATTAGGCATTGAAAACATAGATTTCTGCCTGTTTCTCAAAGAATAAGTTTAAAGGTTAGACAAATTGTTGCAAAAGGAAAAAAAAATAATACATTTTTTTATTCCATTAACTGATCACTGAGTCACTAAGTTCCTATAAAGGAGCAGAGTCCCAAGTGCTGTCAGATGAATGTGATTCAGTTACCAGCAAGCTGGAAATGCAGTGACAGATGCGTACTGCGCGATGAGACCAGGGCAGACTTGGGGGTGAGATCACCCCTTTCTTACCATCTTCCTGGCCCCTAGCAGAGGGTTTGCTCTGCAGTAGAAGCTCAATAAATTTTGATTAAACATACGTAGGACGGATTATTATTTTTCACTGAAAAATAATTCCTGACAAGATCACAGACATATCTGATTCTCACTGCAATCATTGTAAAAGCTTTTTCTAGCTTGCATTCTCTTCTTCATGGGAGAATTTCACGGGCTTACGAGAGCGACGAGTCTTCCCCTGCGTCTATTTTGTGGCTAAATGTTTCTTTCAACAGGGCGGGAGGCGGCACTTTAGATGGTGAATGGTGAGCGGTTTCGCCTGCTCTGCCTTGGGCCTGCACAAGGGCCAGACTTCCCACTGTCGCGGGGCACAGGGGGGGCTTTGCAGCACCCGTGAGGCCATTGCTTGTAGGTCGCCCGTGTTTCCATTGCGTTGCTTCTACTGAAACTGGCGTTGTCCTCTTCCCGCCTGCTTCTGACACCCACCTTTGCGGAGGCAGCCTGGGGCCTCACGCTCTCCCCTAAAGCCCCTCTCCTGTGCTTGCGCCATGGAGCCAGCGCCGCCCTGCACCCCGCTGACCCCTCAGCCAGGGTGGGCACGAGCCTCCCGCACGGGCGGGGTTGAGTCGAGGCGTGAGCCACTTCGGATGTGGAAAGTCGCCCTCAGCGTTGTCTCTTCTCTTTGCTCTTGCACTGCCAAGAGCGAGAGGCAGCTGTAGTGGCTGAGCAGCAACCCCAGAAGTGGCAGTGCCGCTGGGGAGCGCCAAGAGGAGAAGAGGGGGGGCCGGGTCCCTGAAATAACCTGGACGGCAGAACTGCCTGGTTGGCTACATCACCTAGAGCTGTCGTGCGTGAGGTAAACCGAGATGTATATTGAGATCACTGTGGTCTTCTGGTTAAGCTGGCTAAGAGGATACAAAAGCAGATACGGTGAGACAAAAAGAGACAGATAATTCTGTGGTCATTAAATCGACCAGTTAGGCAATACGAATAAATGTACCGGGCTTAAAGCTGACCATAACTGTAGAGAAAGCCCCAACATTTTCAAGGGGGAAAAAAACATGTTTTCCATTAAAACATCACTCCGTGATTATAATTGGCAATTCCATTCACACTTCCAATGAACACATTCTATCCCTGATATATGAAATATTCCAGAATGGAGAAACAGATGGAGGAAGAAAAAAAACCCAAAAACCTTGGGAACATAATATAATAGGAACAGTGGTTAAATTCACTTATCAAAACAGACAACATTTCTAGCAAAACTCAGCAGATTAATAATAGTATAAAAACAAATAAGCTCCAGTCTAGAAATCTGAGACTTTTAAATCAGAAAATTGGTATAAATGATTTATCACATCAGTAGTAAAGACAGAAAAGCTATACTTTGTCATGAAAAGTCACCAAAAAATAGAGATGGCTGAAATTTCATATACATCTCTCTGGTAAATCTGAGGTCAGCTAATGCTTCTTTAACATAAAAAAGAGATCATTAAAAACCTAAAGAGAACAGAATGTTTTATAAGGAGAGCTGAGAAAAAAAGAAAAGGAAAAAAGAGAATTCCATTAATTGTAAGAATGAGATAAGGCATGCTTTTATCACTACCATTTTATCTCTGACTTCCTAACCCGTGTTATAAGACGCAAGACAAAATATGTATAAGGATTTGAAAAAAAATGTAATGATTGTTTCTTCACATGGCAGCCTAAGAAACTTAAAGTCAACCGAAATCAGCTAAAATATGAAAATTAATGGAACAATAATGGTCATGCCTAAAGTTATCAGTTAGAAAATAGGAAATCAAATCAGAGAGAGGTTGCAAAATACCAATGCATACGTGGAAACACTTGAAATTGGGAGGCTCTTTTCAGGCAAATAGTGAAATCATCAAGAACATGTCCAATGTTTTCAGACTGCTGAAAAGCCAGTAAATAAATTCCGAGTCAAGAGACCAAACATACATTATTTGTAATATGCAAACTGTTCTCATCCTCCGGTATGAATGAGCTGACCACAGGCTTACATATTTTGGATCATTAAAAAGACAGCAGTGATTATCTGTGGAGTTAAATGGGTTTTTAAATGTTTTCCTTATTTTGATTTTTTTCTATTTTCCAGTTTTTCTACAGCAAACATGTAGTAGTTTCATAATAAATGTTATTTTTATTGTAACAAGTAAATTATCAATTTCTGGTAAACATGGTACAGAAAATTCTGCCCTTAACTCACTCTTCCAAAAAGCCTATTTTTATGTTAAAATTATTCCTATTAGCAGGAACATAAAGAGGCCATCATAAGTACAAAAATGCTATAAATAACACTGTGACCAAAAATATAATAGAAATGCCCCCCAAAGGGGCAGGGCTGAAGCCCCAGGCCGAAGCGGGGGCACAGGACTGACTCCAGCGAGACCGTGCTCGCGGGTGGGGAGAGTCAGCCACGGGGTCACCCACGCCAGGCCCGGAGAGTGTCCATCCCTTCTAGGGCAAATGATGTCGTGGTTCTGCTTGGGCCGGCCATGGGAGGGCGCCAGGGGCCAGCGGAGGCAGGAGTGGCCTGTGGGGCCGGCTCATCCTTGTCACCTCGCCCCGACCACAGGGCATGGTGGCCGTGTGCGCTCTTGCTGTGGACGCAGAGAGGACGCTGGGGACCTGCACAGGTCATCTGCAGTCGCCTCATTTCCTGTGAGGGGCTTGAGCATCCTCGGGCCCTGGGGTCCCTCACAGGGTGAGAAGGGTGACTGTCTTCCCAAACTGTTTTCTTATTCTAAATGACTCAATATTGGAACGGTCAAGAATTGGGGAATCGTAGTCTTTTACACGCTTTTATCATGGGGTGGCCAGCTCGTGTGCAAACAGCCTAGGGGCCGCGGGTTACCAAGCGCCTCCTCCTCCCTGCGGCGAGAGCCACGGGGTCCCTGGAAGAGCCTGGACACGCTTTGGGGGAGCTGGAGCCCCTGGTTTGAACGCACTTGGGCCCACTCGCTGGCGGCGCGTTCCCGCGCTTCAGCTGTCAAGGACTGGGTCTTGCTTGACGTCGCCCTCCCTGGCTCAAGCCTCTAGACCACCCTCAGCCACCGCGGTCACCTGCCTACAGCCCGGGCTCCCTCCTGGGGCTCCCGGGACTTCCCCGCCCGGCTGCAGGAGGAGCCCCCCAGCCCAAGCTCAGGGTCCAGTTGCAGCGTCACTCAGGGACACGTCGTCTCAGAGAGGAGCCGCCAGTAAAGGTAGTGAGCATTTCGCGTCCCAGTAACTGTCACTGGAGGGCAAGGGGTGGCCGTGCAGCTGCAGGTAACGGTCGGGGCTCACGCTGGCGACGCTGGCAGCAGCTCCATGCCCACCAGGACGCTTGGGCCCCACGTGGGAGGGCCCAGACTCAGACCCGCTTAAACTAGCGTTGGCTTTTCCGCAGGCCCGGCCGGGCGCGGACGCGCAGCTCGGTGGCCGTGAAGCCAGGCCGCGCACCAGCGTTGTCCCGGACTCAGCGTTCGGCCAGGTCTGCACCTGCTGACAGCCGCGAAAGCCACGCCGTTGCTCGCGGGTGGCGAACGCAGGGCAGGCCGGCCCCCGGGGGTCACGGCCAGGCGCGGGTGACGCGGGGTTCGTAACCAGGACTCAGGCGATGCACCGCGACGTCGCAGGACCCCTGGAGCGCTGTCTACGGGACGACGCTGGCGGGGAGCCTCCCCCGCTCGGTGAGCAGGGAGCAGGCGGGCGGGGCGCCAGGCCCCGGCACCAGCTTCTAACTGCAGAGAGGAGCCTGCCTGCCGGCCGCGTGGCACCAGCGTCCTCGCCAGTGTCGGCAGCCGCGTGGCTCTCGGCAGGTGAACTGGGCCAGAGGACCCAACTGTCAAAGCTCCATGGCACCCAGACGCATCCGTCAGTCCGGACACCTCGGACCCTTCTCTGGGGCCTACGTGGGCCTGATGTGCTGTGTGCGGTCTCGGGTCTGTGCAGATGCCCAGATGCCCAGTTACTGGCTGGGACACACGGCCACACCGCAGACTTGTGCGATGCAGGGTTAAATACAGGCACATGCCGACGGTAGATGCGCCGCGGCTGGGCCCAACCCGGCTCAGCGCGAGAGGAGTCGGCGTGTGTGGGCGCAGGGGTCCTCCTGGGCCTGGCCAGAGACGGGGCTGCCTGCGCCGCCTGCGGCCCGAAGGAGGCTGCTCTGCTCTGGGACGCGGGGCGGCGCCTGCAGCGCCTCTCACGACCTCAGTCTGCTCCAGGGTTTGCGTTCACATTCCTGGGAGAGGCTCTTGCTCCGCCTTGATGGCTCAGCGGGAAGCCCCGCGGGAAGAGGCCTCAAGAATTCGTAGGAGTCAACGCTGGAACGCGCCAGGAGGGCTGGGAGGCACAGGCAGGTCACCCCTGGAGAGGGCGGTGTCCGTCGAGGGCTTACCAGGCTGGCCCGCGCGGGGGCGACCGGCACGTGAGCGCGCGTGTGAGTGGACGCGCCCCAGCGGGCCTCCAGGAGCGGCTGGCGCGAGG
>NW_004567117.1:47327302-47329337 GCF_000260355.1 Condylura cristata | reverse complement strand
CCCGCGCGGCCCCGCGACGCCCCCTCAGCGCGCGCCCTGCGCCGTCAGCAGCTGGGTTACCCACCGAAATCACGGACCCAGAAATTCACGTTCTAGTAGTTACTTGAGTGATTTGTTTGTAGATTTTTTTTGACACAAATTGGTTTTTCTTTAAGGTAAATTTACAAATTCACAGCAGTCAATCCTGCATTAAACCTGACTGATCAATTTTAATGAAATGCCCTAAGTCATAATAATAATTTAAAAGAAAAAAACCTGTTTTATATTACATCGGTTAGAGTATTTATTTGCCCCCAGGTCCTAGCCTCCACCTGCTCCTAAATAAAGAAAACGCAGTGCAATAAGAGTGACATTTTTAATTATTCTGTTTTCTGCAAAAGGCCTGGTTTGCATGTCACGATTCTACCAGGTCTCAGCCAACATCCCCGAGGCTGCTGGCCGGGTCACCAGCCTGGCCCCTGGCCCAGCACCCCGCCCCGGCCCCCGGCGCCAGGCCCCAGCCAGGCCCCAGCCCCAGCCCCAGCCTCAGCACCCCAGCCAGGCCCCAGCCCCAGCACCCCGCCTGGGCCCCCGGCCTCAGCCCCCAGCCAGGCCCCAGCCCCAGCACCCCGCCCGGGCCCCCGGCCCCAGCACCCCGCCTGGGCCCCCGGCCTCAGCCCCCAGCCAGGCCCCAGCCCCAGCCCCCCGCCCTGGCACAGCCCTCGCAGGCCGGGAGCAGCCTGGGAGAGACGTGGGCACAGCCTGCAGCCTTACACCCGCCATTTTTTAAATTACTAATGAAAATCTTTTCGGACCCTCCTGGTCCCGCCCTACCCCGGGGCCGCGGCTCCTTCCGCCCGCTCCAGGGAACCTTTCACCGGCCCGAGCCCCGCTGGCTTCCGGCATCACCACGGCCGCAGACCTGCTCCCTGGCCGTCCACCCTCTCGTGGCCTCCAGGTCCACCCGGCTCTCTCTCCTCCTGCGGCCCGTGGTGCTGGGGGCTGCGCCCCCCTCGTGTCCAGGCTGCGGGGCAGGTGTCCTGCGAGCGGTCACAGGAGGGGCGGAGGCTGCTCCCGGGCCCTGCGAAGGCGACCGGCTGCACACACAGGTCCAGGCGCTTTGCCAGCGGCTCCGCGGGCCTCGGGAATCTCTGCGGCCGCCTGTGTGTGGAGGAGGCTGGGGCGCCGGCAGAGGCCAGACCGGCTGCAGGCCCTCCCAGCACGGGGTGGCCCTGAGGGACAGCGGAGCCGGACACTGAAAATGGCATGGGCGGCTGGCGGCCTGGGGAGCCTTTGGGGGCGCGCACACTCCGAGTGCCCTCGGGGGTCAGCTCTCCCACACTGCAGGCCGCTGCCTACGGGGCTCCGCACTTGCCCACCGCCGGCCTGACCTCCCAGTCCAGCTCACCCAGCGTAGTGGCTGACGAGCTCTTGACCGGAGGTCCAGCTGGTGCTTCTCAGTCGGCCTCAGGCGAGTTTTCCTTTGTTCCTCCAATCTTGGACTTCACGGCGTCACTTCCAAACTTCCAAAAAGGTTTCTCAAAGGGGACCCCCACCCCCCAGGTTTCTCAAAGGGGACCCCCACCCCCCGCCAGCGCCTGTGTTGGCTGCACACCCACAGGGGGAGCAGGGGAGGGGCAGCTTCCACTGGCTCGGGGTTCAGCGCCCACCCCAAGTGCGCTCCAGGTCTGCCGCTGCCCCTCTGGGCCGCGCCCCAGAGTGGAGAGAGACCGGAGGCTCATCCCCTGCCCGCGGGCCCCCTGGAGGCCTGGACGCGCCGCCGGGCTGCCGAGGCGCGTGAGTGCGTAAGCCTCGGAGCCGGCCGTGTCTTCAGCAAGGGCCCTGGCCAGCAGAGCTGGACGAAATGAACTTGAGGCGTTGACGTGAGCGTAATTAAAAAGTGATGCGCCCGCCTGGCCTATCCGCGCTCAGAAAGGAGATCCGAGCCTCTGGCCAGAGCGGCCCCAGCAGGTCTCCGAGGCTCTCCGGGGTGTGTCTCGCGGCTGAGGAACGCGGGCCGCGCCGCTTTCTTTCTAGAAGCTGGTAACCGGCTTTC
>NW_004567117.1:47325735-47326928 GCF_000260355.1 Condylura cristata | reverse complement strand
GGGCTGGCCTCGTGCGCAGGTGACGGCGCTCGGACTCCCAGGGAGTCTCGACCTCACCCGCCGCCGGGTGGGCGCGTTCTCGCCCCGCCGCGGCCTTCGGCACACGCGGCCACGGAAACACCTTCCTCTGAGTCTGGGGAAGCTGGTCCAGGAGGAGCGAGGGAGGGAGAGCGAGCTCCTACCGGCTCCCGGGCGGCCGCCGCGGGCTGACAGCACTGGAAGCCAGCCGCTGCCTGCCAGTTGGACCCTGCCCGGGGCTGACCCCAGGGGCGGAGGCCTCTCCTGGCCGGCCGCTGCCCCCTCAGCAGTGCCCTTCACCGACCTGACTGTCCTGCTCCCGCTGTCTCTGAGTCCCCCCACCGCCCCTGCCCGCTGGCCTGCACCCCAGCTCTGTGTGCATAATAAATAAATCTTAAAAAAAAAAAGAAGCTGTTGCCCCTCGCGGGTGTTTGTTGCCGTGACGCAAAGCCACAGCTTCCAAGACCTAATTTCGTGCCTGAAAATGAAGAAATTGTGTGTGAGGTCTATTGCATTTTTTCATGATCTTCCTTCAAGAAAATATATCTCAATCTTATGGTTTATGGCCGAGCGGATCAGGATAAATGAAACCGCCTTTTATAAAAGATAACCGTAAAGGGGGATTGTGCCAATATTTCAAAATATTGGCCAAATATTTACGCGGAAGGGAGTGGGATGCTGACGGATGTGCTCTGGGCTCAGACGACCCCGGGAGCCAAGCGAAACCCGAAGCGCTTGTCGGGTCGGGCGGTGGCCGCCCGGTTCCGGGGCCCGCGGGGGCGGGGCTCAAAGACTGTCCGAGAGGGGACAATGACCTGAGAAAATGAAAATAAAAGGTGACAATCAGGTCTGACAAGTCAAAAACTAAATCTGCGTGGTGGCAGCTTTCGCCTCTGCTGTGACTGAGGTCTCTTTGCGTCACCCCGAGGGAGCGCTTGTCCTTCGCTGCCTTGGCCCCCGGGGCCCAGGGCCCGCTGGCCGGTCGCCTCCCCGAGGCCCGCTGCGCTGACCCTGCGGCCGGACGCAGAGCCGAGCACCGGCTGCCGCCATCTTTCCCCCTTTCGTTTGCTCATGTATGGAGGTGAGGAGCGAGCGTGCCACGCTGTAAAACTCCCGTGTTTTATTCAAGCACACGGAGTCCGCCGCGGCGGCTGTGACCCAGCCACGCCCTGTGC
>NW_004567117.1:47319395-47325150 GCF_000260355.1 Condylura cristata | reverse complement strand
ATCTGTGGCCCGCTCCCCTAAATGTTAGTTGGAAGGAATTACAAGAACCGAGTTTAAAAAAAAAAAAAGTGCCCGTCAGGAGAAAAAGCAGCCGACAGAAGCAGGCTTTGAGTCGCTCCGGACGCGACGTAGCCAACGAATTCTTCCAAGCGGCGGCGACAGAGTCATCATTAAAGACCTGAAGGAGCACCTGACCACAGACTCAGCAGCGGCTTCTTCCTCACGTTGCGCCCAGCGATGATGCGGATGAAGGGTGGTGGCTGACGTCACATCTGGGTTCTCCAAGCGTCGAGCGGACGCTCGCTGCGTTCTTCTCGCAACAGCCTTCTGCAGCGTGACTCAGACCCAGCCCACCCCGGGCTTTCCTTCCGCGTCCTTTCACCCCGGAGGAGGTGAGGTGCAGAGGACGCTTGGATCGCCTCCCTCACGCGCGAGCCCGGGCCGGACCCGAGCACGGTGCAGGGTCTCCCCCGGGTGCCACCCGTGGGAAGAACTGGCCAGAACAGACTTGTATGCAAAGCCGGACGGCGGACGGGGAGGAGGCGCCTGGACCGCCTGGCGCCACCCCGCAGTGACGTCTGCCTACTTGCGACTGGTCGCACGCTCGCTTGTTTGCTGCGTGAGCTGGGGCACAGGCCAGAGGCATGGGACGAATGTGAGGGGCGCCCCAGAGACCGAGCGGGGAGCAGGACAGGCGGATCCCCTGAGGCGGCGGGGAGACAGGAGGGGGCTGCTGCACCCTGGGGTCCCTCCCCGGCCGGGGACGGGACTCAGGCCGTAGGGTCATAGCGCTGAGACTCAACCCCGAGGTCACCTGGGGGTGCCACTCTTTGCTGGCGTTTCCAATAGACAGGGTAGACAGACGTGAACAGGACAGGCCGGAACGGGCCAGAGCGCCCGCCAGGGATTCTTCATGAAGTTCTTGTACAGTTGACGCTTGCACAAAATGGCGGTCGGGAGGGCACCCCGACGTCCTGCTGACAGCCGTGAGCAGCGTCTGGTGTCCACCTGCCCGCTGCCCGCTGGGGCCTGGATGGAACACAGTCTCCCTGTGCTGTGTGTCCGCCCTGTGTCCTCCCGGCAGGAAGCCAGCGCAAGGCTACTGTCGGGAGGCGCAGGGAGAGCAGGCAGCCTGCAGCTTTGGGGGGCCTGTGCCTGCCGGCCGGTCGCCCGCCCACTGGAGATGTCTGGGCTCCGCGCGCACCCACCAGGAGCCGGGGCGCTCTGCGGAACCCCGCCTGAGTCCTCGGCCGCTCACACGCTGGGGGCGCCTCTGAACCCCTTGAAGATTCGCGGTGTGACCGAGAGGGAAGCGGCTGGTGCTGTCTGCCCCTGACGGCGCTTGGGGAGGGCGGCCCGCAGGCGGGCAGCTGGCGGCTCCTCGGGGTGCGGGACCCCGCTGGCCTTCCTTGCGTCCTGCATCAGGCAAAATTCTGATTCTGAGGTGACGCTGGTTCGCACCACTGCGCGGGACCAGAGGCACAGGTGACCCGACGCACCTCCCCGCCCACTCGCACCACGAACGCTCTGTCACACCTGGGCCCGGCGTGTCCCTAACGGGCCACTGCATCTGGCGGTCACGTGGCCGGAGCCCCCCGCCCTCGGCCTGTCTCCGGACGCGGCCCCCCGCCGGGCCCCCGCCTGCTCTGTGCACGGTCCTCCTGCGTCCAGCGGACACTCGCGAGGGGGCCCGCAGACCGGGCGGCGCGGAGAGAGGGTCTCGGCGGCGGACCCATCAATCCATCAAGACCCGCGACAATCCTGCCATGAAACTTAATCACTAAAGGTCATGTCGGGGAGTGAGGAACAGATTAAATTAGCATAGTATTAGATATGGAAAATGATTTCTGTCAAAATCATCTTTACCACAATTATAATATGTTAATTACGTATTTCATTAAGGAAGTTGATTATGGTTCACGGATGAAATCACGCCTCAGACGCCACGGAGGAAGCCGGCGGCCGCGCCTGCTGGCCCTGGCCGGCCCATCCGCCTGCCCCGCCCGCGTCAGCTTGAAGTGGACCTCACTTAGGGGGGTCCCGGCCGTGCCCCTCCAGAGACCCGGGCTTTGGGTCTGTTCTCAGGAGCACGCGGTCACTGGCTGTCCAGCTGGTCAGCCCACTCCACACGACACTGCTGTTGCCCTCTCCTCAGTAGGGGCAGGCCTGAGCCCCTGTCCCATGGGGGCGGCCAGTCTGTTCTCAGAGCCTCCTTCGCTCCTGCATGTCCACTCCCCACTGCGGACGCTGCCCTCTGGGGACCTCGCGGGGTGCTGGCGGGGACCTAAGGGAGCCGGGCTCTTTCCCAGCACCGCCTCGGCCTGCGGCCGGTGTCCACAGTGGTCCGCAGCGGCTACACTGAGGTCAGGGCCAGCCGCTCACGGCCATCCTGGGGGGCGCAGGGCAGAGTGGGGGAGGCCAGCCGGCCAGCGACATGCACGCCTTTCCTCAGATCACCCACACCGGGCTTCACGGTGCCCAGACCGGCTCGTGGACACACGCGTGTGCTCAGCCCCAGGGCTTCACCAGCGCACAGCGCCCGAGTGTCCAGGGCAGGCAGGAGACCCGGCTCCGCTGGCGCCCTGTGTGTGAGGCTTTCTGCGTGTCCATGCATCACGTGCTGGTCCAGGTGGGGTCCAGGGAGGGCTCCCGCCCCCCGGAGACGAGGTAACCGCTCGGACGCACCCACCAGCCCCATCCTGGCCCTCCAGCCGGTGAGGCGGCCGCCGAGGGGGGCGCGCAGAGGTGGGGGGCCCACTGTGCTGGCGCGGCCGGACACTGCCTGCGCCCCACTCTGCTGCTGCTCCCTCGCTCCCTGGAGGGAGAGCTGTCGGGGTGCATGCGCCCTTGTGTGGGAGACGCTGCCACGCAGAACAGTGGTGGCTGGCGCTCGGTGTCGCTGTTCAGAAGGACTCGGTCATCCGAGGGAGACTGGCGCGACGGCCCCTGCTTCCCAGCTGTAATTACTTCAGCAATTAATCTCTGTCACTTGCTGCGTTACATTTTGAAAAGAGAAAATGGAGGAAAGAGCGGTTTGGAACTAATTCACATGACAGTTTAAAGTCCCAGCCCAGGGTGACTCTCCGCGAAACTGCGCCCCGGCCGCGCGCCGAAGCCGCCGGACTCGCCCTGCTGGGGGCCTCTGCACAGGCGCCGCGGCCGGCTGCGATTAAGAGGGGACCCGCAGGCCGCCTGTGTCCAGAGGCCGTGTCGCCGGCCAGTGTCAGCCCATCACGCAGCAGCTGCCTAATGACATCATCATCCCCGGGCGGATAGATCTGCCCGCGTCTCCGTTAACTCCTCTTCACCTCATTACATCCTTTCAAATTAACTTGTTTGACCTTGTTTATTGTACACCTCATTATACTTAATTTTCACAGAAGTGCTTTCCCCATACTGAAATATTCCTCGATTTCTTATTACGTGTTTTCATATTAGTAAGGGCCGACAGACTGCCTTGCTTTTACATCGCAGCCCTTAGTAACATGCTTCTTCTAGCGTACTGGGAAGAAATTTATATTATTCCAAGAATCAGAGGATGCCGTGAGATGAACAGTCCATAATCCACGTTAAACAAAACCTTCCTCATGAAGACCGGGACGGAAATGTCGATGTCTGCAGCCCCGGGCCGGAGGCCGTGCCCAGAACGGGCTCAGCGTCCAGCATTTTCTATTAGGTCGTTGGATAAGACCCACGGTTTGCTGCAGTGAATAAATGGCCACGCTTCTCTTTTTGGTCTAATAAGGTAGATGAAAAGGGACATCCTTTTCCACAAATGTACTATTCAGATGCACATTGCAATTCTGGAATTTAATTTTCAACAAACTCGTACAAAGCACGGTTATTTCGATCAGGAGGGAAAGGAAGCTCGCTTCACCCTTGGGGGGGCTCCGGATGCCTGCAGGTAGGACCAGGCCCACAGCCCAGCCCGGAGTGGGGGGAGGGGCGGCGAGGCTTCCTGCCTCCAGCTGGACCACCCCCTCTGCCCCCCACTCTGTGGCCAGGTCAGGGCGGGCTCCTGCCTCCCAGCCTGGCAGGTGACCTGGGAAGGAGACTCTGAACACCCGCTGTGTTTATTTCGCATCTCTTTGTCTTTGCTTTTTGCCTTGATGGAAGAGACAAGATGCTCTTCAGACCTCCAGCCCCTGGTAGGAGCCTGTCCCTGAGGAGCTCAGCCCAGGGGGCTTCAAGCTTCATTAGGAAGTCTCCTGGCCTTCTGGCCAGAAGGGGTGGGTCTTACCAAGCCAGGATCTCCTGATGTGAACTCCGTCCTCACATCTGCATATATGAAAGATTGAGAGGGAGGAAAGCTCTTGGCAGTTGACCTGCTAAGTGAATATATATCAGGGCCCAGTAAATAAAGGCTCCGAGGTTTTAGTTAACGAGAACTGACTGATACTTAAAAGCCAGGTCCCCCCCTCTTCCTCCGAGCCAGCTTTTTATCCTCGCAGGCCGGACACCGCCTGGAGAGGCTGTCTCTCCCCCTCTGCTCCCCAAATCAAAGATCAAAGGCTGCATTTGTAAAGCAAATAGTTGGAGAGTTACAGCCGGGTTTGATGAAAACCCACTCCAGGCCTCTTGGGAGATATTACCTTCCTCATTATTCCACTGATTGGCCTTATTTCATCCAAGGATTACTGCGCAGTCTCCTGACGGCTGATGAGCAGCTTCATGAATATACAAAATAATCCGGCGGCACTGGGCCAGCACTGATTATTATTGTGGAACTCGGAGGACTGCCTTAAATGAGCTGCTGGAGAGACGCGGCTCTTCCTCCCCGTTTTCCATCTGATTTTACCACAAGGATCCTTATTAGGCTATTTTTCACATGTCTGTAAGAGAAAGAGAAAGAGAGAGAGATTGCATCTAGTTAAAAATGATCAGGGAATTCTGGGTACCAGATGTTTTTTGCTTAATATTGCAAAATGCCTTTTATTAGATTACACTGAGCACTTACTAACTACAGTGAAACTGCTCTGCGGAGAACCCTGCGGGACTGTGCCCTAAATAGCTCTCCTCGCTTGTTTGTTCCTGCCTTTCTGTGCTTGTGCACTGCCGCGGCGCACGTGCTTGTTCACGGGTGCGTGTGTGTAACCACCGGACCTGTCCCCTGAGCGAGGGGCGCAGTGGCCGTGAAATTTCTGAGGACCACTCCGCCCCGCGTGGGCTAATTTGGCGGCACTGAAACCCAGTGTCCTTGGCCAAAGCGCTGGGCCAAGGTGTTAATGAAACAGTAACGGTCCAGAGCAGAGGTGTTTATTTTCGGATCAGTCAGGCAGAAACGCTCTCACCGAAGAGCGCGCTGGCTCCAGCCTCCCCGGCGCGGGCTGGACGCTGGACAGAGGGTCACGCGGCCAGGGCCTCTTCCCTCCAGGCGCCAAGCCCGCAGACCGCCCGGCCGGCCCCGCCCTTCTCCAGACCGCAGGTGTGCGCAGAGCCAGGACCCTTGGGCCCGCGCGCTGACCCTCCCGCCGCGCTGACCACGAGGGGCTCTGACTGGCTGGCCCTGGCCTGTCAGCCAATCGGAAGCCTGATTTACAGCGACGCTAATTAGGCATCCGCTCGCGGGGTCCCGGGCTTGTCATTTACAGCCGGGCGGCCTGCTCGCCCTGACGTGAACCGCTGAACTCTGCTGGGCAGTAAACGTCCCCTGCGCTGGGCCATACGTCAGAAACAGATGGCCGAGGCGCCACGGCCGCCCTCCCCACGCACGGCGCGGCGTCCCTGGAGCTCCACGCTGCGCCCGCGGGGAGGC
>NW_004567117.1:47312368-47314384 GCF_000260355.1 Condylura cristata | reverse complement strand
AAAAAAATGGGAGAAGAGAAGGAAAAGAAAGAAAGGGAGTGAGAGGGGAAGAAAGGAGGGAAGAGGGACAGGGCAGAAACGTTAGAGAACCGGACAAGCACTACAGCCGGGGCGAAGCAGCTGGGTGGGCCAGCGCAGAGCAGAGCGAACCGGCCAGCAGCGGTGGCAGCTGCCAGCGGCACGTGGCCAGCAGAGTCCAGTAGGTCGTCCTCCGCCACTAGGGCATGCTTGTTGCACGAGAACTGAGCAGAAGCGAAGGTCACAGAGACGAAGACAGGATGGACGGCTTGAGGGCCGGAGCCGGGGCACAGGGTCGGAAACTGAGCCCGGGGTTTGCTCGCTGTCTGGAGCAGCCCCAGGTCCCGACGCCCGCAGCAGAGCGTGTCCGTGAGATGACCGCCCGGCGCTGTGGAGACCCCCTGCCCGCAGGAGCTGAGCTCCCAGGCCGGGAGAATCACAGGCGAGAGACCAGAGCCCGCCCTCACTGCTGCTGTGCTGCGGGCGGGCCCGGAGTTTCGTGATTACGAGCGCAGGGCCGGGCGGCCGCTAACAGGACACCGGCTCTGAGCCTGGGCTGAAGTGAAAGGCGGGGGGCCTCTGCAAGGGAAAGTGCAGACCGGGGCGGGAACCCAGAAGCCAGAGTCAGCAGGGAAGCCGGCTGAGGACAGGGTCCCCAGAGCAAAGATACTCAGCTCTGACACAATAAAGAGTAGGAAGAAGCCATGACTTGAAAATAAAATATGATCAATGGAACAAAAATATCAAGGAAATGTTAAATGCAGGTTAAATGGCAAAGCCAGCGTCCTCTAGAATTTTCACCTGAGTACTCTACATGTGTCTGCATTTAATTACTCTTGCAACAACCCTGAGATATGTGGATCCTTCTTTACAAGTCCCACTTTTCAGGTAAAAAACAACCGAGACACAGAAGTTAAGTGACTGGCCAGACTCACATGAAGGGAGCAGCGGAGCCGTGATTCACATGAAGAGTTTAGACCCAGGGTCTCTACTCGCAATCACCAGGTTTTCGTGTCTCTCAGTACACTATGGTAGCACATAGAAACGAAGAGTGAAATTAGGTTTGGGAGTTGAGTACCAGATCCAGGAAGGCTCGAATGCAGCAGAGACACAGGAATGAAGAGACAGAAATAAGAAGCAAGGAAACACGCTGATAAACTGAGATTCTCCAGGAAGTCGAGAGAGACCTGCAAGTGCCCAGGCGTGTCGGGAGGGCCAGGAGTTTAGAACACCCGAGAGCAGCATGCTCCCGATGGCGAGCGTTGCTGGCCCCGAGCTGTCAGCAAGCCAGGCTGCACCTGCATGCTCCTTAGGGTGGTCTCGACTCCACAGATGGAGCAATGCCTTAACAACTCCTGGGGAGAAAAGACAGCACCGTCAAAGAAAAAGGAAAACCCACAGGACACGCAAGAACTCGACAATGTATGTCCAAAATAAATGGGGTTGGATTGTAGACTGCTGGTAGAAGAAGCTGCCAACCCAGAGTTTTGTACCCAGTTAAATACCATGAACATGATGGTGTATTCTGGAACTGCCGTAACTGAGGGGATAACATTTCACACATGCGAAGACCAGGAGGGTCTTTCTTCAAATCACAAATTGGCTACAAGAAATACTGAGGGTGAACTTTGAGCAGCGTGAATGTGAACCCAGACGATGACGAGACAGCCACAGCGTGAGCACACGAGTAAATCTGTGAACACACCGCCACGCTTCATGAGCGGGGACAGCGCGATCGATACTCAGGCGAGGTGAAACTACGGCAGCCGAATTGCTGACGAGAACAACCTGAGCGCCAAGAGAAGCGGCTGAGAGGTACAGAGGCGCTTCCTCATCGCCCTCGGGAAGGGCGGGAGTCCTGCTCGAGCCCTGATGACGCACTTTCCTTCCAACGTCTGCTGCGTCAAACAGCCCGGGCGGGTCTGGCGCGTGCTCCAGGCTGCCCTCGGTCACGGCGTTTCTTGTCGTACTGCTCTCTAGTTTGAGTTTCATATGATT
>NW_004567117.1:47309474-47311535 GCF_000260355.1 Condylura cristata | reverse complement strand
CCGCGTCTCTCAGCGCCTCGCCCCTCTTCCTTCCCCCTTTCGCCCCGGCTCAAGCGCGCTTATGTCTCCCCTTAGAAACAGAGCCCAGACTGCTGCCTTTGTTCAGCGGCTCCTGCCCCGCCGCCCGGCTGCTGCTCACAGCAGAGCTCCCAGAAACAGCTGTGGCCGTGGCCGCCGGCGCCCTCCCGCCCAGTCACAGCCTCCCCAGGACGCGCGTCCAGGCCCGCGGCATCCGGCTCCGGCTCCCCGCCTGCTCCTCACCCTCGCGGGCATCTGGCCCGACCTCGCCGCCCGGGGGCTGCGGCCGTCTCTGTGCCCCGGGCTGGCAGACGCCGCCCACGCTGACCTCCGTCCTGGCCACCTCGGACTGGCCTCCGCTTCCTCCTTTGGGATCATCGTCACCTCGTTTGCTGAGGACGGACGGCGGTGATAGGCTAGGGGCCACCCTGTCTCAGCCACGTCCCCTTTCCAAACAAAGTCGCACTCACAGGTACCGGCCATGAGTGGGGTTTTCCGCATCCGCAATCTTAGCGTGAGTCAACACAGCTCAACCCACCTCCTAGACGGCCAGATAAATTTACCACAGTTAAGTTCTGGCCGTCCAGTTCAAACCCAGGCCACGGACGGTCCCTTCCCGCACTCGACGTCCAGTCCACCTCCCGGGGGAGGCTTAGAGTGCGGAACTCTGTGGGATCTCGGCCCCCTTGTTCTTGGGACTGTTGTCTTGGTGTGCGGGGTTCCCGCTGCTCAAGCTGAGTGTGCAGCAGGCAGGGGTCCCCACCCAGGACAGGAGTCCTCGTCTGAGATATGTGGGAGCCAGTGTCTGCTGCGAGCAGCAGGCGACGTCGTGCCCAGACTGGCAGGATCGGCGAGAAAGCCTCCCTTACGGAGGCGGCGGGAGCTCAGTGAGGACGGGGATGCGGCAGCTGCACCGGCCGGGCCTACGAGCCCCACTCAGCCCCGGTCCCTCCACCCGCGCGGGCCGACACACAGTAACACACCCCCAGGCGCACCCCCTAAGCCTGCAGCCCCTCACGCACCCCCACGCACGCATTCCCCGCACGCTCGCCCGCCCTCTGGCCCGAGGCTCGGGCTGCCCTGGGACCCTGGAGGCTCCTCACCACCCCCCGACTTTGATCATGACTTGTGCTGTGTTCAGTGCTGCGCCAGCGGCCCCTCCCTCCTGTCACGCCCGCGTCTGATCTCTAAAGGACCCAGCAGCAGCCGAACCTTCTCGCCAGCCCCTGTCATGCCCGTGTGCGGCTCCGTGCGCCCCGTTTCTGTTGACGGCGTGGCGTGTGCTGCATCCTGCACCTGCAGGCACGGGCAGGCTCGCGCCCGGACCGCCTTGCTGTGGCCGTCCTGCAGCGACCACGGAGACGCAGGTCAAGGCGAAGCCGGGAAATGGGGTTCCCCGCACAGGCGCGTTCCTGCCCCGTCCTCTCCAGCCCCTCGTGAGAGCCCCGGGGACTGGGCCTTTCCGACGAGCTGTCGCTCACAGCTGAGACCAGCTTTCTGCTTCCTGATGAGGGCCTCCCCTTTTCAGAAAAGTCAGCAGCCGGGCCCAGTGGGCGGGGCGACTGGGGTGGGAAGGCCAGCGTCCACTCAGGAGGCATCTGACGAGGGGCAGAGCCTTGGGGGTGCAGCCAGAAAGAGCGGCCCCGCCGCTGGCCTGCGTCAGTGGCCGTGGTGTCCAGCACACTCTTCACTCTGGCGCTGAGTCTTGTTGCAGGACCGTCGGCCCGAGCGGTTAAGGTGGTAAATTCATGAGTCGTGGATTGCTGGGATTTTTCCCCATAAAATACAGCATACAAGGGTTATAAACACACAGTGCAGATTATCAGACTATAAAAAGGCATAACAACGCAACATGATTCACGGCTGGCTCCGGCACAATATTTTGCTGGGAGATGAAAGGCTGCGCGGCTCAAATAACTTCTCCGGTAACGCTCTCGCACGTCTCCGAGCAGGGACGCAGCAGCTTCTGCCCGGACAGGCGGCGGGGCACAGGGGCCGTGGGTTCGCGGGGGCCATCCCTCTCGCAGGACGCCCCGCTGCCCC
>NW_004567117.1:47307605-47308944 GCF_000260355.1 Condylura cristata | reverse complement strand
GACACGGAGGCCCCCTTGGGGCCCCCTTGGCTCCAGGAGGCCGTGGCGGGGCGCTCTCAAGGGGCCTCTGCCCACGAGGGGCCAGGGAGGGAAGGGGGCGGGAGAAGCCCAGGGAGCCAGTGGGGCCAGGGCGCAGCCCCTGCGGCTTCAGCCAGCGGCGGGCAAAGCAGAGCAGGAGGCGGCCTGGGCCCTGGGCCCAGCTGCTGCCAAGGAAACGGCCGCAAACGAAGAAAGTGCCCCAGTGTGGACTCGGGCGGGGTGTCCTCCTGCCGCCAGCCGCTCCCCACTCCTGTCCTTGCTCGCCGTGGAAGGCAGCGTGCCCATGCTGCCCTCCGGAGTGGACCCTGGCTGTGCTGCCAAGGGCCACGGCACCAGCCACGTCCTTTCTGTGGGTTACAAGCTGCATGATTCTGCAGCAGCGTGGTGAGATTTTAAATATATCTAATATCTATCTAAAGGTTTATTTTAGTGTGCATACAAGAACTGGGGTGCTGGCCGGAGGTGTGGGGGGCGTCACCAGAGCCAGAGCGGGGAGCGGAACAGGCGGGTCCACTGCCCTACGGCTGAGGGCCAGCGGGGAGACAGCGGGGTCTCTGGCCGCCCCGCCGGGGGTTGGGCCTCCCGCTGCAGTGTCTGGGACCCCGCCCGGACCTGAAACTTCAAACGCGGCAATGGCGCTTTCGGCTTTCGGGGAGCCCAAGCGCCTGTTTGCTTCCTTTGTTACCCGTTGTTTCCTTTATTCTTCCAAAGACCTTCACGCCTGGAGGTAGCGTAGCAGACCCTTAGCAGACCCTCGGCAAAAGGCAAAGAGCTGGGCTTTGGTTTTATTTTTATATTCAGCTCATTCGTCTATTGGGAACCACTCCAGCTGCCAGAGCTCCGGGAGGCTCCAGCGTGGCTCCCTCTCGCGCGCCGCCGGGTGAGCCATTCGTTCCGTCTGCAGCTCGGCTGATTTCTCACCAGCGTCAGGGTTCCCGGGCGCTCATCTAGCGGACGAGTCTGTGAGCATGTTGCTGTGAATTAACGCTCCTCGCTAATTACTTTGCTAGAATAACCAACTATTTTAACTAATAATTTCATTTAAATATTTAATTTTAATTCTAGTGGCTCATCATGTAACCTGTTAAGTTTGGCGTGGTGTTCTGGTATTCTATAGTAAAGCGTATCCTGCCTGTCCCACCCTCGCAGCCGCGGGACACGGCTCCCTTAGGTGGCCGATGGAGCGTGGCTCATTCCCGCCGTTTTCAAAATCAGGCTCACAGAGCGACGCCGGCACTTGGGGAGGTTAATCAGTGTCTGAGGTTGGAGGACTCGGCCGTGGGACCCAGCGGCGTCCTTC
>NW_004567117.1:47305372-47307053 GCF_000260355.1 Condylura cristata | reverse complement strand
ATATTGTTGACGTAACTGTTTCTAGCTTACTGCTGCGCGTGCGTAGAAAGAGTTCTTGTATTTATTGAACAGCACAGCGCTTTGCTGTTGACTTGTAAGCCTTTGTGGTTAACTCGGCTCTGGAGCAGGTGACTGCGGAGAGCTAAAGGCCGGCGCCCGCCTGGAGCCCAGCTCGCCCGTGAAGGGGCTGCAGCCAGTCCAACCGCCTTGCTCCGGATCAGAGGGAAGCGTCCCGTGTCGCCCCAGGAACGACAATGCTGGCTTCTGGCTTATAGATGCAAGTTTTGTACTTTTTCATTTGGAAAAAAGCACAAATTCACAGCAGTCGCACACAGAAAGCAGAGGTCCCGGGGACGCACACTGGCTCCTGGTCCACGATGCTGTGGGCGCTGGCCTGGGGCGGCGGGGCTGGTCGCCGGCCTCAGGGGCCTCCCGCAGCGCCTGCAAGCCAGGCAGAGCAGGGGCCGTCACCCCGAGCCACGGGCCGCCCCTGGCCGCCCCTCCCGCCGCCGCGCCTCTGTGCCCACCTGTGCGCCGCTCAGGTCTAGCGCGGTGAAACCCGGGGCGGCCCGTCTGGGCGTCCGTGGATGTGGTGTGGGTGGCGGGAGCCCCCACGCGTCGCAGGTGCTCCGTGTGGACGTGGCCAGGGCCTCAGGACGTAGGACAGGCGTGGCCACCGTGGGGAGAGGCCGCGTTAATCCCAGCCCGCGGGCTCTGCCTTCCGGCACGCCGCCGGCCATTGGTGCTTACTGAGGTGCGGGCGACTCCTCCGTGGTGGGCACTTCCCTGGGGGGGGTCACGCGCGGGCCTATGCGCCGCGTGGGCTGGTGAGTCCCAGGGCTTCCCGCAGCCTCGAGGTGAGTCTGCTGCAGGTATGAGGTCTGCAGAGGTCCCAGCCCCGCGTCCCCTTAGGTGGGTCCCTGCGGAAAAGCCTCTCTGGCTGCGACCAAGCGGCCCCGGGCTGCCCTGTGGCGCCTGTGCCTCTGGCGTGGTGCTGCCGGCGTGGCCACGGGCAGCCTCGCCGGCGAATGGCTTCTTCCTGCAGGTCTATACGTCTGTTTCTCTCTAGTCTGAGCTCACTGAGTTTTGCGAGCGGGTGCGCTTAGATGCGGGTCTGTTTTTAGCTTGTGGATCCGACTGCTCCAGCATTTCTGGAATCTTCCTCCCGAGCTGCCGCCGCCCCCCCCCCCCGTCAACACGCAGTTGTCACACGCGGGGGTCGGCCTCTGTCCTGCTCCTGGCCCCCGACACGGCCTGCCTCAGGGGTGGGCGCAGGCTGCCCGGTCCCGCCCTCGGGCGGCTGGGCCCTGCGCCGGGACGTGCGGTTCTGCTGGGGGCGGCTTGCCGCTGCCTGTACGTTTCAGGGTAACTGGGCCCACCCGTGGGCACCTGGCGGCTGTGGTCCCTTTGAGGAGACAGTGCCCCCTGGCCGCGTGGCCGGCGCCTTGGAGGGCCGATTCTCGGGTCTGCGTGCTGGCTGGAGGCGGGTGCCCTCGGGCGGCTGGGCCCTGGCGCCGGGACGTGCGGTTCTGCTGGGGGCGGCTTGCCGCTGCCTGTACGTTTCAGGGTAACTGGGCCCACCCGTGGGCGCCTGGCGGCTGTGGTCCCTTTGAGACAGTGGCCCCTGGCCGCGTGGCCGGCGCCTTGGAGGGCCGATTCTCGGGTCTGCGCGCGGGCTGGA
>NW_004567117.1:47302030-47304612 GCF_000260355.1 Condylura cristata | reverse complement strand
CGTGTCCCTCCTGACGGTGTCCCTCCTGGCGTGTCCCTCCTGGCGTGTCCCTCCTGACGGTGTCCCTCCTGGCCGTGTCCCTCCTGGCCGTGTCCCTCCTGGCCGCGTCCCTCCTGGCCCACGGACTCACTCCAGCCTGCCGGCGTCCGGTACAGGAGGCTTCCGACGTCCGTTTCTATGCCGTCGCCCCTCAGGCTCCGCGGATGACCTGCAGAGCTGAAGATTCCAGAAGCCCAGGACTGGAGGGTCGAAAGAGACTGGAGCTGACCTGTCACTGACCATGTTGGTTAAGGGTGGCGAGACCCTTTAGTTAGGGCTGATGAAACGCTTTCTTTTTGGCAAATGGCACTCGAAGGTCAGACGCAGGCCAGGGCGGGAGCGGAGAGCGGACGCAGCAGGTCGTCTGCCTGGAGAGGCAGAGAGGGCGGACGCGACCGCCGGCCCCAGGTCCAGGTCCCGCGAGTAGCCTCGCCGCTGCGTGCTGGGACAGCCCGGGGCTCCCTGGCCGCGGGGCGGCTCTGAGCCACTCTGATGCGATTTCAGCTCTTTTTGGCAACGGAGTGTTGTTTTTTTTTTTTTTCCTTCCACTGTTCCTGATGTTTGCTTGACCGAGCCCTGCACTGAGAAATCTCCTTGAGGTGAGCAGGATGTGGAGCCAGTGTGGGCGAAGGGGGCCCCGAAGCCTAGCCCACCCACCGGGACAGAAGCCGGCCACTGCGCACACAGCCGGACTTTAAAAGCCGCTGGTCAGGAGCAGCACTGGGAGGCCCCGCAAACAGCTCAACCCGGAAGGCTTGGCAAGGTCATTGCGTACCAGCGAGGGGACAGATGGGCGTTTCCAGAATGTAAACTTGATCGTTTTTAATCAGCTAAACGAGCCGCTCGATTTCTTATGAAAATGTGTGCGGAGGTGAGCTCAGTCCAGAAGAATCTGAACCTCTAAACCTGCACAACGCCCTGTCCCCCTTCAGCGGCCGTCCTCTGTCAACACCTGACGACAGTCCCCCGGAGTCAGGACGCCCTGTGAGCTGACCGCTGTCCACACCAGACTGGCCCCAAGGTCGAGGTGGGGTAAGAGGGCACCGGCGACGACGCCTGGGAGCCAGGTGCATCTGGGGCCCCGGAAGTGGGGTCTCTTCAACCCTGACCACACCCCGCAGTCGGCTGGACTCTGAGTCCCCAGGGCGGCGTGGAGCCAACAGGCCAGCTTAGGCCAGGGCCAGGGCCTCCACCAGAAACCTCTCCTGAGGGCGGCCTTTGCGTCCTGCGGGTGAGCGCTGGGCTCTGGCTGGCTTGCAGGTGATCGCTGAGGTACAAGTCGGAATGTTCAGACAACACTTCCTCTGCTCCCAGCCGCGGACAGCGGTCTCTGCGGCAGGGCCAGAGCGGCCTCCCGGCACCCCCCGAGGGCGGGCTGGACGGGAGCCTCGGCAAGCGCCCGCCCGCGGGCCCCGGCGCAGCGAGGGCTTGAGGAAGTCCGCCCCCTCCTCAGGGGCTCGTCCTTGCGAGCCGCCCTCCAGCGGGGAGCTGGCCACGCCGCCGCCGATGAGGTGCTGATGGGCCCGGCCGGCCCCAGCGCGCCCACAGCCCTGAGGCATTGCTTCCCCCTCGTTACAGGGCCCCCCGAGCCGGGCCCACGCGCCCGTGCCTCGAGCCACGGAACCTGGACCGGCTTGGGGCCGGCTTGTCACGGAGATGCCGACAGACCTCACGGAGAGCCACGGCGCTAATAAATGTGAGGAGTGGTTCCCCAACCGACGACGGGCAGACAGTTACCCAGCTGCTGCAGAAATAGCACGACAGAATTTAAAAAAAAAAAAGGAGAAAAGAAATTAAATGAAATGGATATTAGCTGGCAACATCTGTGAGCACCACAGAGCAAAATGCATATTCAGCAGCGTGCGGCTCTTCAGAGGCCGGCGGCGCCGTGAGTAATGGCCGCCTGCAGTGGCCTGGTCAGGGAGAGGCCCTGGAGTGTCGCCCACAGCCACACTCCTGAGCCTGCTGTGCCCACTCGCCGCACTCACAAGTTCCCGTTTTCAAGATGCTGCTGTGGACACCCGGCCTCCACGGAGGCTCCAGGGCGGGCGGGAAGGGCAGCTGGCGGGCATCCTGGGGGGGTCAGCAAGTGTGGGGGGGAAGCCTGGGGGTGTGGCCTGGGGGACGGACTGGGGGAATGGCCTGGTGGGCTGGCCTGGGGGAGCAGCCTCTGGGCGGCCTCGGGGGCAGCAGGCCTTGGGCAGGAGCCCGCCTGCCCTCCCCGGCCTCCTGTTCCTGGCAGGACCTCAGCAAGCGCCCGGGACGCTGGCACCAGTCAGGGCGCCTCTCGTGCTGGGACAGAAGGGACCGTCCGGCTGCAGCCTGCTGGCAGGCGGCGGGAGGACGTGGGCCAGGCCCAGGGCCCACTCCGGCCTTCTGACTGGCAGCGCCTGCTGCCGGGGCTCAGCTCGCCGGGCGCCCAGGAGGCGGCCCTGACCCACTGCCGATGTGCGCTGCAGCGTGACCGAGGCGTCCTCTGGGCCCAAGGACGTGAAGCTGCCCCAGCCGGCTGGGGAGTGTCCCCCGCAGCCGGGACAATGTCC
>NW_004567117.1:47296586-47300195 GCF_000260355.1 Condylura cristata | reverse complement strand
GCCCCCGCCTGCGGGCACAGCGAGGTGCCGCCCGGGCCGCGGCTCCCACTGGCCCGAGAACGCGTCGGTATAAACTGTTTAAACCGCACTGCGGAGATAACTCCTAGATGCAATATTTTATAATCACATTTATAGCTACTCTATCATCATAAAATTGATCGGATTGAGGAGTATAAAAATGTTTGCGTGTATTTTTCTAGGTTTGAAAAAAGCCGAGCGGGATGATTTCCCTGGGGGCAAAGCCACAGGGTTGATTTTCCCTTGTAGGGCCCGAGGCCCTGCCAGACTCCTCGCAAGGATTTACTCTTGGATCCCTGCAGTCTCCCTCTACCCAAACGCGTCTCAAATTTATAAAAATCGGCGGCACCGACGCTGCGCTGGGTCCATGCAGCAGGGTCATCTGCTCATGGCAGTGGCATCAGCTGCGCTGACTCGGGGTCCGGCGGACAAGGGGTCACTGCGAGACCAGCAGATGGGGGTGGGGCGAGGCCGGGAGGTGGCGGGGTGGGGCCCGGGGTGAGGGGGTGAGGCCGCCTGGGGTGAGGCGGACCGGCAGTCACCACCTGGAGACAGGTCCCTCCGCGCGAGCCCCTCAGGTCAGCCTCAGAGGGATGCTCGGGCTCCCTTATGGCCCCCCATTCTGCCAGAGCCCCACGGCCCCCCATCCTGCCCGTCATGTCCCCCTGGCCCGCACGCCCACCTCCCGTCCAGCCGCACCTCGCCCTGCCCTCCCGCACTGCACAGCCCGACGGCCTGACTTGGGCCCGCGCCCCCCGGTGGCCCCTGGGCGCTCAGCCCGTGGACCCCTTTGGACACCAGGTGCGAGTCTGTTCTGCCACCACACTGGGGACAGCAGGTGTGGCCGAGACCAGCCTCCTGTGGGCCCGGCCAGCGCCTGCTGCCTGCCCGGCTGCCTTGGCCAGGACTGGCCAGGACCGGCGCCACAGGTCTGCCCGGCCCACGCCCTCCCACCGCTCTCCGGGAGCAGGGGGCAGGCCTCAGTGTGGACAGTGGGCACTGCTGGGGGCAGTGGCCTGGGCGGCCCTTCTGGTCTCAGAGAGAAGCCGCCATTGCGTCCTCCCTGAAGAGTCAGCACCAGGCGGCACCAGAGACGCTCAGCGGTTGCCCCGTGTCCAGTGGCTGGTGCCGGCATGCACGTGCTCCGTGGCTCCGGCGTGGTTCTTCAGTCTGAGGTCTCCCAGGCGCTACTCACCCTGAGTTACCGTTTTTATAGGAATCAAGAAAGGGCGACTAGAGACCCTTCAGGCTGAGGCAGGCAGCAGGCGCCGGGACCCTCGATGCTGGAGGCCACTGCGGGCCTGGGGTGTGGCCTGGGGCCACGCTCCTCCTCACAGTCTGCCCGTCCCTGGGCTCCCTCCTCAGGGACTCACAGAACGGGGTCACCAAAGTCAGTCGTAAAGCTGTAGCAGCTACTTGCCAAATCGTGACATTGGGATAGAGAATGAAACATCTTTACACTTCAAACCCATAGTTATGTTAATTACTGGCGTGGAGTCCTGAAGGCGTGACCGTGGACTCTGCATGGACAGTGCACGTCCAGCCACGCACGTGTGTGCCTGTGGGTGTGTGCAGTGTCTGTGCCAGAGTGTGGGTGTGTCCACCCAGGTCTGGGGCACGTTCCCGATGCCGGCGTGGTCATCTCTGGTGACCTGCCATTGTGATGGTTTTACCGTTTGCTTCCCTGGCTTGTCTGGAATTTAAACCACGGATGTGTATTTTTTTTTTTAAGTTTTTTTTACTGATACATACAGACCTGGAGTACAGGCCAGAGGTGCAGGGGGTGAGAGGAGACAGAGCGGGGAGCAGAACAGGCAGGTGGACGAAGCCCACTGCTGAGGGGAGCAGCGGGCGGGTCAGGGGAGGTCTGCCGCGCCCTGGGGTCACCTCCGGGGCAGGCGGGGATCGAACTCATGCGGAAGCGGCTTCAGCTTCTCAGTGCTGTGCTCTAACCCGCTGCGCCCCGGGGAGGGCCCTACACTTTGGCTTTTTATGTAACTTCTGAGCATCAAGTGATATTTAGGATTTTATCCGGGTCACTCTCCAAAGTCTCTCTCAGAGAACTCTACACTCAGTGTTGAGGTCACAGATTAAACCTTGAGAAATCCCCAGTGCGGGCGGGGCTGTCCGTGTGCGGTTCCCACTCACGAGGGCTTGCTGACCAAGGTCACACGGTGCGTTGTCTGAGCGCTGTGGCGACTTTCTGCAGGGAACAGTCTTGTGCTGTTTCTTCAGCCCATGGGTGGGCACGCGCCGGGCTCGGGGGTGCAGACATGGGACACGCGGACATGGGGGTGCAGAACCAGGCGTCCCGGGGCGTAGAGGGAGGAGAGCCGGGCCGAGGCCTCTGAGTAGCAGAGAGGCCTGGGCGCCTGCGCAGACCGGAGCGGGAGCCCGGCCGAGCCTGTGCGTCCGTGGGGCCGGCAGGAGCGCGCAGACCCACCCAGCCTCGCGCGGGGCTCCGCGCAGGGGCTGGAATTGCACTTAGAACAATTTGTCAAATAAATTCCCAAGAACATTAAAACCCATGCAGGAGCGAAATTAATATCATGCATCTCAGCACCGGTTAAGGGCTGCATAGATCAGGGAGTCGTCTGGGCGCCCGGCAGGGCTGACTCTGACTTCCGAGCCAGCGGGGAGCTGCAGCCAGCCTGTGAGTGCACCCCCGGGCGGCCTGGCTGCGCTTCCCATCTCCCTCGTCGGCGCGCTCTTTCTTCCTTACTGTTTCCCTAGGGATCAATTTATGTGTTCGTACAAGAACTGGGGTGCAGGCCAGAGGTGCGGGGGTGGGGGAGGGGACTCCCCAGAGACAGTGGGGAGCAGAGCAGGTGGATCCACTGAAACCCACCGCTGAGGGGGGAGGGGGAGGCCGGAGGGGTCTGTGCGCCCGGGGTCCCTCCCTGGCCGGGGTCACGTTCAGGCCAGCGCAGTGGCTGTGACAGCCGCAGTGCTGAGACCTTGACCCCCACGTCCCCGGGGAGCCCCTCTTTCTTCTTCCCAGTGCGCAAACGCCGAGCTGAGTCTGTCAAGAGGAGAGAGAAGCCCTCTGCTCCCCGAGTGGCAGCCCGGGCCTGCGGCAGCGTCCTGCAGCCTCTGTCAGCAAAGCGGCGCTGGCTCTTCGCCGCCCGTGATCCCAGAGGCAGCAGGTTGGGGGGGGGCGGTCCCTGGCACCGCGGGGCGCGGGGGCGCGAGGGGGGCCTACCCCTGGACAAGCCTTCCCGACAGTGGGGGTCAGCTGCCGGACACAGCTGGCTTCGAACGGGCGTCCAGAGCAGGGCTTGTGTTTGCTTCTCGATCAGCCCACTCGGCCCCGGCTGACCTCAGGCAACATCCTACTTCTCCACGTACTGAAGCCGGAAAGTCTCGGCACCCGGACCCCGCCGAGTCGCGCTTGGAGGCGCTGAGCACCCGCGCCAAGGTGCCTGGGCCCCAGCACAGGCAGCGGCCTCGGCTGAGACGGGGTGTCCATCCCTGCAGGGGCCACCCCCGCGTGCACATGACTGAGCCCTGGGAACCTCAGCAGCAGGGCGACACCCTGGAGGCGCAGAACCTGCTTTTGGCACAGGACCGAGGACCAGGACCAGGACCAGG
>NW_004567117.1:47295469-47295981 GCF_000260355.1 Condylura cristata | reverse complement strand
GACCAGGACCAGGACCCAGGACCAGGACCAGGACCAGGACCAGGGACCAGGACCAGGACCAGGACCAGGGACCAGGACCAGGACCCAGGACCAGGGACCAGGACCAGGACCAGGACCAGGACCAGGACCAGGACCAGGACCAGGACCCAGGACCAGGGACCAGGACCCAGGACCAGGACCAGGACCAGGACCAGGACCCAGGACCCAGGACCCAGGACCAGGACCAGGACCAGGACCCAGGACCAGGACCCAGGACCAGGACCCAGGACCAGGACCCAGGACCAGGACCAGGACCAGGACCCAGGACCAGGACCCAGGACCCAGGACCAGGACCAGGACCCAGGACCAGGACCCAGGACCAGGACCAGGACCCAGGACCAGGACCCAGGACCAGGACCAGGACCCAGGACCAGGACCCAGGACCCAGGACCCGGACCAGGACCCGGACCAGGACCCAGGACCAGGACCCAGGACCAGGACCAGGACCCAGGACCAGGACCAGGACCAGGACC
>NW_004567117.1:47291654-47292701 GCF_000260355.1 Condylura cristata | reverse complement strand
GCAGCAGTGAGGCGGGCGTGCGGGAGAGGGGAGGGGGCGGGGAGACGCCCGCGGCGGCCGAGGGCTCCGCAAGGCCCTGCTGCGCCAGGACACCGGCACAGCCCCGGGCAGCGGGTGGTCACAGCTGAGGGCCGCGGGCTGCACTAGGCGGGCGGCACTGTGGCAGAGCCTGCCGGTGCCGCTCAGCTGGGGGATGGCTGGGACAGGGAGCAGGAGGGCCGGTGAGCAAGCTGGTCTGAAGTGGACCCCAGAGCCCACTGCTCTGCAGCGCGCCTCCTGCTGCCCTGAGGTTGCTGTGGCACGAGAACGTCTCCCGGACCCACGGAGGAGGCGGCCGTGCCCACACGTGACAGGGCCACGGGGCACTACGTGGCGCCATGTTAAGCTCCTGCCTATGGCAAGCCCAGGCGAAGATCCGTTTGGAGAGAAAGCCCCTAGGAGAACCCGGGAGGCCCCGCCCAGCTCCGTCCCACGCAGAGCGGCCCCCGCAGGAGGCCTCGCGGACCGCTCAGGGTGGACACGGCCCTGAGGGCTGGCGCGCCCCCACCCCAACGGGAGCAAGCAGCGAGAGCCCGGCCTGGCTCCCACCCCGCCACCGAGGCCCGCGGGCCTGGCCGGGCGCTCACGAGCTCGCTCTGGAGCAGAACAGGCTTGGACCCGAGCCAGAGCAGTCTCGCGTGGGTTGACGTGGCGGTTGGCCCACGCTCGCGCACACAGAGCCCGAAAAATACAGCAGAGCCGCCCTGTGACAGCGAAGCCACCCGGAAGTGGGCCAGGAGGCTCATCTGTGGCTTTGCAAAATGAGCTTCAGCGGCGTCTCACTCTGCAAATGCCCCTCAGCTCTGCCGGGGCCACTGGGCCGCCGGGTCCCCCCGTCTGCCTGCGGGCCGCTGGGACCCACCCACCCCCACCCACCCCCCGCCACGGCAGCTGCAGCCCGCGCCAGTGACTGGGTTTGATCCAGTGAACTAAGCCGCTGAAGCCGTCAGTGCCGGTGCGCATGTTGGTGCCTCTGGGGACAGCGCCCACTCGACGCCGCTGAGGGCC
>NW_004567117.1:47287097-47290774 GCF_000260355.1 Condylura cristata | reverse complement strand
GTCGCGCTGCTGGGCGGGACCGTGGCCTCCTCGGGAGGCCGCTCGCCGCCCCTCGGCACAGAGGCGCCGTGGCGCCCAGCGGAGAGTGAGAAGCTGCCTCTGGGCCTGCTGGGGTGAGAAGCCGCGCGGGAGCGTCGGGCCCACGTGTCACCCTTAGGAGCGCTTCGGCCTGTGCCTCGGTGACGTGCTCCCTCACACAGGCGCTGGCCGAGGCCTCGCACGGGATCTTAACACCAGGAATTGATGACTGATGCGGGTGATTCCTCGTCCCGCCGTTTTCTGTGAATATTACGAAGTCAAGAGGAAATTCACTGGCATGCTGTGAGATCTTTGGAAATCAGACTTCCCTTTAAAAATAAATTCTGTTGCCGCGGGTATTCTTCTGTGTCACCCTCACCTTGATGCGCAGGTGACGGGCCCTTCGTCACGAGCGCGATTCTGAATCACGCCGGAAGATGTCAAGATAAAACGAAGATTTCCCAGAACGAGCTTCCTGTCATTTGGCGCCCAAAGCAACTCACATCTCGCTTTGGTAAGCAAATGTTTCACTTCCTGTAAATCACATTGCTCGTGGACTGTCCGCAGTTTGTGAAACGGCCGCGTGGCCGCCTTCCGTGGGCTGCGCGTGATCACAACCCCCGAAACTCGGGATTGGCGAGACGTGAGCTCGGATCCCAGGTCCTCAGCTTGTGGCTGTGCAGAAAAGAGCAGGCGGCAGGCCAGGCGCGCCGGAGCACGGGGCTGAGGATCAGGGCGCAGGGCAGGCCGGGCGCGCGGGGCCCCCCGAGGCCAGAGCCACACAAGCAGCTCCGTCCGCCGCGCCGTGGGGAAACTGCAGTCCCGTACAGCTCGCGGAGTGGCGAATCCCGAAGCAAAGTGCTGGCTGACATCCTGCCGCCGCCGCAGCTGCTGAGGGGGCTTGCCGCAGGGGGGTCTCGGGCGCCGCAGGGTGTGCTCACGGGGCCGCCGGCGGCTCAAGCGCCTGGCTGCTGGAGGCAGCCCACGGACGGCGGAGAGGCCCACGGACGGCGGCCCATGGATGGCAGAGAGCCCATGGACGGAGGCCCACGGACGTGGAGAGGCCCACAGACAGCAGCCCACGGATGGCAGCCCACGGACATGGAGAGGCCCACAGACAGAGGCCCACAGACAGCAGCCCACGGACGGTGGAGAGGCCCATGGACGGCAGCCCACGGACGTAGAGAGGCCCACAGATGTGGAGAGGCCCACGGACGGCGGCCCACGGACGTGGAGAGGCGCTGGCAGGCACCGGCCACAGCCCACCCCAGGGGGTCCAAATCCCGGTAAGCCTATTTGGTGCTCGCATGAGGTCTGCAAGAGCTTAGGAGCCACCGTGTCCAGAGGAAGTGTAAAGGGGCGGCCAGGGGTGGCGTGGGCGCCGTGCAGCAACCCGGGATGGCTGGGGGTGGCGTGGGCGCCGTGCAGCCATCCGCCCCAGGTTGTGGCTTGGACGTTCGTGGCCCCCCTGCACTGGGGCATCTCTTGCCCCCCTCAGACCTGCTCCTGCACTGTGGTCAGTGCTGACTCGCTGACTCGCCAACGGTCCAGTTGCCGACAGCAGCTCTGCACGGCCACCTCTCGTCCAGGGCCCAACCTGCAGCTCCCCAAGGGCCCAGACGACGCCTCGGGTGCTTGCTGGGGCTCTTGGAGGGGCCAGAACGTCGCTGTGGAGCGAGACTGACACTGTGGCTGCCAGCGCATGCCACCCGCGTCCACCCACGCTGCAGCGTCAGGGCTCGGAGGAGGTCCGTGGCCCACGTGGGGGTGGCATGCAGTCGGGCCTGCCTCAGCCCTCTCCCGCTCTGGGTCTCCTCACGCCACCGCTCGCGCGAGTCCTTGGATGAGCGGACTGACCGGGCGTCTCCAGACGGGTGCCCGCCTCCACGGCTCGGCTGTGCAGAGAAGTCTGGTTCCGCCCCGGCTCGCGCCCCTCGCGCCCTGTCCGGCAGGACCGGGAGACTCGCCAGAAACTGCCTCGGCCAGGGAGCCCCGCCCTGGTCCCCTGACACCTGCAGCCGTGACACCTGGACCACGGAATCTTTTTGTTTTTAAATAATATAATAGCGTATTTTGTGCCTCTTCCCATCTCAGCTGTGACCCCCGTGGCTTTCCGTCCCCACATCGCCCCGTGCCAGTCCCGTGCCATCCCTCCCCCACCGTTTCTGACCCCATCCCCACGCCACCCCCGTAGAATGTCTCTGGTACACCACCGTTCGTTACCGCTATTATTTTCTCGCCTGGCCTGGACCGTATAACCTTATTTCCGTTCACTAGCTTTACATTTCGAGTTTGGCCGAGGCCAGCCGACTCAGATGCCAGCTCCTACCCCATCTGCCCTGCGCCCTCCCGGCGATATCTCGCACGCCACGGTTCTGCCGCCTGCCGTGGACGAGCAGACGCCCATCCTTCACCTGCTGAGACCCCTCAGGTTCCGGGCTGGGAGCGCCCCGCACCGGGGCCCTGGACGTGGCGGTCGAGGTGGGCTCACGCCCAAAGGACAGCAGGGCGCTGGAAGGCCGCTTCGACCCCACGAGCTGCCGTCGCGCGGCCCACGGCTGGTCTTCTCCTCCCCGATCCTGCGTCAGGACCTCAGAGGCCTGGCCCAAGGCCAGACATAACGTCAGAGCCCACTCTGGGCGCTCATCCCCCAGTGAGCAAAATGGCTCCGACAGCGAAGTCAGCAGACGCAGCCAGAGGCGCCCCGTTGTCCAGGGAGGCTCCAGCTGTCCCCCCGGGCTACTGCTGACCTCTATGGTCGCCGGGGTGGGCGAGCTCGCCCCAAGCTGTGGGTGGGAGGTACCCCCCGGAAAGGCCGTTTGCGGGCGGCCCCCGGGGCTCCGTATGCGACCCGACGTGGAGAAGCCGTGGGGAGCTCACCAGAGGCCCCGGAACCCACGTCCCCGTGACGTCTCTGTGCAGGGAGAGGCCCGAGCCGGGCAGGCGGACACTCAGCGAAGAGGCCACCAGCCTTAGGGGCTGGCGGGCGGCGGCACCAGGCACAGAGAGCCGGCACCCCTCTGGCCGCCCAGGCCCGTGGGCCACGGCTGGGTCCAGGCGTCTCCCCGCCTCCCGGAGAGCAGATCCCTGAAGCCTGAAGCCCCGCGGCTGTGGCGCCTGGTGCAGCCGGCCTGGGGGCCGGGCGGCCCGGAGAGGCCCGAGACCTCAAACCCAGAACCACGAGATTGTTCCCCGGCTTCATTTTTCGTTGGAGCGTTTGAGTTCTCTGCGCATAACCGAGGAAACTGTGTGGCTCCTGCCTGGACGTTTCCCCCAAAGCATCGTCAGTGTCCTTGTCCTGGCGCGCGGCAGTGAGGGACGCTGGACGCCGCAAGCAGATGGTGAACACACAGAAAGCGTAGGGGACACGTGTGACTTGGAACCACGCGGTGACTTCAGGAACGCGAGCGGAAGCGCATTTCCGGCAGTGGGCTGGGCCACGGGCGGCACCGGCCCCCTCAGGCCCAAGCAGGTGCCCTCTGCCAGCCCCTGCCCCAGGGGCCTGGCCTCTGGGAATCTGGGTGGCAGCTGCAGAATTTGCAAGGTGGGTGCCACCGTTTGGCAGTGGGGGAGGGAGAGAAAACCACCCCGAGCCCCATGTGTGATGTCGCCGTGGCCTGGGAGAGCCGAGGCAGGCGCGGGACCCGGGACTGGGGCGC
>NW_004567117.1:47283728-47285532 GCF_000260355.1 Condylura cristata | reverse complement strand
CACAGACCAGGGCGGGCAGCGGGCACTGGGCAGCGGGCACTGACCGGCGTGCCCACGTGGCAGACACTCGGCCCCCTCTCCACACGTCCCTCGCAGACTTTGGCCCATTTCACGGGCTCAGAGGGGTCCACGGGCGGGTGGGGGTGGCTCGCTCCCGCCGGGCCTCGGGGCCTGCAGAGACGCCGCTTCCTGACCGCAGCCGGGCACCTTGTCCGCGGGGCCGCAGTGACCGGGCTTCTGCGCACCTGTTTGCAGTCACTGAGCTGTGGTTTACCACCACGTTTACCTGACGGCGCCTCGCGCTCTCGGGTACCCGCTACCCGCTTTCCCCACTGTTCTGCCGTGAGGACGGGGCGGGGCTCTCTGGGAGGTCATCGAGGGGGCACTTGGCTGTCCGGCCCACGAAACGGGGGCCTGTGGCGCCAGGCACAGGCAGGTCTGCCGCCCATGGCTGTGCGCTCCCGGCTCGCCCCTGGCTCTGAACGAGCGGGACGTGGCGGGAGGGGGCTGGATGGGCTGGAGCCTCTCCCAGAGCACAGCCGGAACCCCGAAAGCATGGTCCTGGCCGCTCGTGGGTGAGAAGAACCCCGTCTCCTTGGGTAAAACGACTTGATGTCATGTTTTCAAAGTGGCAGTCACGATCTTCTCACCTGCCCCGAGTGATATGAGGAATAATAACACAAAGCGCAGTTCCCGCTCCCTACAAGGCTCCAGGGAACAAACCCACAGAGGGCACCCGGCCCCGTGGAAAAGAGGGGGTCCTCCTTCACTGATAGGCAAAGGCTTTTCCGCCATCTCAGTGCTTCTAGCTTGTCCAGAACCCCAAGGAGTAAGCGGTGCACATCCAGCACAAGCGGCTTCCCGAGCCTCGAGCTCAGGCGCGCTTTCCCTCTCCTGGGGACACTCCGCTCCAGGGCTGGAAAGCGCCCCTCAGCCTGGCTGCGCCCGCGGGGAAAGGCGCTTCCCAGCGGGCGCCCCGCGGGCTCCGGTCAGCTGGGAGGCCAGGCCCAGTCGGCCGGGAGCTTCCTACCGCACACGCCAGCGCAGCGCCCTCACGATAGGTCTGCAGCCCTCACAGCGCAGCGCGACCCGGTCGGGGACGCGTCTCCTGCGCCAACATGCGGGACGGTGGTCCGCCCCCGCTTTAAAGTCAGGGCGCAGAGGTCAGGACGCCGAGGGGGACGCAGTGCCCAGAGCCCGGCCTCAGAGAAGCCGTCAGGGCAGCGGCACCCAGGGCCTGGGGTCACTTCCAGGACTCTGCTGCCCCACAGGGTCACGGCGCCAGGCGCCCTGCACTCCGCCCCAGAGAGGCTCCCGGCCGCGGGGCAGTCGGGCGCTGCCCATGTTCGAGACCCCGCGACACCTGTTTCAGTCAGCTAACGTCGGGTGACTGGGCTTTGCAAAGGATGCAAAAGCCACCTTTCATGAGTGACAGATGAGCGGTGCCGCTGGCAGGCCTCCCAGGTCAGTTGCTGGACGCGTGTCCACCTAACTTGCCAGGGCGACGCAGACCCCACACAGGTGAGGATGACACGACACACCCAGACTGGGCTGCGGGACCCGCCCCGAGGGCCCAGCGCCCCGCACCCGCGGCGGGGAACTTCTCGCATGACTCGGCACAGCCCCGGCCAAGTCCACTCAGCAGCCCTGGACCGCCACTCGGCGGCCCTGGACCGCCTAAGTCCACTCGGCGGCCCTGGACCGCCTAAGTCCACTCGACGGCCCTGGACCGCCTCAAGTCCACTCGGCAGGGCTGGCCCCGGCCGGCGCGGTGTGGCGTCTGACCCGGCTGTGCCGTGCGTCC
>NW_004567117.1:47276877-47279588 GCF_000260355.1 Condylura cristata | reverse complement strand
GGCCAGCACTCTGGTCTACGGGACTCCGGCAGCCCGGAGCCCTGGGGTCGGCCCTTGGCGCTCGGCCAGTGCCCTGGACCGTCTCCCGCGACCCCAGCAGGCCCAGGGCAGACCCAAGTGCTCGGGGAACAGCGCTTGGGGGAGCGCTGGGAGCTGCCCTTTGAGGGGCTTCTCAAAGGCTCCAGCGTGGACCTGCGTGACTTCCATGCGGTAACTGCTGGAGCCTCAAGTCTTGAATCGTGTGGTCACCTCACGAGGAGCCGTCTCCAGTCCTCTTTTCCGGCCCTTGGAAAGTTCCAGAGTGGCCTGGGCGTTCCTACCAAGGCGCCTGTGATCAGCTTCACTGGCCGAGACGCCGCTGCGGGGGACGGTGGCCCCTGCGCGCCCGCGTGGTGACGCTCGCGGTGCTTCAGCCCGGCACTGGGTGGCTGCAGGCCCCACGCTCCATCCGCCGAGTCTCCTCCGTGTGGCTCCTCTGCCGGAAGTGTCTGCTCGTGTCTCTTGTCCGTTTCCTAACTGGATTATTCACGTTTTCCCTCTTAAGTTGTGAGCGCCTTACATGTCCAAGGTACTGTTCTTAGTGGGTGATGAGGTGACGCTGTTTTCATCTTCTTCCCGTGAGTTTTAGCAAAATGTTCAGGGTCCCGAGGCCCATTCGTCGCCCCGCCCTGGCTCAGGCGCATCGCCGCAGGCCGCTGCCTCCTCCCAAAGCCTGCAGGCGTCTTTATGTTTATTTCTAAAACACCTACTGGCAGCTGCTACATTCAAGCCCACAATCCACTGGCGTTATTTTTTGCATGAGGTCCGAGGCTTGGGCCATTTTTAACCTAGGGTTGTGCGGTCACTACTGCGGTCCTGGCATGCCTGTCCCTCCTCCCTGAATGCCGTCTCACCTTCAGCAAAACTAAGTCGAACAGACGTTTGAGGACTTCTTGGGACTCTGCCCCCTCCGTGCAGTTATCCGTCTTCAACATCGCACTGCCTCCGTTATGGCAATGAAGCCTGGCTAGAAGGCAGTTGGTCCTCGTAATTCTTCTTTGCCAATATTATATTTGCTATTCTAGACCCTGAAACTCTCCATGTAAATTTGAGAATTTTTTTGAAGATTTATTTTACTCATACATACAGAACAGGGGTAAAGTCCAGAGGTGCAGGGACGGTGAGAGGATTCCCCAGAGACAGAGTGGGGAGCAGAACAGGCAGATCGACGAAGTCCAGTGCTGAGGGGGGCAGTGGGGAGACAGGAGGGGTCTGCGGCGCCCTGTGGGTCAGCTCTTGGCCCGGGATCGAACTCGTGCTGAAGCAGATGCGGCCAGCTCGCAGTGCTGCATCCTAACCTGCTGTGCCACCAGGGAGGGACCGAATTTGAGAATGTTTGTCTGTGACAAATTGTGTTGTGGTGCTGACAGGGAGTGCTGTAAAACAGGGATCCGTTTGAGGAAGGACATCTTGCACGCTTTACAATATTGTCATGGTATTTTAAATTATGTCAATTTTTTTTTCAATCATGAAACAAGATTTATAAAGCTTGAGGAAAAGGACAATCCATCAATGATAGCACATTTCTGCTCGTTCTCTTATTTTATTTCCCCTTTTTTATGGTCCGAGACCTTTCTTTTATTATTAGCTTTTTGCTTGAAGAATGTCCTTTGCTCGGTTCTTAAGGGTACACCTGTTAGAAACTAAGTCCCTTAGTTTTTTCCATCCTATGCAAATGTCTTTAGGATATTGGTGAAATTTGAGATGAGTCTGATGAACAAAGAATAACAGCAGACTTCTTGCAGAAATTATGCAAGCCGGAAGATAGTGGAGGAGCACTCTGATCTAAAAAGCAAAGAAAAAACAGGAAAGTACCCCCAAATCTGTCCATCTAGAATGCGTATGGGTGAAAGTAACCTTTCAGAAGCAGTGGTGAAAGAAAGGTGTTTTCAGACACAGATAACAGAAGAGAATTCTTGCTGGTTCACTGCACACAGTGAGGCGGCCCAAGAAAAAGTACCCCGGCTGAAAATATGCATCACCCCAAGGTTGCTGGACTGTGGTGCTAATTACTTTGGGGCCAGAACATACTTCCCAGTGTCGGGGATCTCGGCACTGCATTCTCTGGGCGCCTGAATCCTTCCCCGCCACATGCCAGCCACAATCCCTGCCCTCCCAGTTTGCCCACCAGTTGCCAACCAGCCAGGGACAAAATTGTTCCAGTTGAGTCAATAATCAGCACAGAAAGACGAAGACTGAGGAAATGGCCACCATGTGAGTAAATAAAAAGATAATTTTCTTATTATTTAAATCTCTATAAAAGGTAATTGACATTAACATGCAAATAGTAGTAGTCGGGAATTTATAACTTAGGCAGAAATAATGTTTGACAAAAAACAGTGCAAGGAAGGATGGGAAGAAATAAAATGATGCTTTAGGAGCTTCTCACATATGTGACATGGCTGACGGTATGGAAGGGAGTTGACTTAAAGGGAGTTACCGTAAACCCTCATCAACCCCTAACATGAACAAAATGATCAAACTAAAGAGCAAAAAAAAAAACAAAAAAAACAACAACAATAAAATGTAATAAAAATGCCCAATAACCCAAAAGAAGACCGGAAAACAACAAAGGACACATGATGGGTGGGGCAGTAGAAAAGGACAAGTTGGTAGATTTAAACCCAGCCAAGCAGCGATTACATTAAATATTAATGATCGGCCCTCCCTGG
>NW_004567117.1:47275495-47276357 GCF_000260355.1 Condylura cristata | reverse complement strand
AGGGAAGTGACGGGTCTGCGGTTACTGTCACGAGGCTCTCGGCTCCGTCGCTGCTCACCGGGGGCAGCGGACGAAGCAGCCGGTGAGTCTGAGGACGACCGGCCGACATAGCAGCTGGCGTCACTGGCAGTCACCAGAGGGGACTTCGCGTCATTTTCTACTGCTCACAAGAAGCTGTTAAGAAACCACATTCCCATGGGGATTATAACTGAGGTGGGAAAAGGCACAAAATGATGTAAAAATAAACTATTGTTAAAAAATTGAAAATTTACCAAAAAATTGGAAAAGGAACCCCCCTTGGGGGCCTTCCCGTGCCACAACGGGTTAAGGTGCAGCACCATGAAGCTCTACGCACCTGCGCAGCACGGCTTCGATCCCAGCCAGGGAGGGACCCCAGGGCGGCGGGCCTCTCCTGACCGCCCGCTGCTCCCTCAGCCTGTTCTGCTCCCCGCTCTGTCTCTGGGGAGTGCCCTCACCCACAGCATGTCTGGCCTGTACCCCAGTTCTTGTCTGCATAAATAAATAAAAATCATTATAAAAACAAAAAAAGAAGCCACCTTCTGGTGCATAAAACAAAGTAATAATAGAATTCCTCAAATCTACAAGCACGTGTATTTTTAGCACAATTAACCTTAGCCCTAATCACAGAAGACAATAAATGCTTTCCTTGAAGATAAGCGATCAGAATATACACTCCCACTAGAGCTAGTCAGAGATCACAGTCATAAAGGGGTGGAAAAAATAGAAGGCATTCAGCTTGGAAAGCAAGAACGTGGTTGTCTTTGCAGAAGCACAGGGGCTTGCAGCGATCCCGCGGGCTCAAAGGCCGCCTGCTAGTACCAGCTCAGTGTAGCCGAGTTTC
>NW_004567117.1:47255845-47256357 GCF_000260355.1 Condylura cristata | reverse complement strand
AGGCACGAGTGGCGTTTACCAAATGCTGCAACCCAGCACCTGTCATTTACGTTTAACTCTTTATTCCTTCTCTGTTTCAGCACTGGGTTTCGCGGAGAAATGTAAACGTGAGTATTTTTCTCTAGTCCCCGACTGTGAGGCAGCTTAACATCGCCGAGGTGGTGAGGAGTCAGTGACCCAAGGGCAGGGACATAATGTGGTCCAGAGACGTGCTCGCTGACACCAGTTCAGAACCTCAGACCAACACCTGATGCGATTCCCAGCGGCAGCGCAGGGCGGCTCCGCTCCTCCCTCCTGAGCGCCGCCGCCGCCGGAGAGGCGTTTCCTGGGGAGCCCGCGGCCTCGGGGCGCAGGCCGGCAGCCGCTGCTCCGAAAGCCCCATGCCCTGAGCCGCAGCGCCCCGGAGCTCAGCCCGGTGAGAGCTCCCGCGAGGACGGGGGGCGGGCAGGGTCGGGGAAGCACCCCGATGACAGTCCCGGGCCACGATCCCCCAGGCAGTCCTGTGCCGCGTG
>NW_004567117.1:47252077-47254585 GCF_000260355.1 Condylura cristata | reverse complement strand
GCTATGTCAACTCGCCCACGGCTCCTCTCAGCGGGGTGGACGAGGCCCCCTGGCCAGGCTCTGACCTGGTCCTGCCTCCAGGGGGGCGGCCGGGGGGCCAGAGGGCCGAAGCCCCAGAGACCCAGGAGCCAGCAGACCGGAACGCCACACCGAGGTGATGGCCGCGTGACTTTCTCAAATTGCACGTCTAGGATAAAACTAAACCTGTGATCACTCTCTTCTTATTACAAATTAGGTCCAAGTTCATTTTTCTAATTCTGATGCTTCAAAGCAATCTCATTATCCTCCATCCGAGGCTGTCTGGCCGGGATTAGCTTCCCAAATACCGTTAGCAGGAGTTTCCTCCTTGAAAATGGGAGCTCCTCGGGGAGCGGCTCCCGGTGACCGCTGGAAGCAGCTTCTCTTCTTCAGCCTCACGCGGGTTTTACCGCTTTATTCGTTGTCCAGGTTTCATGGCTGAGAAGAACATACTGGTGCGGGCGATCCCTCGGTTTTCTGAACAAGCCGAACCTGCACTCTCCTGTTGTTCCATCCGAGATGGGAAATGTTTGGTCTTTAATTATATACATGTGATGTTCTGCAGGTACCGGGATGATATTTTAAGCACCCGCAGCTTTGTTTCAAGGTTTAAGTCTATTAATTTCCATGCAAATCATTCTGTGCAGAGTTCACTGTCACGCTGGTGCTGGAAACCTCCAGCTATTCGCTGAGAGGAAGGAGGGACTCTGGAAGGCGGCGGGAAGCTTCCCGGAGCGCATCGGGACAAGCTCTCCCTGCCGGGTCCCTCCTGTCAACACCAGAGGACACCCGGCACCATGTGCAGGCCAGGGGCTGAGGCCAGGCGAGGAGCGCAGGCCTGGCCGGGTCCTGCCGGAAGCCAGGCATGGCTGAACGCCGCCGCAGGCCAGAGCCGCTGGCCAGTCCTTCCCTACTGACAAGCACTGAGATGCAAACCGGCGAGTTTTCAGAAAGAGGAAGAGACTCTCCCAGGGAAACCCGGCGAGCCAGCGTGGCCAGAGGCAGGCCGGGGCCGGCAGCCTCCCCATCCCCACCGAGCCCTCCGCCACGGCGGCTTCCACGCGCTCAGCCAACCCTGGGGGGCGGCCTGGATGGAGAGCCAGCAGGGACGCCGAGGAGTGCGGCAGACGCTCGCGGAGCGGCGCTGGGGCGGGCGCAGAGGGCTGGGCCTCCTGCCGGCTGGGCCCCACGGAGGCCACCTTCCTGCTTCCCAGGCCTTCCTGGGCTGGGCAGAGCCCGCGACGAGCCCCCAGGACGGGCGGGGTGCCTTTCCTCAGGGGCCGCGTCCCAAGCAGCAGCCTTACCGACTCCCCAAAGTAGAAAAACGTGGATGCCAAGTCGTGAGCAAAACCCCGATTTCCTCGCTGCAGAGGCCCTGGGCCGGCAGGGCCAGCCGACCACCAGGCCCAGGGCGACCCAGCTAGTGGGGGGTGGGGGTGGGGTGGGGTCCAATTTTCAGAGGTGGCAATTGTGTGGCCTGAATAATAAGCAGCTTTTGGGGGGCCACAGTGAAAGGAATTTGTTCCCAAATTCTTAGTTACTAACTAAAAGTTACAGTGCAGAAGCCCTGACTTCAGTTCTGAAAGAGGCTGTTTTCCTGGGGCGGCCTAGCCCTGCCGGCCTCAGCGTCCAGGGTGTGCGGTCAGGACCTGGAACGGAGATGGATGGTCCGGCCAAGCGCCTGGACGGGCGGCGCCCGGACGGTGCGTGTTTGCGGTGGACGCACCTGCCTGGGAGCCGCGAGCCAGACGGACCCCACGGCCGCCGGCGAGGCCGTCTCAAGGCACGAGAGGGGCCCCTGGCTCTGCAAGGGGGGGCACCAGCCCCCCCCCAGGGCCAGGGCAGAGCGGGGAGGCGGCGCCTTGGGACAGGGCGAGCCTCACCCCGGAGCTCAGCGCACTCACGGGTGGCGAGTGGCGAAGGCACCTGCTTCCCCAGGTGCGCTGACGCCAGAGTCTCTCTGGAGAAGCAGGAGAGTGCGAGGGTGGACGCAGGTCGCGAGTGCCGGCCCCACACAGCGGCCTGAGGCCCGCCGGCCGCGGCCGTCCACCGCGGGCTGGCCTCCTCGCGCGCCCTTTCGCTGAACGCGATGCGACACGAAGCGTCAGATTTGCATGTCCAAGAACAGTGAGCTGGAAACACGCTGCCCTGGAGCAGAAGCTCCAACGTCTGAGCCGCTGAGCGGCGGGGTGAGGGCCGTCGAGGGGCGCCCTGCGGGGCTGGGCGTCTCCCCGCGGCTGCCGGGAGCCGGCGCGTCTCTGCCCGCCCATGCTTGGACCCCGCGGGTGCACGCGACTTGGCTTGCTTTGGTCTCCGGCGCCTTTGTGGTCGGCGAGGGTGGTCCGGCCCGCCGCTCCCCGGAGTCGCGTGCAGGGCGCAGCCGGTGGGAGCTCTCCGCGGAGGCACCCGACCGCCGGTACCTGCAGGAGACCACCTGGGAACCCCTGGAGGATGCCGCCAGCCCAGGGTCCCGCGGTCGCGCCTCCGCCC
>NW_004567117.1:47249762-47251977 GCF_000260355.1 Condylura cristata | reverse complement strand
CCCATGAGACGCTCTCATGCAGCCAGTGTCAGAAACCGTCGTCTCTTTCCTAAGTCGCCCGGGGAAGCCAAATCCTCGCCGCGCTCCTCAGCACGAGCGCCTGGGCCGTCCCAGAGCCTGAGAGGTGGCAGAGAGCCGCCGCCTGACCGGCCTGTGGGTGGGACGCTCTGGCCATCCCAGGGACGGTCACAGTGGCCGGCAGCCCACCGTACCGTGCCTGGAGCGCATGTAAAGGTCAACCCGGGAAGCCGCCCGGCCACAAGGGCTCTGTGAGCTGCATGCCCGGTGTCCGGCCCCTCCTGGCGCCCGACGCGGCTGGTCCAAGCTCCAGCAGGTGATCAAGTTTCCTTTGCTACTGAGCGGTGGCCTGGTCTTTCTTGGGGTGCACCTCACACATCGGGGTACGACACTCGCCACCGCCAAGCCCGGGTGGGGGTCGCCAGGGCCCGGGCTGTGTCGTGGGGCCTGGACAGTGGGCAGACGGGGCCCGCCGAGCCTGAGTGCTCGTTCAGGGAGGGTGCTTAGGGCAGGGGGCGTTCAGGGCCTTGAATGTCCTTCCAGGCCCCACCCCCACCCACACGTCCTTCCCCATGAATGTGGGCAGCCCCCAGCCCGGACAGCTCTCCGGCCACCTCCCTGCTTGTCCTCGGGGCCCAGCCAGGGAGGCCGGAGCGGCAACGAGGCCCTGCAGGGGGTTTCGCACGGCCACTGGCAGCCTCTTGCTTTGTGGCCGCGACGCCCGGGTGCTCAGAGTACTCGCACTTCCTCGCGCACCACCAGAGAGACGCAGACAGCGCCCCCCCGCCCCGCCCTCACCCAGGCGCTGATGCGCCCGTGTCCGTGCGACCGGACGTGGGAGCGGCCACAGCCGCCCCGCCGCGATTGCTACCTGTCCCCACCCAGCCTAGGGTCCTGGGCTCTCGCCAGGAGAAAATGAGCAGAACAAATGAGAGAAAGAAATGTCTTTGCAGTATTTATAGTCTGTGGTCTGAGTAGAAGCAGGAAATACCAGAAATTTCCCAGAGAGTAGCTGTTTCCAGGAGATTTTTCAGACTAATTTTGCATAACCGCATTTGCTTATCCAAGAGACTTAGACAGCTTGAATTAAGCATCTGAACTTCTGGGTGCTCATTTGAACCAAAGCCAAACTCTGAACTTTTCAGGCTTCCCTGTCATTAATCAACATTCCCAGGGCCGATGGCACGTAATGAATCACCACAACAGCCACCCCCGGCAGGGACAGGAGGCTCCCGGGAGTTGCCACACACCGTGGCGGGCGGCGCCCAGAGTGGACACCGGGCGGCCGGAGCCACGCTGGCCACAGCCAGTGCACGGGGTGCCCCGACGCCTGAAGAAGCAGGTGCTGCCGTGACCTCTTTATTCCCACAGGGCCCCCGAAACTTAACGATGGGCCCCAGTGGCCCCCGACGTGCCCCCGGCTAGTAGCCACCGTGGTCAGCCGACCCCGGCGCCCTACCCAGTCCTCACCCAGCAGACCCCGACCCACAGCCCTGTGGGTGCCCCGGACTGTTTGGGGGCGCCCCTCCCAAGGCGGGAGACAGGAAGTTCGCGGGGGCCCTGGGCGGGGGCTGCACGTTTGAGGCCTTTGTGAGGGCCAGGGCTTGAGTCCTGGGCGACGTGAGTGCGGCAGGTGTGGTGTGCACGCAGCTGTGTGGCCACGTGCGTGCCTGTGTGCACGTGTGTGTGCGGTGTGTGCGCGTGTGTGGTGTGTGCAGGGTGCGCGCGTGTGAGTGTGGGTCGTGCGCGTGTGGTGCAGTGTGTACACGGCCATGCACACGTGTGTGGTGTGTACACAGGTGTGTGCCTGTATCTGTGGGGGTTGTGCAGGCATGTGGGTGTGTGCAGTGTGCACGCAGGTGTGTGTGGTGAGCGTGTGCTGTGTGCGCGCACGGCCCCTGGGTGTGTGCTCGCCGGGGTCGGCTGACCGGGGCGGCTACTAGCCGGGGGCACGTCGGGGGCCACTGGGGCCCGAGCGGGGAGCAGGACAGGCCACTGCCGAGTGCCCGCCCCTGGTCTGCGGAGCACGCAGCAGCGTGGCCTCCGGGCAAGCGGGTTGGCGAGGCGCCGAGCAGCAAGCAAACCGGGCTGTGTCTTACTAGCGGCCAAAGCTGCTGCAGACCTCGGGCTCCCGCGCGCCTGGGCAGCTGCAGTCGGCCTAAGGCCTCCTGCTCGCAGTTGCCGTGAGGACGTCCTC
>NW_004567117.1:47247762-47248857 GCF_000260355.1 Condylura cristata | reverse complement strand
CTCTGAAGACAGGGACGGCCTTTGTGTGCAAGACTGTCTCGATTTCCTTTAGATGCCTTTCCGCATTGCGGCCATGGAAGTCCAAGCTGGCCCTTCCTAAAGCCCATCTGTGTCCTCACTCCCTGGCAGAGGACGCCCTCAGTGCAGCCCAGCACTGGACAGCTGAGACGCCCGGCCGCCCACAGCTGCCAGGCGCCACCTTACACAGCAGTGCCCACGGCCAGCGCCCGCCGGACCCGGCGCCCAGACAGGCCCTCGCGAATCCAGTACCGCAGGCAGGACTTGGGCTTAAGGGAAACTTCCTTGGCGACACCAAGCAACGGAGAACGCTGCGTCTGTTTTAGCCAATATTCCAGCATCTTCGTTTTTCTTTTTTTTTTTTTTAAAGATTTATTTGTGCACACAGAGCTGGGGAACAGGCCAGAGGTGCAGGGGCGGGGAGAGGACTCCCCAGAGACAGAGCGGGGAGCAGGACAGGCCGACCAATGAAGCCCACTGCCGAGGGGAGCAGCGGGGGACAGGAGAGGTCTGCCGCGCCCTGGGGTCCCCTCCGGGGCAGGCGGGGAGCAAACTCACGTGGAAGTGGCTTTGGCTTCTCAGTGCCGCGCTGAACCCCGCTGCGCCCCCAGGGAGAGCCTCAAGCATCTTCTTTTAACCAACGGCCTCTGCAGAGCCGCGGCAAGGACATTCCTAGTGGACACAGGAGCGAGACCCGAACGTGACGGTGACGCGGCCGAGCTGACCGCCCGGGGCCGCTCGGGGCCCAGCAGCCGGGGGGCTGCCCCTCAGCCGACACCCCGCGGCGTTTCTGGACCTTGGGCGCCTCGCGCTCGGCGCACTTCTCGAGGCGAGGTGGTCGGACGCGCAGGACACAGGAGGGAGGGCGGGGCTGGCCGCGGCCCGCGGTCTGGGGGACTGTCCAGGCTGGCGGGTTCTCACGACACCCCTTGTTTGCCTGACTCCTGAGGGAAAGCTGGGCACCGGTCTCGCCCCCGCGGGCCCCTGGGCTGGCTCCGACCCACTCGACTGTTCCGCGGCTGTGATCCTCGACCGGGTCCTCTCGGCCGCCGCCGTCCGCGTGTGCGGACGCTGGGC
>NW_004567117.1:47244934-47247502 GCF_000260355.1 Condylura cristata | reverse complement strand
CCCACGGCCGGCCCCCGGGGCTCGGCGGCCGCCTCCTCGCCCGCTCCTGACGCCGCAGCGGGCTCTGAGCGGTTAATTCATTAGCTGTGTCCCTTCAGGACAATAAGTTTCCTTGCAGGATCTCCTGCTGTATTTTTCCTTACAAACATGTATTCAAAATGGCTTGTAAAAATGTATGTTAAGTAAATCTTTTCCACTATGTTGAAAGTTAAAGTGATTTAATAAAAATAGAATCCAACATTTTACAACTCGAACAAGCTTTCAAACGCCACTTCGCGAAGCCTTATTCTTCCCGTGATGGAATCGTTTGACAGTTCAGCCTGAGACAGGCTCCCTCCTCCGTGACGGGGAGCCGCGTGGGCTGCAAGCCTGGCCTGTCACCTGAAGGCCACGGAAGCTTAATTAATTTTCAGAAAACAAAGAGATCCGCATGGTCTAATTAGCCTGTGTTTCTTAAACAAACCCCAAACAAAGCTAGGCGAGACCGTCTCATACAAACAAGCCCTAAAACCCGGCAGCCCCCCGCGTTCAGACACCACCGTCATTACAGTTGTTCAACCTCTCTTAACTCTCCACTGCTTGGAATAATAATAACCTGTTAGAACTTTGAAATGAAAATCTTTCCACCTGACAGACGCTGATGTTTTTAAGTCTTTCAAAAGCCAGTGTCAAGCAGGGTCCCTTTGCCTCCCGCGGGGTGGCGGGAGCGAGGGCGGGGTTCGCCCCTGCTCCCCAGTTCCCAGGGCCATCGGTAGGGGGAGCTCTCCCCTTATGATTGAGGTGACCACCGGCCGCAGAGCCTCTGACGGCCCCTCCCGGCACAAAGGCCGGGGCTCCCCCAGGCGCCGGGCCGCGGTGAGACGGCCCGTCCAGGTTCCGGGTGGTCGGAGACGCACCTCATGCTGCACGGAGGGCTCGGGTCTTAAAACGGCCACGCGGCCCACGGGGTGCGGACGTGGCGGGCGGGTGGACAGCCACCCTCGCCGAGAAGGGGCCGGCCCGCGTGGGCGGGATGAAGAGGACCTGCCTCCGAGTCTGAACGGCCACACGCGGGGAGGCAGAAAGGCCACGGCCAGGGAATAGGCAGCGTGAGGACGTCGGCGTGAGACAGTGGCGCAGCTGAGTCACGGCCGGGAGGACGGGGGAGCCCGCTGGGCTTGGGGGAGAGTGCGGCCAGGCGCCCGCTGACCGCGAAGGGGCGCCGGGGGCCGGACGAAGTCCGGGGAGAAGGACCGCGGGGCCTGGCCATGTCCTGCGCCATTTACGAGACAAGAGTCTGCCGTCAGCCGGAGGCGCTGTCAGCACTCAACTGAGCGCGCGCTCTTGCAGACGCTGGCATTACCACAGGGGGAGCTGAGGCCACGGGACAGAGCGTGCTCACCGAGGCCACGGCGGCCAGATGTTCTGTCCCGGGGCGAACCCCCAGGGCGCATGGCCTAGCGGGGCGGCTGCTGGCCGCACGGGGCCTCCTGTAATGCGGCCGGCCCTGGGCTGTGCCCGCAGCGTCTCGGAGGACGAGCTGGTGCCCGGGGCGTCGGCCGCGCCGAGGCCCAGGCGCTGGGCGGTGGGCGCTAACGGAAGGGCAGGGACGGGTCGGGCAGCAGCACCCGAGGGGACGGTGCCCGGCCTCGCCCTTCACCGTCCGCCAGGCCCCGTGCAGAGGCCAGCGGCCAGCGCCCAGACGGGGCAGCAGCGAGGCTCCGGAGCTTAGGCGCCCTAGTGCTCCGTGGCGCAGACGGGAAACGCCAGGACCCGCGGGTCAGAGCCGGCGGAGGATGCGCCGAGCAGCGGGAGGGAGCCCCGCACGGTGCTCAGGGCTGCAGCCGCCAGGGACGCAGGTGGCACACACAGTGCCCGGCGCCCACGGGGGGCTGTCAGGGGCCGACCTGACTGGCGCACCTGCCACAACCCCGCCCAGGGGTCTGGGCGGGTCCCCCAACCCCACCCAGGGCCTGTGCCCGGCCCCCCACCCCCGCCCCAGGGCTGTGCCCGGCGACTCTGAGCGTGGTTCGCGGCCGCCCCGCCCACACCTCCGAGAGCCGCTCGCTGGCCGCGGCCTCTGGCACCCGCCCGGCCCCCAGTGCGGCCAGTCAGGGGCTGCCGCTGCGGGCTGTGGAGGTGCTGCAGAGGCCTCACGGATGTCCGTCACGCCTAGTCTCCACTGCCGACCACGCGGACCCCTGCTCCTGCCCCGGCCACGTCCCTCTGTCCCTCTCGCACAAGCGCGCTCCCTGCTAGACAGATGGTGGCAGACAGACGGGCAGAGCTAGGCAGACAGGTAGACAGGTAGTCGGTCGGTGGCAGCCAGCTGCGATAGAGGAAACAGGCGGACACAGAGAGGACAGAGGACGAGTGGGCAGCAGGGGGGAGTCGGAGAGCACCCCATGCCTGGGCACCCCACGCCTGCAGGCGAGCCCCTGCTGCGCCTACTCCTTTCCGACACAATTCTCGGGCGTCGGTGCCCGGGTCCGCTCCAGCGCTGCCCGAGGGACGCTGCCCACGGCACGTGGGCATCTTGCGTGAAGCCGCCAGCCGAGGCGTCGCGGAGCCGAGAGGGGCCGCCGGCTT
>NW_004567117.1:47241850-47244824 GCF_000260355.1 Condylura cristata | reverse complement strand
TCCGCGCCGGCCCTCCGTCGCCCGCGAGACCGTGCCCACCTTTGCCGGGACCGTGCCGGCGAGTGTCCCGTCTGGCCGGAATCTGACTGGGGGCGTTGCCAGGCTTTCGTCTTTTCCGCGACCTGAGCCAAGGACATCGTGCCGGCATTTCCCAAAATGAAGTTTCGGAAGAAGGAAAATCTTACCCTGAAGTTTTCCCTCCTTCTTCTCCTACTCTGTGTTTAGAAACGTGCGAGGCGAATAAAGTGTCACAAATGAGGCGCCTGCCGCGGTGCGGGGAACCCCGCCGGGCTGCGCGGGAGGGGGCGTCCCGCGGAGGGCCCCGGCCTGTCAGCAAGGGGACTATGAAAACACTTCTTCCCGGGCGCAGGAGCGCGAACGCCAGCCGGCTGCGTCCCTTCCCCCCGTGCAGGCAGGGAGGCGCGTCCCTGCCGGAGACTCAGCCCGCTTTACCACATCTCATTCGTAATTACCGGCACGAAGTGGCAACTGCTAGCTCACTCCACGAGGCTCAGCCCCGACGCCTCCAAAGCAGCCTGCCTTCACGGGGTGGCATGTTGGACAACTCAGGCACATTCCTCGGTAATTAGAGCCACGGAACACTGGAGAGCCAGCCCCGGCTGACTGAACAGAGGGCGTTAGTCACCAGAGCGCCCTCACTCCTCAAAATAGAGCGCAAAGAAGTTATTCAGCAAACTTTAAGATTTTCTTTAAAAAAAAAACCCACCCAAACCACTGGCTGTGGTAGGGAGCCCTGGTGGCCGTGAGCGGAGTCCTGCGCGGCTGTCCGGCCTCCCGGGGTCGGCGCCTGCCCATCCCAGCGCCCGCGGCCGGCTCACGGCAGAAGGCGCCACTCTCGGGAAGGGGCCTGCCCCGTGGCTCTGCGTGGCCCCCGCCAGAGCCCGCAGCACCCGGCCCCAGAGCATAGGGGGGCACCCTGCAGGGGGACACAGGCCAGCCAGAGCCGGGCACAGGCCAGCATGCTGGGGGCGGGAGAGCCCGCCGCGGGCCCCTGCTGAACGCGGGGTGCAGGCTGGGCACGGAGCGGTGGGGAGAGCCAGCGCCCCCCTCCGTCTTCCGGCGCCACGCCTGGGGAGCCGGCCGGAGCCCCTGCCCTCTCCTGCCCTGGCCGCCTCCAGGGCGGCCCCCAGCCGGCCGCGGTGTCTCACTGAGGGGGGCCACGGCGCCACGCCGACGCTGCATATTCCAGCTCAGTCTGAACCACACGGTTGGCTGCGTCACCTCGGGGCACACGGGTGAGCCCAGCCGGCCTGGCGTGCAGGAGAGAGAGCGGGAGCCCCGCGCCCGGCGGGCCAGGCGGGCGGCCGCCCCCGAGACGGCGTCCCCAGCCGTGGACCGGAGCGGTGCTCAGCGGCCGGGGCCCTCCGGAGCTCATGGGCACCCGCCGGGGGCTGGGCTGTCGGGGCCGTGGGCCTCGGAGTCCAGCCAGACAACGCCTGAGCTGCACCTTCTTCGGCTCTTCCCGACCTCCCGCCGCCCCCACCCCGCCCCGCACGGAGCGCCCTCGGCCGGGACGGCACCGGCCAGGCCCTCGCCCGCTGCGTGTTTGGGGAAGGCAGGGAAGGAGGCGCGAATGCACCATCGGCGACGGGGAGAGCGCCCCGAGAAGGTCCCCTGGCAGAGGGGGCGTCCCTGCGGCTGGGGCCCGGACTGCTGGCCCCGCCCGGTGCCACGAGGACGCCGGCCGTGGACGCCCACCCCGCCTTGCCACTGGGAAGTGCTCAGACGGAAATGGGGCTTTCAGGAATATGACGCTAGTAAAAACTGACCTCTGAAATGAAGCTGCCTCCTAATTCCACCCGCAGGGCGGATAAACAAGCCTCCGCCGCGGGACGTGTCTGCTCCCAGTCGTGACCGGCCGAGTTTCCTTTCACTCAAGCGAGCTCCCGATTCACCACCGGCAAAACGAAGGTAAATAGATCGATTCGCAGGTGAGGCGGGCCCCGGAGCCTGGACGGGCGAGGACCAGCTCAAACCGGCCGGCGCGCCGAGCTGGGTGCCCTCGCCCGCCCCACGCCCGCCTGCCCGGCCCGGCCCAGGACGGGCGCCCTGCCTCGTGACCTACCACACACACATGATTTAAGCCACGGTCTTGGATGCTGTTGATGATTTATTGTATGAAAAATGTAAATGATCTGGATGGCAGATGTTTTATATTTTCTGACCATTCATTTTCAGTGGGAATGTAATTAAAATTTATGAAGTGTATCTGCTGAATTGCATTGGCAATTGATGGGCTCCTCCAGGGCTGTCCATGGTGGGATGATGAGTAATCGTGGAGGGTGAGACGTGGTGACAAGGGCAGACGTGATGTCTCTGCCCCAGGCAGCCACCGGCCAAGAGCAGTCCGGCCTTCTGCCCGCCGGCCCCAACCACGCCCGCGCAAGGCAGGGCGGTGCCTGGCCCGCGGACCTGCCGGAGTTGGCAGCCCGGGCGGCCCGGCGTGCTGGTCTCCTGAGAGCCTGGCTGCGCCCCACCCCAGACACCTGAGGTCGAGCGTGACCCCTCCGCAGGACAGAGAGCCAGCCTAGGAGAAGCCCAAAGGTCTTCCCGGTGTGCCGGACGCGGCTGCTCGGGCTTCCAGTCACCGTGAAGAGCGGGTGCCCGAGAGAAGGAGGTGAGCCCCCTCCTGACGCCCGGCCTGCCCCGAGACAGAGCGACGGCCCAGCGTGGTGGGAGGCCCTGCCCTGCCTCCCGGGCTCCGGAGCCTGGCGCAGCGCGGGGCACGCGGGCCGCCTCCCGCCCAGCGCCCGAGGCCGCGTGGAGCAGCTCCCGTGGGCAGCAGCGGGGGTCAGGGCGCAGTGCTCCCGGGCTCCTAGCGTCCTTACCAGCTTCCCTCGAACGTCCACCTGCTCAGCCTGAGCTGGCCAGTGGGTGAGGTGACCCAATTTGGAAAGGGCCCAGGTCCATAGGCCCTGTTACAGCTCAGGACTCCGCCCACGGACTCTGGTGC
>NW_004567117.1:47227506-47237183 GCF_000260355.1 Condylura cristata | reverse complement strand
GCCGGCCGCCGCCCCTCCCCCAGCGCCGCGCAGGAGCCCAGCCGGGCTCTGAAGCCGGGGCTCCTCTCCCCACTAATTAAGCTTAACCAGAGCGGTGGCCTGTCAAGCTGGGGAGCCTTCCCCGGGAGAAGAAAGGCGCCGCTCTCCGGGCGGCTTCCGGCCGCGGCTCCCCGCGCGGTACACACTTGGCATCCATGACAGCGCCGTCAAAAATAATAGCGGAGCCGCTGTCTGTCACGACGAAATAATTATGTATGGGCTGTGCTCACCTTCGAGGCGGATTATATATTTCATTGAGGAAAATATATATGGCTTTTAGAAAGAATGTGATGGCTGAGGGCAGTGGAGATTAACAGCCAAATCGGGAACTTTCGGAAAGTTCTGGCGCTGTGCGCGCGAGGGCGCGGCAGAGACGCTCCCTCCGCTTAATTACAAAGCGCGGCGTGTTTCAGGGCACCCTCGCAGTCACTCATCGCCCACCCTGATGCAAAGTTCAGCCTCGGGCCGAGTGGTGAAATCGCCCTTCAGGTGCGAGCGAGGGGCTTCCGGGTGCACGCGCGACGCAGAGGGGGAGGCGGCGCCCCGAAGGGCGCCGGGGCGGCCAGCCCAGGGCCCTGGTGCCGGAGGCCGGGCCAGGGCGCAGACCACGGGGGAGACCGTGCGGAGGGGCACAGAGGCTGCCGCGGAGGAGGCAGGAGCCCCGCGCGTGCGGGCGGGCGGGCGGCTGCGCAGGGCCTCCTCAGGTGCGCGGTTTGCATGAAAGTGCACAACAGGATGCTCCCCTTCCGCAAACATCATCATCTGTACTCACTCAGTAATTAAGTCGCTTAATTGCTGCTGTCGGAAGCCTCAGGTCTGTGGCTGGGCGCCGCGGAGCTGAGCGCCAGGCCAGGCCAGGCGAGGCAGGCGAGGTGCCCGCCCCATGGCGCCAGCCGGGTAGGCGGGGCGCAGCGGCCACCCCGGCCTCGGGCCCTTGGCAGTCCAGCCCGTGAGGCCACAGGCCCAGCCTGGTCCTGCTCTGTGAGGAGCGCCTTGTGCAAGCGCCTCCCAGCCCTGGGCCCGCTGGCCCTGGTCAGCAGGGCGGCTCCCGGCACAGGGCGGCTCCCGGCACACGTCGCCGCGCGCCCAGGCCCCGTGCCGAGCCCCCCACAGCGACCCCCGCACCGAGCCCCGGTGCCGAGTCCCCCGCACCTCGCAGGTGCCCGCCAGAAGCCCCCCGCAAACACCTGCAAAACAGCCCCCGGCCGGCCGCTGACACTGATCCGTGTTCCCGGCCTTTCCATGCTCAAACACGGCTATTTGGAGCTTTGAGGGGCTGTGGGTGCTGCCCCCGGCCACTGCCTGGACAGCCAGCCTCAGGGGAGCGTTCCGCAGATGCCGCCCACCCCTCAGCCTGCGCCGCGGCCCCACTTCGTGAGGCAGCTCTGGGGCGCGTCTCACTGACGTTGCCACCGGCCCTCCCGGCCCCTCTTCACCAGCCGCCGCCTGGAGACTCTCCCGGCTTTAAGTCAGTTGATGAGTAACTGTTTATATAAATATTGCATAATTAATTAGACAACACACATCATGTATTTTCCATTAAATCTTTTTTTAAAGATTTATGTACTTATGCATATGGAACGGGGTGCAGCCACCGTGCAGGGGCGGTGAGAGTGTTCACCAGAGACAGAGTGGGGGGCAGGACAGGCTGACCCAGGAAGCACACTGCTGAGGGGGCACGGGGAGCCAGGAGAGGTCTGCGCGCCCTGGGGGCCAGCTGCAGGCCAGGGATTGAACTGGCGGAGCTCTCCTACCCCTCTGCCCCAGGGAGGGCCTGATGGGTGTTTTAAATCCAGCTGCACCTTAACTCCTTCTTGCCTGCACGGCATGAGCTCCGGAATGAGGAGGTGGACAGCCCTGGGGACCAGCCTCTGTCCACCCCATGCTCCAGGGATGCCACAGCCGACTGACGAGGAACGGCCAGGCGCCCAGCAGGGCACGTGGGGTCAGTACACACTCACAAGACACGCCGTGGAGAGCCAAGAGGTCACTGCAGGCCGGAGGCCTCAGCGGAGAGGGGAACTGGACAGGCTCGAAGAACACGAACACCCAAAGCTAATGAGGCCAGCATCACACTGACCTCCAAACCAGACAAGGTCAGGCTGGAAAGGAAAAGCCAGTGTCTCTGATGCCCACAGGTGCAAAAATCTTCAACAAAACAGAAATAGAATCCAATGCAGTCAGAATACCATGAACCATAACGAAGAGGATTTTGTTCCAGGGATGCAAGGATGGCTCAGACGATACAGAATTGACCAGTGATAAAAGAAATCCAGAAAGTGGGAGATGAGGGAGAAAGTCAGCTCAACAGACACGGCCAAAGCCTTTGCTGAGACGGAGCAGGCACGCATTGTGGCCGGAAGGCGCTGACCCAGCGTCACCGCGGCCGGCTGCGCCGACCCCACTGTCGTCACAGGCCTTCCGCTGTTCCTCTGAGACCAGGGGCCCGGCGGGGCGCCCACTCTCCCTGCTATTACCTGACACAGTGTTAGGAGGACTGGCCGGGGCAATCAGACAGAAAAAAATGAAAAAAGCAAAAGAAAAGGTATCTGGCTGGAAAGGCAGAGGGAAAGCTATCACTCCAGGAAGATGACATGCTATATAGAGAAACCCAGGGCTTCCTCCCGAACTGTCAAAATAATTTTAAAAATACAGTCAAGTGCGGCTGCAAAACCAATATAAAAATTCTGTCTGATTTCTATACTCAAGCAATGCTCTAGAAGAGAAAGAAATCGAGAAATGTTCTCATTTACAACCACATCAAGAAGCTAAAATACCTAGGAATGAATTTCACCACGGACACGGAGAACCTAGACACTGACGACCCGATGCTAGTGAGGGTGAAGTCGAGACGCAGCGCGGGAGAGGAGCTGGGGCCCGGCACAGCCATGGGCAGCCGGAGGAGGCTCCGAGCACTGAACACAGAGAGCGACCAGGAACCCCACCGGGGTAGCCCGGATGTGAGAGCAGTGGGCAGGAGGCTGGGACCCCCCGCTCGCCTCGACTGCGCGCTGTCCTCAGCAGCCAGACAGAAGTGACCGTGTCTGGGCGGGAGGCGGACAGGCCGGCGGCCCCAGGGCGCAGCTCGGCCACGCAGGGAAACAGGCCGCTTGCGGGGACACTGCTGGGGATGCAACAGGAGGCCCCAGGGTGCGTTAGAAGAACCAGTAATAAGCAGTCGGCCCTGACAGCAAGGTGGAGGCTCAAACGGAGAGGACTGCACGCCCAGTCCGGGCAGCAGGGAGCCGCGCGGTCAGGGAGGCCAGGCCTGCTGCCTGCGCGTGGCCGGCGCCTCCGGCCAGGTCCGAGCTGTGCCCGCACCAGCCCCCCGCCTCGCTGCCTCTGCCGGCCTCCGGCGCCGGCCCTCCGTCGCAGGCCAGCCCTGTGGCCCCACGTGGACAGCAGAGCCTCTTCCAGCGGGCAGGAAGGGACGGAGCTCCCGGGAAGACTGCCCTCCGAAACCAGGGGCGCGGCCATCGCTCTGCTGTCCGGAGTGGCGTCTGCGCCTCGGGCTGACCTGTGCCTCTGAATGTGGACGGGAAGCACGGCGGCTCCACCCGCCCCGCACGGGCCAGCGTGGGCCCAGGCAAGCCGCACCAGCCTCTCCGTGGGCTGCCCGCGCCACCGACTGCCTGGAAGAGCGCGTCTGTGTCCTCCGGCCCGAGGGGACACCCCAGGGCCCCCCACCCCGTGCTGAGCCCGGAGCGCCCAGGCGTGGACCTGGCTCCCTCTGCTGGAGCTGGCGGAACCCCGAGGCCCGGGGCAAGTCCGCCCCGCCCCCCGGGAGAGGCCTGGGCCACGTGGGCAGCTGTGCTGGCCGTGGGAGCTGTGGCCAGCTGTGCTGGCCGTGGGGCACCGCAGAAGTCCCGCTTGTTAACACCTGCTGTGCCCAGGCGGGGTAAGTTCTCCTCCGTCCACAGACGGCGAGGAGCGTCTGGGCCTTCTCTGGCCTGCCCAGGCTTCCGGTGATCCTGCTGACCCGCTGTAGAGGGGCGGCCAGCGCAGGGCCTCCTCCGCGCTCTCCGGGGCTCCCCAGCGGGCCCCCTGCTCAGGCCGCGGGGGTGGCCACAAAGGCCAGCGGCACCCAAGCCCGAGCAGCTTCCCCCCAGGCCACCACAGGGCCAGAGGGAGCCCGTGTCTCCAGCGGGCTACATGCCCCCAGGGCCCGGCACCAGCCGCCGGGTGGACGGGGGCCGGTGCCTGCGCTCGAGGCCAGGACCGGCCAGGCAGAGCTGCCAGCAGCGGCGGGCACCGTGCGAGGACACTCACAGCCGCCCGCCGGCCTTTGATGTGGGGCCGGGAGCAGCTGGGGGGCCAGGAGGCCTCCTGGCCCCTGGGAGGCCCGGTTCACACTTTCGTGTTTGTCTGGGTTGAGCGGGAGGTCAGGAGGTGAAGCAGAGTTCACCCCGAGTTGACCGGGAGCGCGGGCTGTGGGGGGGTCTGGGCCAGGAGGAGAGGGCCGTCCTACCCGGAGCCCCCTCCGCGGTGGCCGGTGATGGATGGGCCAGGCTGGGCTGCCCCGGGCAGGACTCTCAGCCGCAGGCGGCCCCGACAGATGTGGCGGCCAGGCCCACGCCGAGGGGCGCCCGCCCCCGCCGCCCCTCGGCCGGAAGGGGCCAGAAGCCGCCAGGCAGCCGTTTATTTGGTAACGGAGGGAGGAAGCCGGCCCACCGAGGCCGGGCCTGCGGGGGACCAGACGGCTCTGGGGGGCACAGGGACGCTCGCCCCCACCTGCGGTGCTAAGTGAGCGATGCCCGCCGTGGAAGGCCCACAGGGCCGGCGGACTAGCTGTCCTCTCGAGTGCAGCCCCACGCCGAGGAACAGAGCGCCGGCCTGAGGAGGCCGGCGGGTCCCACCACGTTTTGCACAGATGAGCAGGAAGAGCCTCTGGGGGTGTGCCCGCCGCCTCCCTGCCCTCTGCCCTCCCCCGGCCGAGGGCCGAGGCAGATGGCCGAGAAGGACAAAGTCCTGCAGTCCTCCTGTGCTGGGCCTGGGGCACGGCCCTGGGGTGGTGAGCAGGTCAGCCGGGCCAGCTGCAGCTGCCTCCCGGCCCCGCCCGGCCGGGCTCAGCCTGCCCGGGGGTGCGGCGCTCTGCTGACCGCTGGGCCCCGGCCGCACCCGTCTGCTGTGCGCTAATAGTTCTGTAAACGTCATAAAATCAAAAACGATACGCTGCTCGGCCAAAGGACGAAGTTAAATGCTTGCTGAAAGAGTCAGCATGAAAGTGACCTGGGATGAGTGACTGCGAAATGCGGGCTTCCGTGCAAGTCTCTTCCTGGGCAAGAGCTTGTGGGCAGAAGCCGTGTCCTGGTTCTGCAGGCCTGGAGGTGAATAGTTTGACTAGAGGACAGCAGAACAGCTGTCGCTGGAAGCCCCGTGTCGCGCACGAGGCGGTGAGACAATCGGAGAGAGAGGGACGCGCGGCCACCCCGGCGAGGCCACGGCGCAACAGGCAGCTGACGGTCACGGACGGCCACGGACGGTCAGAGCACTGCAGTCCGCGTGGCCACTGGATGGTTCAAGACAAAGAGCCTGTGCTCAGGGAGGCAGCGCACGGAGGGGAAGGTGGTGAAGAAAGCACCGCGCGGACGCTGCGAGAGACGGCGAAAGCTTGTCGGGTGCCTCCGCCGGCGGCTTCCAGGCAGAGAACTGGGCACTGACTTCCGGGACACACGAGCTCGGGCTATCTGACGCCGCGAGAGCTTCCCCGTCGTGTTTGCAGCGCTGACGCCACCACCAGGGCAAAACAGGGCAACTGTAAGTGGCTGGACACACTTGGTCACACCGGCTAAGGACGTGCGAAGTCCTGGCCCGGCGGCCCAACAGCATGCGCCAGGGGCGGGGAGCGGGGTTCACGCCAGACTGTGCTCGGGAACACTCACGACACTGCTCTCAGGGAAATCTCACATCGGCAAATCAGATGCCAGAAAAGGGGAATTTGAATGCAATTTAACTGTGGTTCCCTTTAAAAACAACAAATAGCAAATTGGGATGGAAAGAGAATTCTTAAGCGAGCTGGGGAACGTAACTCTCCAACTCACAATGCAGTTCACACCGCGGGGGGCGGGGGGCCCCAGAGCTGCTGCAGGTGGGGGGGCTGCACGCGTCTTTTTACTTCCGGGGTCACTTTGGAGTGCCAGATCGATGATCTCAGGTAAGAACATGTTTAGGAGGAAATTATTGGGGCGGAATATATAAAATGATCAGTAATTGAAGTGACTTTCATTATGTATGAAAAAAATCAAAGTTTACTGGTCCATGAAGAGACCGAGCAGAGTTAAATTAAAACCCAGTCGGCGTCCTTCACGTCAGGACAGCTAGCTCGAGATGGAAGGCTGCTCTGAGCACCGGGGAGCCGTCTGGTGGGCAGCCGGAGCCACAGCGGGCCGGCCACAGGGAGAGCCGCGGGCCGGGCCCCTCCCTCACGCCGCTCACCGGGGCTAGCTCCAGATGGGTCGCAGGCCTGAGTGCGGGCGCGAAGCCACAAAACTCTCGACGCGTGGGACGGAGTCTGTGATCTTGGGCTACACGACAAATCCTCACGGGTGACACCAAAAGCAAAAGTCATAAAGAAGTCAAAGGGCAGTCGCTGGCCCGCCGACCCAGAGCACACGGGGTCCCGCACCTCACCCGGAGCGCTGTGGCAGCCCAGCTAAAACAGGCCGACGCTCGGGCGCTGGGCGGTGCGAGGGGTCGGGGCGCCGCACAAGCCGCGCCGGCTGCGTCGGTGCGGGTCAGACCCCGCCTGCCCGGAGCTGACCCCGGGCGCGGCAGACCTCTCCGGACGGCCCCTGCTCCCCTCAGCGGTGCGCTTCGCGATCGGCTGTGCTGCTCTCCGCTCTGGCTCTGCGGAAGCCTCTGGCCGCCCCTGCGCCTCTGGCCTGCACCCAGCTCTGCCTGCACCCAGCAATGTGTGCGTAAACAACAGATACATGTTTAAGAAGAAAAAGAAACTTAAGGATTAAGAGGGCCACCACCGCTGAATCAAACAGTAATGCACCAGCCTGACTATCTGAGTAAACAAGTAGGACGCGTTGGAAGTGATGTGACTTCAGCTTCCACACTTCTGTGTTGCTTCTAAAATTGTTACTAAACTAAAATAAATAGTTGAAGAGTTTTCATTAACCTCGTGCCCAGTTAGCACCAGGAGGGGCTTCTTGCTCTTTTCTGGCCCCGCTCACCCTGTCTCTGCCTCAGACCCCCCACGTCTCACCCCAGACCCACCGGTCCCCCGCCCCCGCCCGCCTGCAGTTCCCTCCCTCTGGGGCGACTGCCCGGGGTCCCCGCTGGAGAGGAGCCGATGGGAGCGGAGAGCGCGCGGGAGCGGCCGCGAGCGAATTATCAGCAGTGCCCAGGGCCAGACGGGAGATATACGGCCCTGCCGGGTTATGAGCTCACAAATTAATTAAGTTATAAAATAGATGAACGAATACGTTCTGCTGATATGGAAAACAAGGGCCGTGCTGTGCGCGGCCTGGTAAGTTATTCTTATTAAAATCAGCCCTGAATGCCAAATTGGGATGTGCACAGAGCAGAAAATCAAGGGCTAGTTTATGAGATGAAACCCTCCTGCAGGCTCCCGCTGCCGTATTTAAAGCCCTCGCAAAGGTGAATTTGTCGCTGGTCACGGCCTGGGTGTGTACCCGTGGCCAAAGGAGCAGTGACCCCGGCACAGAGCTGGCGTGTCTGCCGGTCTGCCATACGCGTGAGGGGAGCGTGCGCCGGGCGGGCTGTCTGCACGTGGCCCACTTGCTGTCGCTCGTCCCTGCCACGTCTGACGACGACGCTGGAACAAAATCACGCGTCCAGACCCAGACCCCACTGCCAGGGCTCAAGGTTGGGGAGAAGTGGCCGGAGTTCCAGGGGTGCTGAGCCACCCCACCCCCTTCTTAGTATCACATGAGACTATTCAACACACTATGTGAGCAGGAATTGTTATTTCTGTGAAAAGTAAGTTGGGCTGTCGGAAAAGACTCAATAGAGTCAACTGATAAAAGCTACCAGTGACCCAGTGTGGCAAGAAACCACTCACATTTGCCAAAAATGCTTGAAACTCCAACTCCTGAATCTCACTTGCCTCCTTTCCTCTTGAAGAAAAAGCCCAGAAGAAAAATCGGAAGATGAAGCAGGTGTGGCTGAGGGAAAAAGAAAAGCCAACGCCCGCAACCTGGAGGAGGCCTGACTCTGCGGCCGTCTGCACTGAGCTTGGTCAAAGGTTTCAGGCGCGGAGGGAGCTGTGGCTCCCCACGTCCTTCCTGGCCAGCCTTCTCTACTGACCACGTTGGCCGGGAGGACTCTGGCCGTGCTTTGGGGGACAGAGCCGTGCACTTGCAGAAAATGTATCTGCGGGCCCTGCCTGGTGGCGCAGCGGGTTAGGATGCAGCACTGCAAGCCGGCCGCAGCCGCTTCAGCGTGACTTTGGTCCCCGCCTGCCCGGAGCTGACCCCCAGGGCGCGGCAGACCCCTCCTGACCGCCCGCTGCTCCCCGCAGCAGTGGACTGTGTCTGTTGGCCTTTTCTGCTCCCCGCTCTGCCTCTGGGGAATCCTGTCACCACCCCTGAACCCCTGGCCTGCACCCCAGTTCTGTGTGCACAAATAAATAAATCTTAAAAAAAAAAAAATGTATCTGCAGAGTTTCTCCTGAGAAGTTTACCAGGTCTTCTGTGTGCTGCCATTCAGTTTTGGGCTGATCCCCTGAGCAGGTTGGTTACTCTGACAGCGTCTCTGATGGCAACGAGCAAAACACAGTGCATTGGATCCATTTTCTAAAAAACATCAAATTGAAACCAGACTCTGGTTGGCGTGACTGGGTGGACACCAGTGGCAGTGGCGGTGTCCTCGGGTTTTGAGGGAAGGCGCTGGAACTTAAGTTCTGAGCTCGCAGAATTAAGTAAGAATGACGCCGAGTTACAAAATACTCGGCACATTTCCCTCAACTCGAGAGGTGGCTCTGGGCAAGTGCACCTCGAGCCGGAAGTGAAGGCGGGACGGCGCTTCCAGAAGCCCAGACGGCCCTTCGCGCGCACTAGCTAGCGACGCTCTGAGCTGGTCAGGAAGCGGGGCTTCTGTCAGGCACAAGCACGGCTCCTTCCAGGGCCGTGTCCCTTCTGTGCTCAGCTCTCTCTTTTCTTGTTTCCGTGGCATTTGGGAAGATTTGTTATTTTACGTAATATATGGTTCGGGGTTGAAATATTTTCCTTTAATTTCCATATTCCCAAACTCACAATGCTATTTATGTGGCCGTATCACTGCGAATACGACTTCACGTCACATAAATAGTCCTGGAACTTTTCGAGCGCCTCCCGGGGGCGGGGTGTCAGCGCCGCCCAGCACCCCGCGCCCCTCTCGCGGCCGTGGTACCCGCGCGGCGCCACGCCTCGGCCCAAGCCCGCTGCCCGGCGCTCAGACCTGGTCGCGATAAATCAACACGTGTCTGTGCGGCTACATATATTCTCCCTGTGGCTCTAAATATTTTTATAATCACGGGTGCGATATGGGACTCGGGGGACCCTTTACCGCAGCATTTGAAACAGCTGAATGGAGACTCAGAAGCCTGGCGGGGCTCCCTGCGGCAGGGGCTTCCCTGAAGCCCTCAGGGCCTGGGGGACGCTCCTGGGCCGCGGCCGGTCGGGCCGGGA
>NW_004567117.1:47225983-47227234 GCF_000260355.1 Condylura cristata | reverse complement strand
GGAGGAGGCCGGGACCATCTCAGCAGCTTACACGGCGCCAGGACGGGTGGGGCCTCCTTCAGCGACCCTGGCCGCCTCCCTCCCTCGCGCCGGCCGCCACTAGCTAGCAGCTGGCCTGCCCCGCTGACGGGCTGCAGCCCCAGCCAGGCCCCACTCACCCGCACCTGCGCTTGGGGACAAGACGAGGGCGCAGGGCCCCGGCCCCAGGCGTCCGCGGCGCTTCTCCGTGGTGTCCCAGAAGTTCCTTTTCCAGTTGGGGGAACAGAAGCAGCTTCCGTCTCCCCATCTGGTTGCTCTTAAGCGTGTCTCGTTTTGTGGGGCGAGGCTTGTCTGCGCGGGGTACACAGCCCCTTCCCTGCAGACCGTCCCCGCCGCCGGGATGGGGGGCGCCGGCTCAGGCGTGGCCAGCACCCCCCACCCCCGCTGGGGGCATTCGGGCAGATGGGACCGAGCACCCCCAGGCCCGCAGTCTGGCTCCGCTGTCTGTCCCTAGGGAGCGGCTCCCCGACCTGCTGGAACTATGTCACCCTCCAGGGGCCGTTTATCTTTCTAAAACCGCGAAAGATTGACGATGGCAGCTTGAAAGCCGGTACAACTATCTGTTTCGCACTTTTGAACACCGAAGAAAGAGGAAAGATTGTTGTTTTAAGGAATTTGGAGCCCGGGCTAGGAGGCCAGAAACCGGACAACGCTGAAGCGGACACAGGCTGTGGGGCGAGGCGGCCGCTGGTGACCGGGGCTGGCTCCTGGCTTCTCCCCTTCCTTCCATCTACATCCAGTCTGTTAGCAGCTGCTACCACCCCCTGCCCTGCAGACCGACTTCACTCTGGTGTCAGCCAATTTAGATCTTCAGCATGAACGCTTTGTGCTGAAAATTAGGCTTAAACATTCAACTATGCAAACGAAGCAAAAAATGCCAATCTAAGGGGCCACATAGGCACCCCTAAACTTCTTGTTGAGCTGTGAGCTATGGAGACAGACAGAGGCGGGTGTGCATGGACGGTGCAATACCACTCAGCCCTGAAGAAGAAGGGGTGTCACCATGAGCACAGCATGATGGAACTGGAGCTTGCGTGGAAGCAGTCAGAGGAGGAAGACAAGCACCGCAAGGCTTCGCTCATACGCGGGACGAAAAGGAAAAGGGACAGATGGGAAAACTAAACCAACACCAAGCCTGGAAACCTGACTGCAGAACCGGGGCGGCCAGGGCAGCGGGAGAGGTGCGGGCAGAGCCCCTCCGACTTCCGTCAG
>NW_004567117.1:47218637-47225861 GCF_000260355.1 Condylura cristata | reverse complement strand
CCGGTTTCCACTGGAAGCCCCATCCTTGCGCTCCCCCCGGCGCTTCTCCCCCAGAGAGACGTCGGGGCCCTTCCTCTGTGTCGTCACACTCAGACGCCCCCACCCCCGGCCTCTGGAGTGTCACCTCCTTTCCCGCCCGAGTTCGGTGACCCTTCCTGCTGTATCCTCCTCCGTAGGCATCTGTCAGCACATCGCCACGCGCACTCGTTAAAGTCCGCCCAGGAGCCCCGGGGTTTCCCGCGATCTTCCCTCGGGGATGGCGGTGGGTAGGCAGACGGTGCCGACACGTGTTTGCCCTGGGGGCAGTGCTGGCGTGAACTCCGTGATCCAGAACCAGAGCCCGCCTGCTGGAGGACAGCAGCGTGAGAACCCTCCAGAACACCCAATGTGTGCCCACGGCGCCCTTGAGACTGACGGTCCCGACCACATGGCTGTTTGTTTTCAACCACCACGCTGGGGCCTTTCGCTCGCCAGCGGGTGACTCCCAGGCGTCAGGTGAGCCGGTGCCCTTCCCGGGTGCAGGTGGCAGGACTGAGCTACATGCCAGTCAGAACAGCAGAGGGGAGCGCAAGGAGCCGGGAAAGGCGTGGAGAGAGAATTTGCCATTCATGTGACAACCCGAGCATCAATTTTTTTTCTGTAAATATTTTATATGTAAATATTTTTATTTTGGATGTTCAGGGAAAACTGTGATTTATTTTGAGGCACTTCAAAATTCATTAGTTTACAGACCAGCACAGGTTCTCCCGATTCCCTCTGTTCGTTAGACAGCTCATCCTCGAAGCCAGGTGTCTGGCGTCGCAGCCGCACACGCGGGAAGGAGAGAAGAGCACGTCTTAGCTCCAGCCGTAAGACAAACAGAAGATTCAGAAGGAAAAGAACAGAATAACCTCGCAGGAGAAGGACTCTGAAAAGCAAGGGGAGCCCTAAGTTGAGCAAGATGTCGTGTCAGAAAGAATGCCTTGTGGTCAAAGCCACAAATCCAGAAGAAGAACGACTCAGGGCCCACCGAGGACCTCGACGACAAAGTGAGGTGTGCGGGAGGAGTGTGGGTCTGCCGCGATGGTTTGTTTTGTATCCTGCAAACGCGCAGAGAACTTCCCGGAACGACGAAAGGGCGATTCCGGTTTCACAGGGTGGGAGAGTTAAGAGTGATGGACAAGACGACCCTTCTCCTTTAACGCTTACTGCTCAAGAGCGCCCCTGAAAACACGGGCTCTCGCCCACGTGGTATGGCGCAGGCTCGGCCTCAGAGGCGGTAACCGAGCCACTGTGCACGTCCAGTCAACTGTCCCCACACCGTCCGCCGACGCCCCTCCGGCCCGAAGCCCGCCGCGCCTCCAAGCGCTTGCTCGCCGCGTCCGCCGAGGCCCTGCCCTGGCGCCGGCCGGCCTTGTCCCTCTTTGTGTTTGCAGGAGGAGAAGCCACCGACTGTCGCCTGCCCCGACTTTGGGTTTGCTGCTGGCGCCCGGCGGGGCTCGGCTACGCCTCGCCGGCAGGAAGCTCACAGAGGGACGCGCTGTCCTCCTCGGCCTCCGTGATGCCAAGCTCCGCCTGAGTAAAGTGCGGCCCCCGGGTGTGTGAGCTTCGGGCACCACTCCCACCTCTCCCCCTTTCCCATCAAAAGCAACCCGTGCGGAAGCCGTGTGAGGTGATGGAAGCAGTCACTTCACCTCTAATGCCACCACGTCTTTAGTCCATGTAGTGTTGGGTTTTTTGTTTGTTTGTTTTTTTAGAACATTATATTTTGTGATTTTGCATTCGCTTTTCTAGATTAAATTTCCCTCTTGAGATTCCTAATCTACTCACTTATTACAATCATATTTTCCTTTGAGGCCTTGAACACATTTGTAAATATTGCCCAAGCCCTGGGTTGCTAACTCCAACGGGGGCCTTATCAGTGTTCGTTTATCTTGGGCCTCAGGCAACTTTTCTGGCTTCTGCGCACATCGAGCAGTTGTATCAGACTACACAGTGTGGTGCTCCTTACGGCCGGACACTGAGGGCCGGACGCTGCCGGGCTCCTCCACAGCTCATTGGTTTTGGTCTGGCAGTCGGTTAACTGCGCTGAGCTCGAGCTCCAAATTCTCCAAGCAGGCACCGGGGGCCGGCCTCGGTCTCCCGGCGCGGGTGTTGCTTTTGCTGAGGCCTTGGGGTCTCCCCAACACGGGCCATTGAGCAGCCCACAGGGAGAAGTTTCCAGCGACGTGGGGTTGCCCCTGCTGGCCCGCCGCTCTCTGGAGTCTGCTCTCCACCCGCCAGCAGCCGCCAGCCCCACCCTGTGCCTGGTCACTGGGCGCCAGGGACGTGGAATCCTCCCAGGCCCACGCGGCTGCGCTGTCCAGGCTCGAGTGGCCTCATTCGAAGCAGGGAAAGCGCAACGGTGTCCCGTGATGCCGCTCCGGGGACTGTGCTTCTGGTCTACCTCGCACAGCAACGTCTCGCCGTCTTTATAACTGGCTTGCGGGAGAGATGTCCTTCCTCCAGAAGCAGAATTCCGCAAACCACCCACTGAAGTCTAAAAATGCTCATGGTTTCCTAGAACTCTGCTTCCCACCAGCCCCTCCCCGACGTGAATTTCTCACCACGCTGATTCCGTGACGCACCTCTGACCTGTGTCCTGTCCTGATCCCAAGCATCCACCTGCTTGAAGTACATAATTCTGTGCATAATTCTTAAAATGTGCCCTACTGCTTCAAGTTGGAGTTAATTTTCGTTAGTCAACAAACCCAGCAGGTCTGCAAATCACGCAGCCGGAGTTGGCCAAGATGGCACTAGCAAAGACGAACCCCTGAACGAAACTTCCCGTCCATGGCATCACGTGTGCGTGTTCATGTATGTGCAGACGGCTCTGGAACCCGGGGTGGGTGGGAGGGAACGTGTCTTTGTATCATAACTCTAGCATGTACTCAGGGCACTTTCCCAGGCGTTTCCACTTGCTTCTGTCAGATTCACATGGCTGTAAAATAATGGCTCGGGGCCTCCCTGGTGGCCCAAGGTGCTAAATCTCAGCACTGAGAACCTCTCCGCAGCCGCGGCAGCGCGAGGTCGATCCCCAGCCAGGGAGTCAGGCACCGCCATCCTTGCCCTGGGCCCTGACTCCCACTTCACTGACCTAACCGTCCTTGAGAGGCATCCACGCGTGCATTTAACCCGCGTCCCCGCCCGAGCACACGCTGTTGGCGAGGCGTCCTCAGGAGCCGCGGTGGCCCGTCCCGCGGTGTGGACAGAAACGGCCTCAGGGCCACTCCGCACCCAGCTGTCCTCACTGGCGTGGACTCGCTCACCCGTGTCGCAGGACGGGACACCCCAGTGAGGGGAAGGAGTCCGGGTCCTACCCAGATTTAGGAAGGAGGCACAGAAGAATCTCGGGTGAAGACAGGTGAGGCGAAACTGGAAGTTTTGCTCCAAATCTGCAGACTCGAGTTGAGAGGCTCCGGTGCCCTGCAATTTACGGCGCCCCCACTTGTGACTCTGGTCTAACAACGTGTCAGCTCTCCTGTGTTATTTATTTACAAGTGCATTTTCAGTATCAACCCTTCATTCATTAATCCTAATACGGCCTTTTCCAACGTCTACTTACCATTTTAAATACTTACTGTAATTTACAGGGCTTTCTTGAACACATCTAAGGTATATTATATGGGGCTAGCTTAATGGAAAGTCTTGTATACCAAAGCAGGAAAAAAACACATTTAATTTATGATGGCTTTGAATTTTGATCATAATTTACTCATGGAGACCTATTCATACAAAGCAATACCAATACAATTTTTCAGAAGCAATAAAAAACTAAAACAATAAATGCTGATCTTAATTAGTTCTTTTTCCCTGAAAGCACGAACATACTCCATCCTGAGATCTGTAAACTATACTTAACTTGAGAACACTTAAGGTTGTATAATTGCTCTTGAACTAGTTCTATTAGCTTACATTTTACAGGCATTCGAGGCACCAGAAGTTCTCAAGTGTATGGGTCGCCTCGTCTCCTTAGAGAGCCGGCCAAGGCCTACCCCAGACCCAGAAACGACACGGAGTTTTAAAACAACATCTCGGAGCTGCCCCAGAGAAGGACCTTCACTGACCTCTCTGTAAGTCCTGTCTCACCACAGGCTGGGGTTTGGCCTGGGTGAGAAGGCACCCAGACAGGACTCACGCACAGCCACGCATGCATGGAACAGCCCTCGGGAACCCCGCGGACCTGGGGCCGCCGCCTTCTCCCCAGCGGAGGAGATGGACTCCCGGGAGGGACCCCGCCAGCGAGGGGGACACCCTGCGGGGAGGAGAGGTCCTCAGGAGGGCCCTGCAGGAGGAAAAGGGCGAGGCAGCCCAGGACACAGCCGGGGCCCAGGGGCCAGAGGAAGGGTCTCCTGGCGTCAGGCCTCCGCGGAGGCCGTGCAGGACTGGAGCGCGGCAAGGCCGGCGCTGAGGGCGCAGCGGGGGACGGACAGCGCGGAGCAGCGGGGTGAGCGGGCTCCGCGCAGACGCTGGGCCTGGCAGCAGAGTGGCTTCGGCGCACATCTGTGGCGTGTCCCTGCGGTTAGGGGGTTCAGGCTGATTTTTATAACCAGTGAGCAGCCCCTCACGGGTGGCTGAAGTCTGGGGCTGCCGGGAGGGGACCCCGGAGCAGCCCTGGCGGGCAGGAGTGGGCCCGGAGGGGCCCTGTGCCCCAGCAGCCAGGCGAGAGCCGGGGCCTCTCCAGGGCAGGACAGGGCCCTGAAGGGTGAGAAGAGGCCGGCTGCCCAGGGCCACGAAGCCATGAACAGAAACGGGAAGGCGGCACCGCGGCGGCCGCCCGCCTGACCGCCCCTCAGCGGTGCACCTGGCCGGCCTGGCCTGCTCCCCACTCGGTGTCTGGGGAGTCGCGCACGCCCCGCACCTCTGGCCTGCACGCCGGTTCTGCACGCAGAAATAAATACGTCTTAAAAGGGAAAAGGAAAAGCTAGCTCTCCAAGCGGAGCCGACCACGGAGACACGGGTCCGTCTAACCAAGGCGGGTGGAAAGGCCCCGAGCGTGAACCGCCGCTGTTCCTGCCCGTCAGCCGCGGGCTCGTCACTGCGAACCTCGCGATGGGCGGAGGGGCCGCCTCACATAACAAGGTGGCGCGCGACATCATAAAACCAGCGGCGGCGCCCACCGCCGCGTGTGGCCGTGTCCTGGGCGCAGCGACCCTGGCGCCTCCCGCTCGAGGCGCCGCTTGCTCACAGGCCCCTGGTGGGGGGAGGGTGCCAGGAGTCGCCTGGCGAGGGGACCCGGCACAGGGAGCTGGGTGCAGGGGTGGGCAGGGTGAGGAGGTCTGCTGCCAGGCCAGCGGCGCCCCGCCCCGCCCCGCCCCGCCCCTGCAGCGGTGCCTGGCTGCAGCCCCAGCCTGGCGCTACACGCTGGGCGCATCCAGTTTCCAAAGGGAATTTGAGGAGCTGTGCTCACTTCGGGCAGGCGGCTCCTTCAGGACCGCTGCTGGAGGCTGGAACTGAGCCCCAAACCCTCTGACGACAGGTTAGTGCCCAGGGCCGCCAGGGCCAGCTCGCTCCTCGAGCTGCTTGGCACGGAAACCCGCGCGTCCTGCGATCCACAGAGACCCTCCAGGCCATTCTCCTAGAAACGCGCCGCTTTGTCCCGGCAAACGCTGCTCACTGTTTGCGCTGCAAGGGCACGTGTTGCCTCCTCGGCACCCCAGTCACCCTTCCCGGGCTGGGGCGGACAGGCCTCCGTGGGTCCCCCATCACCACACGCTCTCGTCCGGGACCGCACAGCTGTGGACAGGGCGCGACTCCACACCAGAGACAGCTCCGGCTTGGCTCCAACCAAGAGCTCTTCGGAAAGCAGAACACCAGATCCATTTCATTTCATTCATGGTCACGACTTTTAAGTTGGTCTCATTTCATCCGTAAGAATGGAATTACCATGTTTTGCATGACCTCATTGGCATATGATCTTCAAGAAAAATGTAGGTTTCAGTTTTCCCCTCTAACGCTAGTTGATAGAACAACTTGGCCCTTTCTTAGCCCTGATCTCAGCTGTCAGGTCCTCACCTGGGTCTGGGTGATTCTCTCCAAGCACCACCACCATGACCACCATGACCACCTCCATCACCACCGCCACCGCCACCGTCACCGTCACCGCCGTCACTGCCACCTCCTCCTCCTCTTCCAGCCCTCCCACTGCCACCACCATCTCATCGCCACCGCCACCAGCCCAGTGACACCATGTCTGCCAAACACCGCCGTTCTCAGAAGCTACAGATTTAAGAGCTTATGGGGAATTGAAGGTTGATGTTTAGCTTATTTTTTCACTCTTCTTATTTTTTTTTAAGATGCATTTATTTATGCACACAGAGCTGGGGGACAGGCCAGAGTGTGGGGGTGAGAAGACTCTCCAGAGACAGAGCGGGGAGCAGGACAGCCGGCTGACTGAAGCTCACAGCCGAGGGGGCCGCGGGCGGGCAGGAGGGTCTGCTGCGCCCTGGGCCGCCCCTGGCCGGGACCAGCATCATGCCACGTGGTGGCCTCGCGGGGCTGCGTCTGAGCCGCTGCGCCCGGGGGCCATTTCTCTTCTCCGTAAGCCCCCAGCCCTCCACGGCGTCCTCGAACAGCAGCGGCTGCCGGCTCCCGCCACGTGGGGGTCCTCTCCCCCCCCACCTGCGGGCGCCACTGCCCCACGGCCTGCTGTGCCCTCTCCTGTCCGGGGCGCGGACTGAAAACCCTGCTCTTCCCTCTGCGTGGACAGTCGCGTCCGGGCGGATGGGACCCTGTGAGGGCAGCCCACCGCCCCTCCCGCCCTGCGGGTAGGGCTGAGCGCTGACCCGACCCCGACCACCCCAACCCGGCAAATTGCTGGCGCGCGCCGCGGAGGACCTGAAGGCCTGCACCCCGCGAGGGGATGGCACCGGCCACGGCTGAGCGCGTGCGTAGGTGACCGAGGCTCACAGTTAACACGTGGCCGTGCGCGCTGGCTCGGTCTCCGCCTGCGGAAAGGGGGCGCGGGCCCCGGGCTCAGGCCGGCCCAGGGGAAGCCAGAGGGCGGATGACGCCCCACCTCCAAGCGCCGGCTCGCCAGGAGCCTCGTGAGCACGGAGGGGCCGGGACGGAGGCGGCGCCCGGCGGGGCTGACCCCCCGCTGACCCCCCCGCTGGGGCTTTCCATCTTCCCTCAGATTTGAGCTTAACTCGTGCCACAGGGCCCTGGAGTGAACTAAGGCGTCGGGTGGCGGAGCCCCGGCCCTCC
>NW_004567117.1:47189664-47192151 GCF_000260355.1 Condylura cristata | reverse complement strand
AGGCGAGCAGCTGTGACGGGGCTGCCGGGAGTATGTGCCGTCCTAACGTCTGAGGAGACAGTTGGCCAGGCCTCTGTCCCGCTGGGCTGGCGAGGAGGCGTCCTCCGCTGAGCGACACGCTGTCCCGCTGGCGGCGTCCGGGCCGGGGCGCGCTCGGGCTCAGGGGCTCCTGCTAAACTTCTCGCTGGCGTCTCACTACCGGTCTGCCCGACGCTGGCTCACTGCCAGCCCAGAGAGCCCCAAGGGTGCGGTGCTCCCCCCCCCCCGGCCCCTTGCGCACCCTGTGTCCCGCCCACGGGCCGGCTCTCCCGGCTCCTCGGCCACCGCGTGCGGTGACCCCGTGACACCGCCGGCCGTTCCCTCCCGCTTCGGCCCAAGCCCCTCCCAGCCCGTTCGCCCAGGACCTGGTGGAGATGCCTGGTGTGGGAGCAGCGCGGGGCCTCCGCACGCACACGTCCGTCCACTCCCCAGAGCCTAGTCCGCACCTGGGGCCACCACCCTACTGGGGATCACGCGAGGGGTCGGGCCACGTTGGGTCCTGAGCCCATGCAACCGCCGTCCGTGGAAAAACAAAGCGCGAGAAAGACGCTGACGGGGGTGGGGGGCCCGCGGGCGGGAGACAGAGAGGGGAGCTGGGCGGCCAGGGGCCCCGGCGGCCGTCCCGGGCCTTCCCACGCCTGGACTTGGGACTTGCCGCCCCCAGGGCTGGGGCCGAAGGCTTTCTGTGGTTTTCAGCCACCCAGCCTGCAGCATTTTGTTACAGCCACCGTAGGCAGCAAATACATCTCGCGTGAGCGTCAGCGCGTGAGCGTCAGAGTGACGACGGACGTCCGACGCCCCGCGTCTGAGCACGGACAAGGCCCGGACGGCGAACCACCTGGCAAGCGCCGGGCGGCCCGGAACGGGAGTCCGAGGGGCCTGTGGGGCCGGGAGCCCACCTGAAGCGTCAGGCCCGACGACACGTGCGTGTCTCTGCGGCTACACGCGCCCTGGAGCTACGCAGCGGCGGCGGAGACCGTGGCGCCCTGCACGCCGCGTGGCGGGAGACGATCGTTTGGGACCTGTCTGCGTGTCCACCGGGATCCGCCCCACGCGCCCGCGTGGCCGCCGGGCGCGGCGCCTCCCCGAGCCGGAGCCGACGAGGGCGCTAGCTCCAATCGCCCCAAATTTAAAACAGACCTGGGGGGCTTCACTTCTGCAGAGCCTGACCCCGCCAGAGCCGGTCAGACGTGGGGCGTGGGCGGCCCGACTGTCTCCACCCGGGCCCTCAGCCGGCTGGTGGCAGAGTGTGGGCTGCAGCCACAGAAAGCAACCTACTGATACACAGCAATTCCTGTCAAGCAGAGAAGAGGAGCAAGTTCTCTCATCTTACACTGGCTACAATGCATAAACCCACATTACAACAGTTTCATCCTCCTTTCTTCTCGTTTCCCTCCCATGCAAGGCGGTGGCTGGGGCGCAGGATCCGTCTCACTTGCGGTCCGGCCCATCCAGTCTGCGGCATAGCACCCTGGCACCGCGCAGGGGCCTCTGCCAGCCGACCTACCCCCACGGCCCCCAGAGGTCACCAGAGGTCCCGATGAAAGGGCAAGGTGGCCCCTCACGGACACCCCTGTGGGGGTGCAGGGACCCTCCCACATCTCTCTGGCGTTGCCTGGAAACTCCTGATACGGAGCTTGAACTCAAGACAGGTTCAAATAACAACTCGGGGGAAACAGAACAATAAATAGCTACTGATTGTTCAACAAGGCCACATGTCCCCTGCCAGGACCGGTGCCTGCGGGTCTCTCTTGGGGCCTGTGCCCTTCCTGGGGTGTCTCCCCAGCCCCTGATCCCCGGAGAGCAGCCTGGTGCTTTCTCCCCGGGGTTCGCAGCACCCGCCGGTGCTTCTGGCCCCAGCGCCGGCCCAGAGCAGCCGCCCTCCCTGAACAGCCAGGGGGACGCAGAGCGACCTTAGCCCTGAGCCTGGCCACCGCCCCCCGACGTGGCTGAGGCTCCGTCTGCTGACCCCTGCGCGGGTCTGTGAATAGGGGCACAGCCGGGGTGGCGGGGCACGGCCAGGTGAGCTGGGCACTGCGGTGGGCGCCGAGCCCCCGCCTGGCACAGCAAGCCCAGGCCCCTGCGGAGCACCCAGGCTCGGCCGGCGCGGCTCCGGGTACCAGCGAGCGGGGCAGGGGAAAGGCGGGGAGAGCAGCGAGGCCCCAGAGATGCGCGCAGGGCACGCGCCTCTGCAAGGCTGTTTGCCAACATCCGAGAAGCCGCCGACTAAGGGTCGGAGGTGGAGTCCACGGTCCCCCGGGGAGGCTCGGGGCGCCTGAAGCCTCGCTGCCACCCGCGGGTCGGGGGGGAGCAGGGCCAGCATGGCCAGGCCCCTTCTCTGTCTACCGCCGAACAAAGGGCGCTGCCACAGCGGCGGCGTGTGGGCGCCGGCTCCTGGCTCAGGAGGCCGAATCCCGGGCAGACACGCCGCGTCGCAGCGGCGTCGCA
>NW_004567117.1:47175929-47189374 GCF_000260355.1 Condylura cristata | reverse complement strand
CCTCCGCGTCCAGCGCGTCGGGCATCCCCGGCCGCCGCCCGCGCTGTGCCCACTGCGCACGCTCCTGTCAGCCCTGGCTTCGTCCTAAGCTTGTCCACCTGCTTCCACGGGCCTCGGCGACTCGGCGGCTGCCACAACGGTGACCGTGCAGCTAGAAAATGCCCTTTGCAAGGGCAAAGCAAATTCTCTCTTAGATCAGCGAGGGGTGGGACATGCCATGGAAAATTCCAGCATCCACGCAAAGAAGCCATCCTGAAAGAGGCCCAGGCTGCCATTTGAACGGCCGCCCCTGGGAAGCACAGCTCATGATTATTTGTGTAGATTATGCAAACTTTGCCTTTTCAAAAACAATGACTAAGTTGCGGGGAATCAGGCAAAGAATTTGGACTGTGTTTAAGTGAGGAGGGTTGGGAGGCAGCATGCTGATTTATAAAGGGCCACAACCAATTCCTTACATCTCCCCGCGAGCCCGGCTCCTGCACAGCAATCCCAGCGTCCCCGCCTGAAAGCCCTTGGTTCTCCGTCAGCCCCGAGGTATAATGTTTGATAATATAACTACTGCTTCTGTCACGGCGTTTTGTACAAACGCATTATATGTAGCCCGGAATGGTAAAGATTTATGTATGGGTATGGAAAATAAAAATCAGCATTGATTAAAAGCCCCAGATAGCCCATCCAATACGCCCAAAGAACATCAGTTATTTTGCATTTTGACGTGGCGATTGATAACTCATAAACGCAAGCAGGAATGACAAATGCGGATGGAAACTGGCTTTGACAAAAACGATAACAGTATCAGTCTCCAGGGGCGATGGAGGTATAAGCAGGAGCTGTTTAAAATATTTAATCATTTTATGAAGGCTGCAAGATGCTGCCTGACCCTGAAGGAGTGTGAATGTCACATGGATCAGAAATTGCCAAGTCTTTGAAGTGAAATAAAAAAATGGTGTTATTATAGATCCTGCTTGACATCCTATCATTTCCGTGTAGGATTAAAAATATGTAGACGAAGCGCCGGACCGGGGCTGGGCAGAGGGGCCGGCCGAGGGAGACACCCTGCGTGCGGCATGTGACCTCGAGACCCCAGGGCCTCTCTTCCCGCGTGAGCGCAGAGCCACGCGCCCAGGAAACGCCGCCTTTGGGTTCTGAACGCGGGGGGGGCCCTTCACTGTCCGTGCCCGGCCCCTGCCTCCTCGGCCTGAGCCTCAGCTGGTATTTGTACACAGGCAGCCCCGGCGCAGATGTGACTGTACTAAACGTGGGGTGAGTCATCAGCCGTGCGGGGGCCTCATCTCCGCCGTCTGCCGTGGCCGAGGGGCTGGCAGGTCCCCTGGGCCTGGTGGGTGCCTGCTGCACGGTATCCCTCCCTCGCTGTGCCTGGAGGGGCGGTGGGTGTTCCGGGGCTCCCACCCCTGTAGGAGTGCGAGCCCCTCTCCAGACGCCCCGGCCCTTGGGGCCAGACAGCGCCCCTCGGCACGAAGGCCCAGAGGTGAGGACACCTCCCTGCGGGCAGGCCTCATGCCCATCTTTCAGAGGGGCAAACTAAGGTGGGAGGAACAGCGTCCCCGCGGGGCTGCGCCCTGGAGCAGAGCCCGTGCACACGGCCAGCGCCCAGGCCTCAGCCGTCTCGGAGGCCAGCGCACGTGCCATCCTGGCGGGACCCCTGGTGTCTGGCTGCCAGGCCACCCCAGCCCCGTCGCTGTGCCAGTCTCAGCTCAAAACCACCCAAACCTGGGCTCAGCCGGCCTCCAGGCCGGGTGCCCTGACCCCCGCCAGCCTGCCCCTCGGCTCCCCAAGCGGCCCGGCGGCTCAGGCAGGCCTCCGAGTGAGTGCGGGCACCAGCTCAGCGGACCCCTCCTTCCTGTGCTCCTGGAAAGCAAACGCAGGCCCTGGGGAGCCCCTCCGCTACTGGAGTCCAGCCGGCACCTGCTTCCCGTCCCGTCCGCTGGACACGCAGCACACGCTCATCCGTCAGCGATGTCTCGGGGCCAGCTGGTCTCCCCCAGCTGGACGGTGAGTTCTAAAGGGCGCGCCTCGCGCTCACCCAGCTCGTCAGCCAGGGAGGCCTCTGGGCATGGACGCTGCTCTTGCAGACGGCGCGCGCCTGTTGGAGGCCGAGGCCAGAGGCCAGGAGGGCGAGGTCGAGCCCGGCTTCGGCCCGGGGCCTGCGGCTCCGCAGTTCTGTCTTCGCGACCCGCCACAGCAGACACTCGAGCTGGCCGGCCTCTGGCACCCCTCCTCCACCAGCCTGTGTCCAGAGTTGGCAGCGGGAGCGCGCCTGACCCGGGGACACCTCGCTCCTGCCCCCGCTGAGGGCTCTGTGGACACCACTGAGTCGCATTCGCGGGAGCGCGGGCTCCGGTTATTAATCATCCTGAAAACCTAGTCGCGTGTAAGATCCAGGGAAGCCCCGCGTGCCGCCACGTCTTCGCTGGCACCAAAGCCTGGAAAGCCGTCCCCGACGTCTGGTGCCTTGGCAGGACGCAGTCAGACAATGGCCTCTTATCCAAGGAGCTGGAGACGGGAGCAGACGCCGCGCGTGTTGGCCAGGCGTCAGCGCCTGGCGCGGGCGTCAGGGAAAGGGGGTCTCTGCAGCCTCGCCGCGCTCCCCTCGCCGTCCGCTGCCAGCCCGCGCTCCGCGGAGCTCCAGGGCACACTTGCCATGCAGCTGATGGCACTACTTACAACCAAATGCAAGGTCACGGCTGCCGGCCTGGCACGGCCCCTCCGTGCAGCTCATCGTGATGACAGCAGACCTTCGGGAGAGGGAGGCTGAGGGCAACCACGGGATGGGCACACTGTGCTGCTGCCAAAGGAAAGAGCCCGTCCGCGGTGACAGGCTCTACACAGTGCATCAGTCGTCCCCCAAAGGCCACCAAGCCGTCCTGGCTGGGGCTGCACACTGTCGCTGCCCAGGCCGAGCGGGGCTCCCGCTCTCACGCAAAGCCAAGCTGAGGCGTGCTGGCCACCACCACGTAGCCTCGGGGTGCGGCCGGCGTGGCCCTGCGTGCACGGGGCGGCACTGAGGGCTTTTGTGCCGTGCGGGGATTAGCTTCGCTACCCCGCGGTCAAAGGTGCTTGCACGCGAGTCTTTCACCTCAGTGTGAGACGCCGAGTCAACGGCACCAGCTGGAAAGGCGCAACGTTCGGCCACGTCGTGCCAGCTTTCATCTCTCCTCGCGGCTGAGCGGTGTCCCCTGGTGTGGCTGCCCACCCCCCGTGGTCTCTCCCCACACCCCGGGCGGCTTCCACATCCCGGGACTGCAGACACGGCAGCTGCGATACCAGGCTGGGGAAGGCGCTCGCCGCTGTGGGGGCTGATCCTGCTCTCGGTGGTGTGGGGCGAGGCGGGGTCTGGGCAGGGCGGGGGCTGCTGCCAGAGCGGGCACGTCCATGTTTCGCGTTGTAAGCCCATCTGGATCGCTTCCCAAGCGGCCGCACAGGGTGCGCGCCTCCGTCGGCGCAGACCCCTCTCCGTGCCTCCCAGCCCTGCTGGGCGCCCTCAGCGCGGCCCTGGGCCCGGGCGACGCCTCCGTGGCTGCGGCTGGGGCCGCGACCCCCTGCCAGGACGACGGAGAGCGTCCTTCCGGACGGCCGCTGGCCCCGGTTCCAGCGCGTGACGTGGGGTCCGGGCGGCGTGCTGCCCACTCCTTAGGTGAGCTGAGCTGAGCTTCACTGCTAAGTGGAGCAGCTTCTGGTATCTCTTTGACAGCAACCCCACAGGGCTAACGTCGTGGGCTCCTTGTTCTGAGTGTCGGCCTTATGCTGGTCTGCAGCAGCTCTCGAAATTGCTCTTGTGAAACGAGTTAGACAGTGGTGCGGCCCGATGCCTTGCCGTGTGGGTGTCCAGTCTCCCAGAACCAGTGATCAGAGAACGTTTCCTCCCCCAGTGAGTGGCCGTGGCTCCTTTTGCACACTTATGTGCATTTATTTCTGGGTTTTTCTGTTCTGTTCATCTATGTGCCCATTCTCATGCCAATAAACCGCGGCCTTCATTCCATGACGCATAAATGGTATTTTAAATAACGGCACGTGTTATCGACTCCACTGTTAATGGTCCGGTTTTTATTAATTTCTTGTGTTGCCTTTGGCACCGTGACGGAGGAGGCTTCGCTACCTCTAAAAACTGGTGTGAACCGCAGTGTGGCTCATGACCCCTGGGGGCTAGCTCCCAGGCCTGCTGGGGCAGCCCAGGGGCCAAAGCGACCGTGCCCCCACCCTGGGTGTTCCTGCCTCGGCACTGTGTTGGCGCTGCTGTTCATGGCAGGAGACCGGAGCTGAGCAGACTGGGCCCAGGCAAGCCCGCTGGGTGTGCCCCCCGAAGCTCACAGTGCCCAAAGCAAAGGCCGTGCCGTCACTGACCGGGCTGTAAGTTAACCTCACGGAATGCTGATCGCCAGATGCTTGCCTTTCAAAGTTCTCAGTCACGGCATGGAAGTTTGCACCAGCGTCAAGGAAATCGGTCCAGCAAAGGCACCTGCGGTTGGCCGGAGCTGGGGCTGCTCTGGCCCTTTCGTGGGCCTCACTTTTCCTCGAAAGGGTGACTGACAGACAAACGACGGCTACTCGCACTCGGGTACTTGGCAGGTTTTTCTCAAAATGAATCAAGTGAGCCTGCAACTGTAGGGAAAACAGCTGGCAGTATTTGTTGCCAAGGATAAAATTCAATCTTTCAAGCGAAAATTAGAATTTTGAAAAACATTGTCTATCACCATGAACTTGACAACTTCCCAAAACTTTAAGACTTTTTGATGAGATCGGGTAATATTAACAAATGTCATATTTTGATCACGTTATCATGAAACGTGTCAACATTGGAAAGATCTGCAGAGCTCAGTAGACCAATCATTTCAAGCCAATACAAATTCAGAAAAATAGTACCTGGATTAAAAAAGTCTTCAAAGAGCAAGGAAGACCAATGTCACAGAGCAGGCAAGTTCATCAACATGACTCAGATGCCATTTTACTACTAACTTTTGAGAAATGCCCCTCTTCCGAGCTTTGGTGCAGCGTCAGAGAAAAATGTGTGCAGTTACCTGAACAGACTAGTAAGCCGGCCCTCCCTGGGGGCGCAGCGGGTTACAGCACAGCACTAAGAAGCTAAAGCCACTTCCGCACAAGTTCGATCCCCTCCCTGGAGCTGACCCACGTGGCGCAGCAGACCTCTCTTGGCCGGCCCACTGCTCCCCTCAGCAGTGGACTTTGTCCATCAGCCTGTTCTGCTCCCTGCTCTATCCCTGGGGAAGCCTCTCACTGCCTCTGCCCCTCTGGCCTGTACCCCAGCTCTGTATGCATAAATAAATTAAATCTTAAAAAAAAAAGACTATTAAGCACTGCTCACATTTCCAGCTACAGCGCTGTGTTGTCATAGTTCCATCACATTCGTACCCGGAAGTCACACTACAGCGAATGCCGAAACAGATGTAAAAATGCAGATTTGTGTTAAGCCATACACGAAAGAAGTCTGCAAAATGGAAACAACACCGCCCTTATTGTTTACTTTGCTTTAGAAATGTAGCTGTTATGTATGTATAAACATAGAGAATGCACATTTGTGCATGTTATTTATGCTAGCATAAATGAAACAGTTATATGTTTATTGATGAAGTGTTTAAATGAATTAATAAAGAAATATCTCCAATTTCCTGTTTTAATTTCCAAGACGATAAATGCCAGTAGACACATTTCACATAAATAGACGCTCGTTACAGCCATCAGCACATCTTCGGGATCTAACGGAGTCCTTAGGACCAAACAGCCCCAGATTGTGGATTTAAGTCACCGTGGCATGATGTAAAGAACAGGTGGAAATGTGGGCTCCTTCTCACACCCGCCTTGCGGGCAGCTGCCGCACAGCCTGACGAGAGACCAGTCGAGGTCCAGCCCCCACCCGGCTGGCACCCTGGCCGCCACCCGCCCGGCAGCTCCGCTGCCGCTCCTGCCCGCTCTGGCGTGTCCGGCCAGACGGCGCCAGTCTGCCTCCAGCGTGCCGGCAGACGTTCAAAGCTGTGATGCCTACGGGCTCGCTCGCGCGTGTTCGGGCCGTCGAGGAGTCCCTGAGCCGTGTCTCCATTTCGCAAGGGTTAGGCCGGGGCCAGGCTTGAAAACAGGACCTGCACCGGGCACTACTGACGGATACTCAACGCTGCTGCCAACTTCTCCTCTGCCTGGCCGAGCTTCACCCTCCCCTAGCCCTGCCCCGAGGCAGTAAGACGCTGGCATGGTCCTACGGTCACCCCAAGAACGCGGCACCAGCGGCGCGCACGGGGACACGGCCAGGCGCCGCCGTCGGGAGGGACGCTCGCCGGTGGTGGTGTGCGGGCGTCGGGCGCACGCATGTGCCGCGCCGCACTCACGGTCGCACGCCTGCGAGTCACAGGCGGCTCGCCTACATCGCTACGCTGTTTCCTCACAGGTCTGCACAGTTCTGCTGCCAGTAGATAGTCAGAAAACCTCCTTGGCCCCGTCGTCACTGGGGACACTGCCTGGAGCCCCACTTGGAGCCCGCAGGATGGGGGTTCAGCAGAGCAGACCACTGTCCCCGCGGGGCTCCCCTGACGCCCCCACGCCCCACCCCCACCCAGGAGCACTGGGACCTGGGGACCGGCCGCGCCATCTGGAATGGGGGGAGCGCAGCGGGTGGCTTCCGGGGCCCCTCCCTGCCCTTTGAAAACGTCTCAACGGAGCGTCAGCACCTGCCATCTTCTTCAATGTTACTAAGAGTCAGAGGCCCCTTCACGGCTTTGCCCCCCACCACGCCGCAGGAGCCCAGGGAAGGCCGCCTCACCCTGCCGCGCACTGAGGGTCGCCACAGCACGGGAGGGGCCTCCGGAGGGCAGGAAGCTCCGTGGGGCGCAGAGGGCCATGCGCCTCCCCCCAGTGATGGAGCCGCCGCAGACCCTTGACTTCCAGAAGCCCCGGCCTCTGCCTCGCCTGCGTCCCCCGCTGCGCTCCCGCTCCTGGCCGGAAGAGCGGGGTCCGCGGCCCAGGGGCCGGCCGAGCCGCGTGGCCCCACATCTGCCTGGGGGGGTCTCAGGGGAAGGCCAGCGCCAGCGCTCTGGGAGAGGAGGGAGCCGCCAATCACAGGGTCGCAAGCACCCCTTTCCCGGCCCAGGACAGTGTGCGCGGGGCTGGGAGCACCCCGAAGGATGGATCTGCTCCCTTCACTTAACCCCACTCTGCCTGCACACCCGCAGTTAACAACACGAGACTGGAGTCTCCCTCCCTCAGAACAAAGCCCGGTCCACCCTGCGGGATTTTCTGGCAAGGCTTTCTCCGTGGGGCTTTCTCTAGAGCTTTCTGAAGACAAAGTGTTGAGTCAATTCGCAGTGGAAAGCAAGGTGAGGCCTTCCCCCCACCCCCACGGCGTCCCCTCCCCCACCCAGCAGTTCATTTCAATGTCCTTATAGCTAAACCTGAGACGATGTGTAATTATATAGGAGAAAATCTGTCAGAGGATAGCTGAAGTTGCTTCAATTGTGCTGATTTACAAAGATGAGAGATTTTCCCCCAACTGAAAAAATACCTTTCTGCGCATGTGACGGCACACAGCCTCCTGCAAAGTCAACTCCTTTCCTGAAAGTCACCGCTAGTTTTATAATTTCTGAGTCATTAGATAACAGATAGAACTCCACACTTAGTGGTTTAAATGTTTATGGTCTGCAATTCATTCCTAATGAGCTCTCTCGGCGTCCCCATCTTCCCCGCCCTCCTGCTGGGAAGCGCCTAGCTCTGCCTCTCCCTCTGCTAATGATTCCGATGGCTCCGGAGCCATTTCTCCCGCCTTATGTAATTCTGACACCAGAAGCCCCAGCTCACTGCCTCGCAGCTGGAAATGTAACCTTTAATGTATTAATTTCTCTTGCTCAAAACAATTTAACCTCTGTCTTGGTTTTGTGATTGCTAAGTGTTCCAGTTAAATGCCTCTTTCGTTTTTTGTCCTGGAGGGCTGCGTCTCCGAACCACGCTGCCCACACCCCACCGCCGCCCGGGCACGCTGGGCGCCGACGCACGCGGGACCCATTATCTCTCGCGCGAGCGCCTGTCAGGTCCCCAAACCCCTCCTTCCCCAAAAAGATGAATGAGCGCCCTTCCAAGAGCGAGGCGCCCCGGCTGTGAAGGAGAAACGGATCACTCTTCTACGAGGCAGTCATCCGGGAGGAGAGGGGTCGCCCCCGCCCCCCCGCCCCACTCGCGTAAGTGGCCCAGGGGCACCCGCACCGTGGCCCGCGAGGCAGACGTCTCCCACCCTTGGCTCCGGGGTCCCCGCACCTGCCTCCACGCAAAACAGCCCGAAAGGGGGCCCGTGCCCGGGCACCCTGCCGCTGAGACCAGGCAGGGCGCCCGTCACTGCCCAGCAGGCGGCAGCCCCGGCGGCCAGAGTCCACGCGCTGCGAAGGACGCGGGAACGGACAGGAGCGGCCCGCCGGGGGCTTCCGCCACGCGTGTCTGCGCTGCTGGACGCCTCTGCCCCGGCCTCTCCTGGCCACCGAGGAGGCGCTGCCCGTCCGCAGGGAGACTCGCTCGGCGGGCGCTGGCCCCGGAGCACCCCTGCCACGGGCAGCCTGGAGGCCCGGGGCCACGTCCGAAGGAGCCGGCGCCGGAGCCTGTTCCCGTGGCCCGGAGCGTGTTGAGATAGTTGCTGGACGCCATAGCCTGTGCCCAGCACCGGGCGGGCGGCGCCGAGCACCCGGCACGAGGCGCAGGGATAGGAGACCACGTTCCACAGCACGGAGCACCCCGAAACCGCATCAGGAAGCCAGGCAGGGCCGGAGGGGCCGGGCCAGACAGGGCGGGAGCCCCTGGAAGCACCCCTGGGGTGTGGGGCCCCTGGGGGCACCCTCGCTGGCCTCCTGGGGCGCCTCCCCCGCTCCGCACCGTCCCGGTCCCTGCAGGTGCCACTGCCGGGGTCTCAGGGTCACTGCCTGGGTGACTCACACATGTGACAACGGACATGGTTGTGACAATGACGAAGCTCCCAGGAGGAGAAACAGGGACACGGGACGGGTGGCACAAGCCGACCCACTCCTGCTTTCTGCGGGACCCACTGTCCACTCTGTGTATCATTTTTTATGAGGTCACGTGTGGCCTTTGGCCTGTGTCTCCGTGTCCTCATCCTGAATCTGCTCAGCGTGTCCCAGCGACGGGGAGGACACTGCCCGGTGCCGCAGAACACGTGGCAGCCTGTCGGCGGGAGCAGCAGGGCAGGCAGACAGCGGGCTGACGCCCCCGGCCTCCCAGCCGCCCCCCCCCCCGGGACGCCAGCTCTTTCCTTCGCCTGGTCCCACCTCCCCCCGGCCCCTGGGGCCGCCAGAGGCCGGGCCCTGCCACAGACCGGGCCCTGCCACAGACCTGCCTGGCGGCTCTCCCCTGCTCCCTGGGTCGGCCCGGCCTGGGGCCTCCCGAGTCACGCTCCCGTCCTGATCGGGCCCACGCGCGTCACGGCTTCTCAGCAGGACCTGCAGGGTGGGCCATGGGCCAGCACGGGGGCGGGGCCCTGCGCTGCCCTGCCCCGCGGATTACCATGCACAGCTTGCTCGAGGGCTCCCACCTAGTCCTGTCCTGCTTCTGTCTGTGGCCCACAGAACACCGCTGCCCACCCACGCCTCCCCATGCAACGGCTCCCGCCCTCTCCCGTAGGCCTCCCGCCCGTGCCCACGTCTGGGCCCCAGGGCCATGGCCCCCTGCCCACGGCCTATGCTCAGACCCCCCCCAACCCCCGCCCACGGTTTTGGCCAGAGCCTCACCCCGGCCTCTTGCCCGTGCTTGTGTCACCAGAAAGGTGAGCAGGCCTGGTCATTGAGACTGAGCCCGGGACCCTGCCGAGGGCCCCTCCGCCCAGTGTCCATGAGACCAGCTGCGGGAGCCGCCGTTAAAGCCTCAGGACACCAGCGTTATGTCCCCGTTCAGCTGCGCTTTGAGGTGATGTCTGTCCTGGGGATCTGGAATCAACCCAAACAAGTTTGGGGTCAACTGGGAGTCATCGAGGGCCCTGGCCGTGCTGGGGCGGGCCCTGCGGACAGGCGGCCTGCCAGGGCTGCTGGGCCTGCAGCTCGCTTGGCGGGGAAATGGGGGCTGGGCCCAAAGCAAGGAGCAGATGCAGAAATTCTTTCCTCAGCAGCCTCCAGTCCCATCTCATAACTTCTGTTTAATGTAGATACGCGTCCCTGGGACTCCTTCGGCATGTGAGTCCAGTCCCTTAGAGCCACTGCGGGCCAGATGAGACCCAGCAGCTGGAGAGCCTTGGCGGGAGACTTCTGTAAAGCAGAGCAGTGAAGAAAGGCTGAGCTGGACACAGGCAGGATGGGCCTCAGCGTGGCGTGTGCACTGACCTCGCGGGGCGCGAGGGGCCACTGGGCGCGGTGGACCAGCACGTCTGGAGAAGCACACCCTGTCAGCGCCAGGCCTCAAAAAGCGCCCGATACTGTGTTTTATTCAAAAAAGAGAGTTGTACCATTGTTGTCATGGTTATTAGCCTCTTCTTCGTGGTCTGAGACTGACAGGCCTCAGTCCTTCCTGACGCAGCACTCAGGGTGGCCAGCTCAGGGCACTCAGCATGGCCAGCCCAGGGCACTCGGTGTGGCCAGCCCAGGGCACTCGGGGAGGCCAGCGCAGGGCACTCGGGGTGGCCAGCTCACGGCACTCGGTGTGGCCAGCCCAGGGCACTCGGGGCGGCCGGCGCAGGGTACTTGGCGTGGCCAGCTCAGGGCACTCGGCGTGGCCAGCTCAGGGCACTCGGCGTGGCCAGCTCAGGGCACTCGGGGTGGCCAGCGCAGGGCAGTCAGCTGGGAAGCGGCAGAGACTACGGGAGCCGCAGGGGCGAGCCCCCCCACCCCGACAACCAGCCTAAGATGGTTCGTTTGTGCAGCCCAGGTGAATTCTGACTCAGTCCTGACTTGTTCAGTGAGACGGCCACGGCTTATGTCTTAATCTTTCCTGCTTTGCCATCATTTAGATTCAAGTTCAATCCAAAACATGGGTTGGCAACAGGCCAGTAGCGGTCACGAAGCCACGGCTGGGGCCACGCGCTCCTAACGCGAGGCGAGGCTCCCCGGGCCCCACGCAGCTGGTCGTGGCGCCCCCTCAGCCCCCCACAGATGGGGCAGCCACTGGCAGCGGCGCAAGATCTTCCCCGGCTGGTGAAGGGGGAACCAGGGCTGCCCCCCAAGCCACGGACGCCAGGAACCGCACTCTGGAGGGGACATTTCCTGCCGTCCTTCAGTTACCTGGGGCCGCTTCTTTTTGTGGCTGAAACACGCTCACCGAGGGGAGACGCTCACCCCAACAGATGATCCACAGGTTCCACGCAAGCAACTCGCTGGCAGCACTGACAAACTGCATCACTCGGTTTTAACCAAAATGAAGAGAAACTCCTGCAAAGACTGTGGGGCTCACACAGCCCCCTTGGCAAAGGCCAGCTACAAGACGGCCGCTGTGGTGTGTCCTGAGAGCCCCCAGCCGGCACTCCCGGTGGGCCCCCCCGCCCTCGCCCCTGCAGCACTAGGCGAGGGCAGGAGCCGCTCCGCCGACAGGCTGGTTCACAGCTGAGCACCCAGGCCACGAGTGCAAGGTCTCACGGGCTGAGGCGGAACTGTGTGTGCACAACAGTGGCCAGTCAAGCAGGCCGCCTGAGCACATGCGCACGTGGCCCGTGGGGTGCCACGCGCGGCCCGAGGGGCACGTCAGTCTGCTCCCTGGGGCTTGGCTGCAGCCCTTACTGGCGCATCTGCATTTCCAAGCAGCAGCCACGTGGACAGCGGGGGAGGGGAGGGCTCCCGAGCCTCCGGATAGGACGGCGCGGCGGGGGGAGGCGGTGGAAGCCGTGCCGGGATCACGCCAACCGGGCTACAGGAAACGCGCACCCCGCCAAGGCCGGGGGCCGCCGAAGCCCAGCAACCCAGCGCAGAGGAGGGAGGCAGCCGGGCGCCCCGCCACACAGCACCCGGGACCCACACCCCGAGGGCGTGGGCGTGAGGGCCCCGGCGGGCACCGCGCCCACCCAGGGGCTCTGCAGCTGAGAGGTGCCAGGGCGACCTCCTGCTGGGTTCTGTCCACGTCGGGCCCAAGGCAGGGGCCGCCTGCTCTGACTGCGGGCCAGGGCCTGAGCTCGGAACCAGGTTTGCAGAGCACGTCGCCACACGCCCAGACCTCTCCTGCGCGCTCCGGGAAGAGCGGGGCAGGGCCAAGCGGCCACCGTGTTCGGGTCCGAAGGCCAGCTCTGCGCAGTGACCCCCACGGAAAAGACGCGCGAGGGGCCCGGCGGCCTTGTGCCCCAGGACACCCCACCCGCTGTCCTGGGCAGCGCGGAGGCTGCTGCCTCCGGGACGTCTCGCCACGTGAGCCGTGTCGGGCAGCAGAATGCGCCGGCTGCCCGAAAGGACCGGGACATACCTGGGGAGCGGGTGGACACTCGGCGGGCGGGCGCGCGTGGTGCAGGTGTGAGCCGTGGCGCTGGCTTCCACCGAGTGTTTTAGGCGCATGCGCAAGAGCCAAGTGCGAGCGCAGGCAGGAAGAGCCGCCCGCAGCGTGGAGACAGCCCCCCAGACAGGTGGGGGCCAGGCAGCGCCGGATTGCTGGAGCTCAGCCCGGCCAGGGCTTCGGGACACATCTCCGGGGCCACGCTGCTGCTAGGCGCCCCCCGCCGGCCCCCCGCCGGCGCCGGCCCCCGCCAAGGCGCCCCACAAGAAGCCTCGGCTCGTGCTGTCTCGCTGGTGGGTGTACGTGGCCTGGTTCCTGGTGTTCGCCACCTCCAGCGTCTCCTCCTTCTTCATCGTCTTCTACGGGCTGACCTACGGCTACGAGAAGTCGGTGGACTGGCTCTTCGCCTCCTTCTGCTCCTTCTGCCAGTCGGTGCTCCTCATCCAGGTCCTCAAGGTCATCCTCATCACCGGCTTCCGGACCAACCAGCCCAAGTACAGCAAGAACCTGTCGTGGGTCGGCAGCTACCGCTACAGCGAGATCCGGCTGGAGGGCCGGACGCTGAGCCCCGCCGACATGGAGCGGCTGCACCAGCGCGTGCTCTGGCTGCGGGGCTCCCGCATGTACCAGCCGCTCACCGAGGACGAGCTCAGGATCTTCCGGCGCAAGAAGCGGATCCGGCGCAGGGCCTACCTGTTCCTCAGCTACGTCGTCACCCACCTGCTCTTCCTGGGCCTGCTGCTCGGGCTCCTGCCCGTGCTGCGCCACCCCGACAGCTTCCGCTACAACCAGCTGCTGCGCGAGCACTTCGCGGCCGGCCTGGACCGGGTGAGCAGGCTGCCGGACGTGTACGGCTGGCTGGCCGGCGTGGCGCTGCCCCTGCTGCACAACGAGCTGAGCCCCGCCTTCCTCCCCGACACGGCCTCCAGGATCCTGGGCCTGCCGCTCATGCGCCAGCTGCGCGCCCGGCCGGGGCAGGAGGCGTGCCTGCCCTCCCGCGCCTTCGTGCAGAACCGCGTCGGGACCGA
>NW_004567117.1:47174497-47175515 GCF_000260355.1 Condylura cristata | reverse complement strand
GCCCTGGCCATCCTCAGCCTGGGCCGCGCTGACCCTGGCCATCCTCGGCCTGGGCCACGCTGGCCCTGGCCATCCTGGCACAGACCCGTATGGGACAGGCTGCCACCGCTGGCCGCCGTGGGCCCAGCCCCGGATGCTCAGCTCACCCACTGGGTAGCAATTTGGGGAGCTCGGCATTTGGGGAGTACGGGGCAGCCCACGGCAACCCCTGGGCAGGCCTGGACACACCGGCTTCCGCAGAGGGGCGGCCATGCTGGCCTGCAGACAGGCGGTGTTGGTACCTCCTGCGACCTCTACGTACCTCTTGATTTAGGGACAGAGCAGAATGAGTGATCTCCCCACCGAGCGGGATCTCCCATCCTCAGCCCCCGGCTCGCTGTCCCGGGCTCGCTACCACCTGTCCGCAAAGGCGTGGCCTCTGCGCGGCGGGGGTTGGGACCGGAGCGGGCCTCCTCCGAGTGCGCCTTCTTGCTCTGTCCCGTTCCACTTTCCTTCCTGCCGCCTTGCTCTCCGGCCCGCCCGCCCGTCCGTCCATCTGTCTGTCTGTCTGTCTGCCCGCCCGCCCGCCCGCCCTTCGGTCTGTCCGTCCTTCCGATGTGAGCAGGGCCCTGTCGGGTGCTAGGTGGACCCGCGGGGGCGTCACCGGAAACCTTGTCCGGTTCTGTGTTTCAGAAAAGCCGTTCTGACAGTAAGTGCGAGTCACCTGAGGGCTGCAGCTTATTTTGTAGCTAAGAAAATAAGGCCTCCGCTCACCCTCGGCCGGCCGAGCTACACTTCCTGCTATTATTAATGCATTGCAAGGGTTTTTCATATCAATTTGAAATTATACATCTGGGAAATCCCAGCACAAGAGCAGTCAATGCTTTGTTTCTCCGTGTGGCCCTCTGCAATTACTAGAATGTGCAACTATAATTTAACGCAGGTAAAATTCAATCAGTCACCCCAAGCACAAAGAAATTTCCATCTCCCAGGGAAAAGGCGGAGAGAGGGAGGGGCGGGGAGAGGCGGGCGGCGGCGG
>NW_004567117.1:47160104-47173851 GCF_000260355.1 Condylura cristata | reverse complement strand
CTCTCTCCCGCCCGGCAGGCGCCTGCACCCCGCTCCCCCGCCCATTTTATCATTTCAGCGTTTCGCTAAAGAAATCCTGCCTGTGACCTTTGACGACAGACTTTTTTTAAGATTTATTTATGCATACAGAACTGGGGTATAGGTCAGAGATGTGGGGAGATTCCTCCTCTGATGAGAGGATGCGCCAGAGACAGTGGGGAGCAGGACAGGCAGATGGAGAGTCCACTGCTACGGGGCAGCCGGCGGGTCAGGAGGGGTCTGCCGCCCCTGTGGGTCACTCCCTGGCCGGGGATCCAACTGGTGCTGAGGCGGCTTCACAGTGCTTCGCTCCAACCCGCCGCGCCGCCAGGGAGGGCCCCTCTGCCAGACTAACCGGCCACGGACGCCGGAGCCTCGCCAGTCAGACCCTGTCCACCGCTGGGTGTGCTTCTGCACGTGAGCCTCCGCCTGCCTGCTGACCCCAGGGAGGGCATCCGGGCTGCACCGTCACACACTCGCTCCACCCACGTGCACGCAGGCTTTTCACGGACATGGCTTTCTCTCTCGCACGTGCACTCTTCTGCTTTGTTTCCCCTCGTTTACTCTCGCGAGGCGACACAGGGCTGCAGCCGTGAGCAGACTCAGAGGCACAGGGCCACGCTGCCTCTGTTCGTGCTCCAGAAACGGCCGGGCTCCTTCGCCGAGTGGCCGTCGCTCTGTCCATCTCCACTCGCCGGTGAGCAGGCGACTGCTCCCCTCCTCCGCCAGCCTCCGGCCATCCCGAGTGCGCTCCCGTGCCCTCCCTGACGGCTGACGATGCGGAGCTCGCTGTTACGTGTTTACTCACCATCTGCACGTCCTCTTGGGTGAGGCGTCGCTTCTTGTCTGCAGCCAATTTTCTAATTGGATTTTTGTTCTTTTACTCTTGAACGTGCAACGGCATCTTCATGTATTCTAGCCAGTCATTCCTGGCCAGACATACAGTTCGCAAAAACCTTCTCATGATCCATAAATTCTTTTACTCTCTAAGAGCACCAGCTGCCGCGCAGCAGAGGCTTTCACCCCGTGAGTCCTCCGCGCCGCTCCCTTCGGTGAGAGGTGCCCGTGCCGCTAAGCCTCAGCTGCGCGGTCGGCACTAGGGCGCAGAGGCCTTCTGCCATTCTCCGTCTGTAACTTCCCTTCACACGGGAATTCCTGACCACGCTACATCTACTTTTGTGTAAAGTGAGGTTCACCTTTTCCCGACGAGCATCAATTGCTGCAGACCCATCTCTTGAAAGGGCTGTATCTCCTCCGTCAAATCGCTTTGCACCTTTTCCAAAAATCAGCCAGGTGTGCACGTAGGGACTCTGTCTCTGGATGACCTGTTCTGCAGGGGTCCCCACGCCCGGGCCTCAGCCTGCTCCTGTACCCACACACACAGTCTGGAAACCGGACGCATGGACCGCCCGTCCCCATGTATTCTTCTTACCAAAATGGCTTGAGCTAGTTGCTTTGTGTTTCCAATAAATATCAGGACAATCTTGTCTCTACCTATAAAAACAGTCTTGTTCGGACTTTAAGAATTGCGCGTGTAACTATCCATACGGTGCTGAGTTGCTTGCTAATTTTTCTCTTAAGGTCCCTTGCATCTGGAGTCTCTAGCTTTCTTTCTTTGGATGCTCTTGTTTGGGATCGGGACAGTACAAGCCACATAAGACACCTTCGAAGGCGTCCCAACCGCCTCAGCTCCCTGAAGTAGACTGTGCAGGGTCGGCGTGAGCGCCTCGCTCATCACTGTGAACACTGGCATTCTCCAGTATTACCACCTGGGCCTGGAGATTTTGTTTATGGGAATTTTTAAGCAATTAATTCAACTTCCTTAAAGTTACAGTTGTTCGAATTATATTTGGTCAATTGTGGCAGTTTGTGATTTTTGAGAAATTGGTCACTTCATCTAAGTTATCACATATCTATGGAGCGTCATTCATAGAATTCACTTACATTTCCCCTGAATCTATAATTTGTAATGACTGACATTTTCACCTCTGCTAAAGGTAATTTTTCTTTCTCCTCTATTTGCTCTGTTCTCCTTGCTAGATGTTTGTCCATTTGATTGGTCTGCTCATGAAATCAACTTGTGATTCAGTTTCTTCTTTAATTTTACCGACCTCTGCTTTGAACTATTAATTCTTTCATTCGGCTCACTTTGGATTTACTTGGTCTTTGTTTTCTATGTTCTTGTGTGGGGAACTAAGATAATTGCTTTTAGGCACTTCTGCTCTTCTAGCACATGCATGTGATGCTGTAACCCCCCCTCTCTGCACTGCCTTAGCTAACCCTACAAATGTCAATATGTGGTGTATAGTTTTCATTCAATTCCATTCTTTTTAAGATTTCTTTCCTAGAGTTAGTTGTTGAGTTTGCATGTGTTTGGGTGTTTTCCTGTTATCTTTCTTTATTTTCTAATAGTTTGGCTCCACTGTGCTCAGAAAACACTTTATTTTGCCCATGATATGGTCTTCTTGGTACATGCCCAGTGGGGGATCTTTCGGGCCCTCCCCTGTTCTGTAAAGACTGATTAGAATTTGGTGACCGATACTGTTAGTTGAGCTGTATATACTTTCTGTTTGGGCGTCTAATGATACCGTGAGTTGTTGCAACAGCAGTAATATTTCCCACTGTGGGTTGCTTTTTCACAAAGTTTTTCCTTTCAGTTTTCCTGTCGTTCCTATCAAATTTCCTTTACTACATTTTGTGACTTTGTGGCTTGGCAACACATATTAAGACTGTTACGCACTTTGGTGGGTTGACTCTTATTTACTGTCCCTCTCAAGATTTTCTTTGCTCTTCTATTGATATATTTTGATGAATGCTTAGATGATATACCTTTTCTGTGCTTTTACTTTCAACTGGCCTATATTATCTTAGCTGAGGTGAGTTCTTACAGACATTACATAGTTGTATCTTGCTTTCAAATATACTTTGTCTATCTCTTTTATTAGGTGCATGTAGGTGATTTACATTTAGTGTAGTAATTGATCTTCTATGACTCATGTGATTGTAAATTACTTTTTCCCTGTGTCACTCTCATTTGTCTTTGCTTCCCTGAGGCTTACCTGAATACTTTTTTACAATTTGGCTCTTATTTTTCATACTGCTTTTTAGTGTATCTCTCTGTATAATGTCCTTTAAGTGACTTACCTTATATTACACTATAGTCGTGGCTTGCCACCATTTACTGGTGCCATCATTACATCATCTCAAGTGAACTATAGAATCCTAATCTCCTTTTATATCTTTTCATTTTTCTTTACTTATAAATATCCTTTCATTCTTTGTTTGTAACATAGTCATCTTAAATATTTCCTATTCACATACTTACACCCATATTGGACAGTATTATAATGCTTCAGCTGTCAAAACTTAGAAAAGCCAAAAGGATAAATGAAATCTATTATATTTACCCATATCTTCACTTATTCTTCTTTCCTGGTGCTTCAAATCTCCTTTTATCATTTTCTTTTTGTTATTGGAGCTGGCTTTAGTTATTCCTTTAGAGTAGACTGCTGGGTATAAGTTATCTTAGTTTTTCCTCATTAGAGTACGCCTTTGTTTCCTCTTTATTCCTTAAGGATAATTACACCAGACATAAGAATGTTAGTTGACAATCTTTTTCTTTCTGTAGTTGACACTTGACCCATGATTTCTCACGAAAAGTCCATCATCATTCAAATGGATTCTTTGCTAGAAGCAGGTACTGTTTGCTACATTTTCATTTTCATAAATTTAGCTCTAAAGCATCTTGGTGTAAATGTATTTGGGTTTATTGTATTTGAGGTTCACTCGGCTTCATCAGCCGTGGGTTTCTGTCTTGGATGTATTTTCTATAAGGATTGGTTATCTCCGTGTCCCGGGCGTTTCTGGGTGTCAGCGACGATCTCCACGCCTGGTGTGTATGGAAGGAAAGCCCTAGAACTCAGCACTCTATCACCGTGGGTCCCAGCCTCCCTGGACAATCTCTTTTCTTCTCTCCCCCACTCACAACCGCATTATATTTGCTTTGTACACAGTGAACGTGTTTAGGTGTGGCTAGTGGAAGGAGAGATGTCTATCCTGCCTGGGGGTGAACGTGACATCCAAAATATATGCAAATATACTTCTAAAAGTCTGGCCAAGCTGAAATAGGAAGAAAACACCGCTGTCGGCTGGAGAAGAGGCACAGACCCGCGCGGGCGGGAGAGGTTTCCCAGGCAGAGCCCGCAGCGGCGCTGGGGCCCGTCTGTGGAAGAGCAGGCGTGGCCGCGCTCCCGTGAGAAGGGAAAGAAGCGCAGCCCCACTTCAGGACTCAAGGTGAGAATCCTCCTGCTAAAGATGGGCCGATGGAGGCTCACGCATGCCAAGGAGCCGCACAGCTGTGGGAAGGGGAGGACGGGGAGAGGGCGCCTGGCGGGAACACTCGGTCCACTCACTTGCTGCCTGGCTGTGGGGTCAGGGGCCCCAACATCAGCAAGAAATAGGAACCCCTGTAGGAGAACTGAATCAGGGTGCCAGGGCAGAGAGAGTGACGCGGAGAAATCCGGGAGAAAGAGGCTACGGACACATTTCAAGTATATGGGACCTGAGCAGGCAGAGAGCAGCGTTGGCAGGCAGAGCGCTGAGTGACTCCCAGCAAATAAAGGGACCGTATGACCTGCAACGACCTCAGAATACATCCTCATACGACTCAGAGAAGTGAAGACCAAGAGGGACCCGAGAACAGCCCACGGCTACTAGCTGCTGCCACCGGACGCTGCACAATAGTGACCCAAACGCAAACCCCGGCGGCACAGAAAGTAGGTGCCCCCGGCCCTGCGCAGTCTGGGCGCGCGAGCGCTCTGCTCTCCAGCTGTGGGCGCACACGCGGGGCAGCCACGCGTTCGCAGTGATCGGGCCAGTGTTTCCTCTCTGCCCCCGTGGCTCACCGCCCAGGGGCACGTCCTCGTGGCAAGGGCGCAGGCGCGTCGAGGCCCCCGAGGCCGCGTCAAGCGCACGGCCATCGCCACCACCTGTGTGTGCTCAGGGCCGAAACAAGCCACAACATCGGGCCTCCCTGGTGGCACAAGGGGCAAGTCGCAGTGCTGTGAAGCTGTCCACCGTCACTGCAGCACAAGTTCGATCCCCGGCCGGGGGGGACCCACAGGGCACAGCAGGCCCTCCTGTCTCCCCACTGCCCCCTCTGCCGTGGATTTCAGAAGGTCTGCCTACTCTGCTCCCCTCCTGTCTCTGGGAACCCCTCTCACCGCCCCCCACACACCTCTAGCCTGCACCCTAGTTCTTGTATGCATATATAAAGAAATCTTTGCAGACAAATCACAAAATCAACCCTGATTGAAGAAACGGGGAAACAGAACTGTAGGTACGGCAAAGGGAACTACCTCGGGGAGAGGAGGAATCGGGCCTGCCCCAGTGAGCAAGTTGTCATGCACCAGAAACAGGCAAGTGAGAACCATGAACAAGTGATTACAGAAAAGAGCTAAGTGAGAAACCTGGAAATAAAAGAAGTCACTCAGCTGCAAACTAGACAAAGTAAATCTGAACTGACACAGATGAAGAGGATATCAGAGAGTTAGAAGATTATAGTGTGGAATTTGTCAAGAATAAGGCACATAGACAAAAATTTAGGAGACATGAAAGTCAAATTAAAACACGGTAAAGAGGTATAGAGGCCCCAGCCTTCCTGAAAGTGACCAGGTGGGACAGCAGTGAAGTCACTGCTGGGAGAGAAACACGGAGAGCATTCTGGGCTGAAGGTAGGCCGCAAGCCCCATTTAGAAAGCAAATGCTAGATCCTCGTAATGAAAAAAATCAAAATACAACAACAGATAGAACACAGCAGTGAAAACAAAGGCCGTGAATTAGAACGATATCAAATCTCAAATTAGATTCCTACGATGCCCAGGGCACAATAACCTCACCTGAATGTTGAACAAAAGACAGGGGCCGCCTACAATTCTATATCTAGACTAACTATCACTCAGCGATGGGTGCACACTTTCAGACTTCAAAAACTAACATTTTATTGACCACAGAAAGCTCACTGAGGGATAGGGGAGCCCTGCCGAGGAATGGGCTGCAGTAAGGAATAAAGTAAACCCAGGAGGAAGGAGGAGGATTTTCTAAAAATAATAACAACTAGAAATCAGTTTAAAAATCTTGATTGATGTAATAACTCATTTTTTGTGAATTTCCACTTAAAAAGAAATTCAATAAAAGATTAAATTTTGTGAATTTTAAACATGACAAAACAACATTTCTAGTCCAGTACTATTCACAATCTGATTGGGAATTTTAAAATTTACTAAAGTCAATGACGCTTCACCCTGGGGAGTTTGCTTGAGGAGAAATACTCCAGAGGGGGGCACTGATGTTGGGGTTCACTGCAGAGTCCAATGTGCTGAGATCCTTGTCTTTTTTCTGAGGGAGTTAGAGACGAAGAATAAATTTAGATTTAATTAGAAATTTGTCCATCTGCTTAGAGGTATTAGACAAGTGTTTGCCAGGTTTTTAAAGCCATTTAGGGCTGTTTGAACAATTAGCATCACTAACAAAATAAACTCATGCCCAATGGAAGATAGTATATTTTGCCATTAAAAGTCATCAAAGGAAGTTTCTGGAATCCTGAATGTCTTGCAATTACCTTCTAATGTATTTTGCATATTTTTAGACAGAAATAACTTCCCATTTACAAAGTGAATAGCTGTGAAGAGTCTGCTAATGCTTCTGGTGGATTTGAATAGTGATCAGGATTGGGGGAAGGTCAATTAAACCCACATACTTCACCGGGAGTCTTTTTTATGAGCAGAAGTGTCTTCTTCCCCCCGCCAAACTCAGCCCTGCAGTCTGGCGCCTGGGTGCCTAAGCATTCTGTCGACCTTTTGTCTGATACTTCGCAACACAAAACTGTCTGGCTTATCGTTTTTTTACCAAAGTTGGGGGAAAGTGGACCCTTCCCTCTCTCCTTCACATGTTCACTCAGGACAAGTTTCCTTGGGGAGTGAGGGGGCGCTCAGGGCTCCAGGCGCCGCCGGGGAGGGGCACGCAGGCAGCTGGTGACCACTGCTGCCCGAGATCATTTTCAAAGTTGTGCTAGTTGATGATCTAAAACATGGGAGAACTAAGCTTGCCCTTAACAGCATATAGTATTGGGAATATTCCCGTCTCCCTTCTCCCTCCCAGGCGGCAGTGGGGTCCCAGGGTCCAGTGCCCCATGGGCACCCCGGAGGGCCTTACTCACGACCACTCTCCCAGACGCGTCTCCGCGGGCGTGCAGACCTGGTGCGAGCCTTGTCTGGGACGCGCCGTCAAGGGAAGGCAGCACAGCACGGCTGGACACCAGACCCCGCCGGCATGGTGGGGGCTGGGGTGTCCTGACGGAGCCCCCCAGAGGTAAATGGGGTTCTTCTCCCAGCTTCAGACCACTAAGCGCAGGACCAGAGACCCGAGGGTCCCGACCCCACCGCCCCCCTCCACGGTGGCCGTCTCCCCCTCGGAGTGCCGTCCGCAGCCACGCGGAGGTGCTTTGGTAGGAGCCGGGGCCTGGGCCTGGGCCTTGGGGCACCGACGGAGCCCACCTCTGTCAGGAAGACCACGGACTCGAGTCGGGGGGAGCCGAGCTCCGCACACTGGAACAGCAGCAGCACACTGGAACACAGGTGGCGTGCTCGAGAGCGGGGAGTCTGTCTGTGGGGGTGCAGGCTCACTGGATGGGGTCCTTTGAGGTGCAGTGAAACAAGGACTCACACAGCCTCTAAGCCTCCCGCCAACCTGTCCCTGCTGCGGGGGGGCCCCAGGAGCGCGTCCCAGGGCGCCTCCGCTTTCTGGGGGCGGCGAGCGGCGTGCTTCGGCTGAGGCTGCTTTCTCAGCGCTCTGTTCTCCGCAGGTCTTCACCGCTGAAGGGCCGGCCAGGGGCCTGCGAAGGCCCAGAGGCGGCTGAGGGCCTCCCGTCTACTACTTTGGCTCAGCTTCTCCGAGAAAAGCTGCGAATGTTATTAATACAAGGCCGCTCCCAAGGCCGCTCCCAAGGCTGCTCCCAAGGCCGCCGTGGAGCTTCCAGGCTGCCGCCATCATCTCTCCGCCAGGGGGCCCTGCCTGGCCCCCCTCTGCTCCGCCACTCGACCCTCCCTCACCAGCCCTGCCCAAGCTGCCAGCCCCGAGCCCCAGGCCCCACCTCCTAAGACTCGTCCCTGGCGCCCAGTTTATCTATCTAGTCACTCAGTGACCGCCCACAGGACACCTGCAAAGTGAGGGCTGCAGCCCCCAAAGCAGCCCGGACGCATATGTCTGCCCTCACGATGTGGGCACACGGGTGAACACGTGCAAACACCCACCCACACCAGTACATGTGCACGCGCAGCCCTGCATGCGTGACATGCACACACAAGCCGTGTGCACACAGGCCCATGCACACAGCATACATGGGTGCCCACAGCACTCTGCACAAGCACGGATGCACACGCGGCAGCACCCCACGGGCGCTTCCCACTCCAGGGGCGAACACGGGCACACAGCCCTGCGCAGCCGCGGCCGAGCGAGCGCACAGACACGCACACCACGGACGCGCGGGAACCCCGCCCTGGGCGAGCCCCACCCTCCTGGCGCCCCCGCGGTCCTTCTCCCCCCGGCCAGAGCTGGGCTGGCCGTGGCCGGTCGCGCTGCGCACTGTCTGGTCCTGGCAGGCCGCCCCCGCTGTCACGAGAAGTCTCCAACACCCCACAGCACCCCACAGAGGGAAACTGTTGCCCACACCCATTTCTCAAGTATGCTTCTTCCCAGCTGCTTTCCGTTTCGTTAAGATTTAACTTTGCTTATTTATGCAGACAAGACCAGCGGTGGGCGGAGAGGACTCCCCAGGGCTCAGCGGGAGAGGACAGGTGGATCACGGAGGCCCACGCGAGGGGCGGTGGGACAGGAGGGTCTGCTGCGCCTGTGGGTCACCCCCCTGGCCTGGCGGTAGGGCGGAGACGCACCCTGGCGCCCCCAGGGAGGCCCAACATTACTTTTTAGTTACTTTTTGCAAGGAAGTCTGGGGTCTCCTGCAGGGGAGGGGTGGCAAGATGGATCCCGCCCGCCCCGGGTCTGCGGTGTCACCGTCACTGGTGGGGCCAGCCCTCAGCTCCCCCGGCCCTGAGCTTCCAGTGCGCTGCGCCCACTTGTTTACTTCTGCCGCTGTGTCTGCTGCGTGGGAGGCTGCTGGTGCGGAGGCCGCGCTGGCCTGTGTCCTCCAGGGCACTTCGAACCCTCAGCGGCGCTGCAGGGCGGATTCGGGGCTGAGGCCGCCCAGTGATGGCTGCTGCGCTTTTCGCGTCCTGCACTCTTGACTCAGACAAACACCCTCGCGGTCACCTCGGTCCTCAGGGAGCCTTGGCTGCCGCTGCCTCGTCCGCTGCCCCTCTCTGCCTTCCTTGCAGAGGGCTCAGTGAGGAGACCGGAGTCCCCCACGTCTGGCTGTGGGCCGCTCGTCCTGCTGACCTAGGCCGGGGCCTGCGTCCGCCTGAAAGCTTCCGCACGTCCTTTATGCCTATGAAGGCAAATCTGAAGATACAGTCTTTCTCTTCCTATTTTGTAAAAAAAAAAAAAAAAAGTACGACTCTTCAACAGGCTGTCACGTAACGATCTGAAATTCAACCTGCTGTCAGCTCGACTTCTCCTCCGGGCCCTGGTCACGGGCGGGCTGGGTGGAGTCCTCTGGCTCTGGCCTGCCCCGCGCTGGCCATCACTGCCCCGGCGTGCCAGCTGCAGGGGCTGCCACCCGTCCTGGCATATGTACGGTGCCCACTCTCGTCTCACCGCCCTCCTGCTGCCCTGGAGGCCCGAGCGCTACCTTCTCTAGCAGGGGCCTCCCTCCCCACGGGGCAGGCGCCGACGGAGGCCCTGCAGGGCAGCTGGCCAGAGTCAGGCGCCCTGTCTCCCTTTCATCCTGTCCCAGCTCCCTCTGCCCATGTCTCGGGCAAGCGTGGCGCGTTGCTGTTTTGCCCAGCCCTCACACATCTTGGTCTTTGCCGCAGCCTCGGCCGATCGGCCCCAGCACGGACTGCGCTGGCTCGTCGCCTGCCCCGGAAGCGCTGTGCTCGAAGGGCGTTCAGTGTGGTGCACCTGCAGGCACTTCAGCAAGCAGTCGCTCCACGCCTGGCTGCTGTGGAATCCGCTGTGTCTGGAGCGTCCGGTCCCGTTTCCGCAATGCCAATTCCTAGATTCAGACGCTCAGAGCTCGGAGGACGCTGTGTGCTCATTTGAATTTTCCCCTTTCCTAGCTGTGCAGCTCCGTGGCCCTGCCCAGGCACTTGTCTTCCCAAAATTTCTACAAAGTTCTCGCAAGATTTAAAACAACCCGGCCCCTGGTGTCAGGAAGCTGCCCTCTTGACTGGGAGTGGCCTCTTGCACGCACGACAGCGCCGACGCAGGCCTTCTTTTTCAGCCTTTGCCAACATTTTCTTTCTTTACGAGTTTCCAGGCATTTTGGTGAGGAGGTCAGGTGTCTTACGTCGCTGTACCTGTTTGGGGTCAAGGGTTTAGACGTCTACAAATGTGCAGCTTCACAGCGTGCCCACCCTTCCTCCCCCGGCCCCTCCCTGCTGCCTCCCAGCACCCCCTTCTTGTCGCCCAGCTCTGCAGTCAGATGCCCGACATTTGCTGCCGTTTGATTCTGCCTGACCCCTCGCCATGCTTCTCCGCGCCCACCTGCAGGAGTCACCGGCCAGCGATCGTCTCTCTGGATTTGCTTCGCGCAGCACCACCCTCGGCTTCCCCCGTGCCGCCACGGACGGCAAGGCCGCTGTTTCTAGTCACTAGCTGTCCACTGCCCGTCTCAAGAGCCGAGGCAGAGAGAACTGCGGAGAAGCCCATCTAGTGGCTGGGGGGGAGGGGGGGCTCTAACTCGCCAGCCCAGACAGCCTCAGGGCCGGGGAGAGCAGCTGGCGCTGGGTGAGCCAGGCCGCCAGGGACGCGCCCCCTGGAGTGGCAGCCAATGCTTTGGAGATGATCAGGAACGAGAACACAGACATGTAAGTCCCTTCTGCCCCTGGAAATTTAACAACAGCAGTAACGCAAAATTAACAACGCACAGAAAAAGAATCGTAGCTCCAGGGAGCTGTGTGGTTTCGCTCTGATCAATACGCTGAAGTCACAGCTGCCTGTGTGGGCCAATGTCCGCGGGGTGGAGGCCACACTACCTGGACAGGGGGCGCGGGCGGGGGCGGAGGCGTGTCACCGAGACGGTGTCATCCACACAAGAAAGTCATCACAGAGGGTCTAGAGCTTCCTAAAATCTTTATCATCACGGTTAGGAGGCTGGGGCGTGAGCGAGGAGCAACTTTTTACTCAATAGTAAGCTTTATGGAGCTATCTTTCTTTTAAAAATATATCATTAATAAAAATTAAAATTAAAACATTGGCGGGGCGGATGGGTCTGAGTAGGCTGAGTAGGACAATGCTGGAGCTCGTCAGCACTCGGCACCACAGCCCGAAATCCTCAGTGTCCAGACTGCAGCCCAAGACATTCCTGGCCCACTCGCTCTCAGTGGGTTCTGCAGAACAAAACTTCCTAACCAAGTTAGGATAAGAGCACTTGTCCTCGGGTCTGGGTAATTAATCTCAGGATCACTGCCGTATTCCATAAAATGATTGGGGGATTTATGTTTGCACTGATTCCAGAGTTAGACTTGTGCTTTTCCTTGAATTTACATGACACTTTTCTTTCAAAGTACTCAAAGCATTTTACAAATCCCGTTTCATTAATTGTCACAACATCTCCAACAGCCTGCCATCCAGTCTCGTGAGCAGGAAAGGAGAAGGTGAGGCACACAGTTCAGTTGCTGCACCCAAGCGGGTGTCAAGGAGACTTGACTTTTTACACAGTGACGAGTTTCCAGGGACAAGAACCAAGTTCAATCCTACTATCTTTTTTTTTTTTTTTTTAACAACCTGGACCATCTTTTTTCTTGAATGTGAACAGAAACAGCTGTTTGAAAGGACTTGGAGAGACTAGCTAAGCTGAAGAAATAATTTTTGAAGTATAGTTGTCCAACCTGGTTCTATACATTACTTATCTGAGTGGTGTTAGAAGCTCAGGGGGGTGGAAAAAAAAAAGAAGTGCTTGATAAATAAAAAGTGAGGGGATTGCAAAACAATCTTGGAAAAGAACAGAGATGGAGTACTCACATGTCTTAACTTTAAAACATATGACAGAGCTACAGTAACCAAAACAGTGTGGTGCTGGCATAAGAACAGACTGCAGCCTGCCTGTAAACAAATGAGAAAGTCACATGTATGGTCCAATAATTTCTGACAAGAGTATCAAGCCCATTCAATGGGGGAAGAAAAGTCTCTTCAACAAATGGTGTTGGGACAAAGTGTAACTATATGCATAGATCTCCCTGGTAGCACAGGATTAAAGACAGTGTTATCAAGCTACTGCCAGCCACTGCAGCACAAGTTCAATCCCCAGTCAGGGAACTGACCCACATGGCACAGCAGACCTCTCCTGTCTCCCTGATTCTCCCCTCAGAAGTGGGTTTCAGTAGATCTGCCTGTTCTGCCCCCCAGATTTCTGGTGAATCTTCTCCCTACCCATCCCCTCCCCTACACTTCTAGCATACACCCCAGTTCTTGTATGTATAAATAAATAAATATTTAAAAATAAACTAAAAAATAATAAATCTACATGCAAAAAGCTGGAACTTGACATTATACTATATACAAAAATTAACTTAAAAGGGACCCATGGCCTAAGAAAAGAGTTAAAACTCTAAAGAAAGAAGAAAACATAAAGAAGAAACTTCATGACGTTGAATTTGGCAATGATTCTTGCACATGGTATCAAAAGCACAGGTAACAAAAAAAAATTAGATGAATGACACACCATTAAAATTTCAAACTCTTGTACATCAAAGAACACTATGGAGAGTGCAAAAGGAAAACACACAGAATGGGAGAAAATATTTTCAAATCATAGACGTGATAAAGCATTGGTAGCCAGAATACATAGAGATTCCTGAAACTCAACAGAAGCAAAGCACCCCACTGAGGAGGAGCAAAGACCCTAAGTAGACAGCCCCCCAAAGAAAGAGTCTGGCCGGCAAGTCCCAGGCAGGTGCCCGTGTCGGTGGGCAGCAGGGAGAGCCCCGGAAAACCACAGCTTCCTCGTGCCACCTCACACCCGCAAGATGCACGAAACTGGAGTCCTAGGGCTCTCGACGGGGGACGCGAGGTGGCACGGGCACTGGGGAGAAGCTCGCCCTCCCGCAGGGCCAGCCAGCGGGCTGCCAGCGGACCCAGCAATTCCACTTCCGGGGGTATTTCCAGTAGAGTCAAAATCAGGAACTTGAATGGATCCCGAAAAGCCACGCTCACGGCAGCCACGCTCACGGCAGCCACGCTCACAGCGACCGAGGTGGGCAGAGCCCAATGGAGCACAGCTGGATGGTAAAGCCGCTCAGCCCCAACCGACACAGGTGCGACACTAGGGCCCTCGGCGAGAGCAAGTGGGGCCCTCGGCGAGAGCAAGGCGGGCACCGAGGGACAGGTAGAGCACGAGCCCACCTACGCCATGGTCCTGCCAGGCTCGTAGCTCAGAGGTGACGTGCGAGGGGGCTGGGAGTGATTTAATGGGGACAGAGCTTCCGTTTGAGATGAGGAGAGAGCCGGTGGCGGGCAGGGAGGCCAGCGGGGCGCTCTCTGGTGCCCGCCGCACCCTGGAAGCGGTCAGAACGCTGGTTTATGTGCCTTCTGCTGCGGAGAGACGAGGGTCGGG
>NW_004567117.1:47157268-47159461 GCF_000260355.1 Condylura cristata | reverse complement strand
TGCCGGCCGGGGCGGGGCTCCAGGGCGGGAAAAGGGGCGGAGACACCTCGCGCCTCACGGAGCTCTGCAGGACACTGCGGCCCCGGCGGTTGACCAGCGGCCTCCCTCGCACGGCCAGGGAATGGGCGCTGGGCGCTGGGCCGGCGGCGGCCTCCGCCCTCTGCTGGTCAGCACAGGCGCGTCTCCAGCCCGCCTGCCCCACGGCCCTGCCCAGAACGCAGCCTGCCCCCGGCACCGGGACACGAAGGCCACGACCCTGACCGGGACACCCAGCCGGGCACCTGGCAGGGCCCAGACCAGGACCCTGACCGGACACCGAGCGGGGCTGGCCCCCACAGAGGCCCTGCCGGCCCCTCAGACTCACCAGGGGGCGACACGCTCTGCAGGCACCAGGGGCGCACTCAGCTGAGCGACAGCAGCAGGCCCCGCCCACGCCGGCCCGCCCCCTAGGCCCCACCTCCCTCAGGCCCCGCCCCCACGCCAGCTGTTCCCTGCAGGCCCCACCCCACACCTGTCTGCCCCCGCAGGCCCCGCCCCCACGCAGGTCCACCCCCCACAGGCTCCGCCCCCACGCCAGCCTGCCCTCCCTGCGGGCCCCACCCAGCAGGCCCGCCCTCACAGGCCCCGCCCCCACACCGGTCCGCCCACGAAGGCCCCGCCCCCACGCAGGTCCCTTGCCCCACAGGCCCCGCCCCCACGCCGGCCTGTCCACGCAGGCCCCGCCCGCCCAGACAGGAACGGGAACGCAGTGGCGCCCAGGGCTCGGGCGGGCGGGCTGACTTTCAGATCTGTGGCCTAAATACTTACCCGGGCCGCGGGGCAGCTCGCGGCAGGCCTGTCCACACAGCGCGGGACGCCACGGCCGGGTGACGCTCGCCTGCTGGCCACGTCCTCGTGCATCTCGCCGCGCTGGCGCGTGGGGCGCAGGGAGATGGGCGCGTTTCCTCGGCGCCTCGTTGCCGAGCGGCTGCAGCGAGCCCCTCGCTAGTCCTGGCCTTGTGGGGCGCGCCGGGGCCGGCGTCCTGTCACCTGCAGGGCCGCTGGCCACGGGGACTCTGCCACCCCGCGGGCCCAGTTGTCCAGGGCCGGAGGACCAGGGGCTGGGTGACCCGGCCGCCCAGCGTCCTAGCGCACCCGATCCCCAGCGGCCCCGGGGGCCTGTGTCTGCAGCGGGTCACCCACAAACCAAGGGGATAGGGTCCCCACGGCCCCAGTGGCGGCCTGAAGGTCTCTGGCCCCCCATCAAGGGCACGAGGTCCCGCGGGCCCCTGAACACGCTCCGTGTGCCCGCAGCCCCTCTGGCACTCCCACCCAGGCAGCGGGGTCCTCCCTGCCGGCCCCTAGTCCTAACCCACCCCGGGGGAGTCGCCTTGGGCCTCATGGTGGCGGGTGCTAGCCTTCAGCAGCCCAGCTCCTGGACCCCTGTACAGGGCGGCCAGAAGGTGGGGACCCCCGCAGGAATCCTGGCAGAGGGCCTCCAGTGCTCCCACCAATTCTGAAGGAGCCACACTGCCCCCTGCCCCAGGGGTGCCCCCTCCCCGGTGCCGGGAGGCCTGGACTGGGGTGGGAGGCCCCCGCCACGCTGAGTCCCCTCCTCTCTGGCCAGCAGCCCACGTGGGCCGCCTTGCCCAGGCCCCTTTCTCCAACTCAGATTCCACCACTGCAGATGCTGCAGCACCAGATTTCAGTGGACTGAAACTTGGTGGCAGTGGGGGAGGTACCCTCCCTTGAAGCTGTGCCACCCCAAAGCTGCAGCCCCATGAGGCAGCTAGCACCGGCTCTGCAGCCTGGGCAGAGCTCGCCTACCCTGCACCCAGCCAGCTGCTCGCCACGGACAGCTGGCACGTGGGACACGCCTTCCCCGTGGGGGTGGGGGCCTCGCTGTCCAGGGAGGCGCTCTGTGATGCAGCGCCCGCGGTGCTGTGAGGACACCCCTTGGGGAGCAGAGGCCCCCTGCCCTGAGCAGGCTGGGGACCCCTTTGTGGAAAGGCAACAGAGCTCATTGGACAGCCTGGCCCTGGGCCTCGGAGCCGGTCTCTGCACAGGGCAGCAGGCTGGGAGCCGCGCGGGCACCTGCCCAAGGCTCGGTGTGTCCTTCCCCACATACTGCCGCTGTCCGCTGTCCGCGCGGCCAAGCCCAGGCCAGGGGCCGGCCTCCCGCACATCCACGGCGGCTGGCGCGGGGCTCTAGTG
>NW_004567117.1:47155880-47156463 GCF_000260355.1 Condylura cristata | reverse complement strand
CGCCCCCGCGAGGCCCGGCCGCGGGGTGATGGCCGTTCTCGGCCGGGGACCCCACTCGGAAGTGGGGGTTCGGAGGGCACTCCTGAAGCCGCCTCCCGGCCGGGGACAGCATGCATGCGCGTGCGTGCGGGCTGGACGACGAGGGGAGTGGGAGGGAATACCGAGCACCGGGAATTATCTGTGCATAAAGAAATTAAAAGAGAATATTTTCCAGAGCAATTGAAGCCCATCTCCCGAACAATGACGACAGCTCCTCATTCTCGACAACAATAGAGGGCACGTAGGAGTCAGCTCATTAGAATATCTGTGGCTCCTTTCTGTTCTCTCCGCATTAAGCCCCCATAATGTCAGTTGTCACTTATTAATGACAATTAACTAGTAATCAGCAGTGAGACTCTTCGAGGTGGTCTTCGCCTGACAGGTGAAGAAAGAGAACATTGCGTAGTGCCACGCGGTGACATGGAACCTTCAAAGGGAGTACGGCATTTCCATAAATTACTTCAGAAAGAAATTTTCTTTTATACATTCCCGCTGAAGCTTAAGGATCTTTAACCCTCGCAAGGCCGCAGGGAGGCCCTGCAGC
>NW_004567117.1:47153050-47154028 GCF_000260355.1 Condylura cristata | reverse complement strand
GCGGACCGCGCCGGCGCGACGTGTTCAGGCACGCACGAGCCCGCGGTCCCTCGGCCTGCTGGACCCGCTGGGCAGTTTTCTGTGCCACCACTCCTGACACACCCGTCAGCGCAGAGTGTGTCCTCGTGTGGCACAGGGGGCGGGCTGGGGGCTGGGCCAGGCCACGCCACGGTGCTGAGGGCCTGACTGCCCCGCCGCCCTCCCCAGGGTGGGGGCGCGAGGCCGGAGAAGCGGCTCCTGCCCATCCGCAGAGGTCGATGCAGCAAGGCTGTGAGGGTCCAAAGCCCGTGAACTTGACCTCTGCCAAGCTGGCCGTGGGAGGGGGCAGGGAGTGCCCGGGGTCCTCTGTCTCTCCTCTGCCCCCGCCCGGGGGCCACCACTGGGGACCAGGGCGCGTCTCACCGTCCAGTTTATTTGAGATCTTTGTTCCTCTGGTCAGTGCAAATCATAATCATTAACAAAAGCCACAGAACTCACCCTCTTAGACGCGATTTAAAGGCAGCGCCGGGCACCTCACCCTGCGGGCGCCTCACCCTGGGGACGCCTCACCCTGGGGCACCTCACCTTGCCAAGGGCCTCACCCTGCGGGCGCCTCACCCTGGGGGCGCCTCACCTTGCCAAGGGCCTCCCCCGCCCAGCGCCTGGCCCGCCCAGTGCCTCGCCCGCGCCTCACCTGCCCAGCGCCTCACCCCGCCAAGAAGATGTCGTCCAGGGCTGAACAGACATGCAGCAGTCAGGTCCGGCCTGGAGCCCCCAGGGGGCCGCAGGCCTTAGGGAGCCCCGGCCCGCCTCTGCTCTCTGTGGGTGTGTCTGCAGCACGCGCACTGGCCATCGAGTCTAGGGGACCACACGTCATGGGGAAGGACTCCCCGAAGTTGCCCCAGGTGTAATCTCTGCTCTTCACCCAGCTTCTCTCCGAGTAACGCCAACGGGCAAAAGCATGATGGGTCACTCCACAGACGACGGCCAGGCGGGGAG
>NW_004567117.1:47150653-47151415 GCF_000260355.1 Condylura cristata | reverse complement strand
CCGCTCCCGGCCCAGGCTGCGCAGAGGCCAGCGCCCCGCGGGGCTGCGAGGGCTCACGGCCACTTGGAAACAGCGCCCGCGTCTCTGAGGAAGGGTCCGCTCGCACGTCGTGCAGTGACCGTCCAAGCGGTCCGGCGGGCGGGCGGCGAGGCCGTGCCTGCTGCTGCTGCTGGAAGAGCGTCACCAGCAAAATAATGAAGCCGTGACAACGTCTGTAAATCAGGAACTGCGTGTGGGTTTATTTCACATTTGAGGAACAGCGGATCGGACTGTGTGGACCAAAGGTACTGTACAGTGTCAGTGATGGGCACAAGATGCGTAAGGAACAGTGCGCCGCTGGCCGGCCTCTGCCTCGCGACACGCATCCGGGAGGTGCAGGTGCCAGTGAGACTCCCGTTTAAATCAAGCTGCAGGAACTAAATTTTATTCAAAAATTGTGGTTTTACATTATATACACAGAACTTTAATATAAAATGACAATATAAAAAGTTAAAAGAGAGCGCACACAGCCAGGAGATACAAAGAAAGTGGAAGAGGTTGAGACGTGCCGCGGGGGCGGAGCTGGGCCGCGGGCCGGGCAGGGCGGCGGCCGGCGTGCTGGGTCCTCCCACTGACCGGTGCGGCGCGTCGTAGAAAGGTCAGCTGTACCAAAGCTCGCCTCTGTAAATGGCTAGAAACTGCAGTATTTTACAGGAAAAGAGAAATAGCTTCTTTACACACTTTTAAATAATAGCTTGCATACTTTTTTTTTTTTTTTTTTTT
>NW_004567117.1:47148270-47150000 GCF_000260355.1 Condylura cristata | reverse complement strand
CCGGCCGCTACTGCTTCTCCAGCTCGGTCACGTAGATCAGGTGGTCCTCCGGCGACTTGCCGTGCGTCTTGCTGAGGTGCAGCTTGACGGCGTGCTTGCTCGCAAAGGTCCGGTTGCAGAGTTTGCACTGGAAGGTGGAGCCCAGGTCGTCCTCGGCGGCCCCCAGCGGGCCCAGGGCCTTGCCGGCCAGGGCTCTGGAGATGCTCTGCTGCTCCTGGAGCTGGCCGAGGGGCAGCTGGGACAGGTCCTTCAGGCTGAAGCCCAGGTGGGTCTCCAGGTGGCCGATGTACGTGGAGGCAGTTCTGAACTGAGAGGCACAATCGTTGCAAAAGAAAACGGGGTGCCCGCTGTCCAGGTTCTTCAGGAACTTGGTCCCCCCGGTCCTCCGCAGCTGGTACTTGACGTTGGCCAGCCAGTGGCTGATGGTGGTCATGGACAGCCCCGTGAACTTGGAGATGTGCACCCGCTCCTGCGGGCCCAGGTCCGACATGATGTACTTGCCCTCGGGCGTCTCCCGCAGGCTGGAGGCGAACTGGGCCTGCAGGATGAGCAGGTGCTGCGGGTTCCAGTGGGACTGGCGGCCCTTGCGCTTGTGCACGGGCGACAGCTCGTCCAGCGCCTCCTCGAAGCTGCTGCCGTCGGCGTCCGACTTCTCCGACACGGTGGAGGGCGTGGAGGACTTGGGGGTCAGCCGGCCCGTCAGGTTCTTCACCATGTCCGAGATGTCCATGAGCGCGCTCTCCCGCAGCGGGGAGGCGGCGGCGGCCGCGCCGGACGCCAGCGGCCTGCTCTTGGCCTTGGTCAGGTCGATGGGCTGGTCGCCGCCGTCGTAGTAGTAGCGGTCGATGGCGTCGGCCTGCCTGGCGGGGGCGGCGGGGTACACCGGCTTGTCCAGCATGCTGTTGCTGATCTTGTACAGCATGGCCAGCGGGTCCAGCGAGGGGCTGACGGGCTTGGACACCTTGCCCAGGTGGGTGTTCATGATGGACTGCAGGGCGCTCAGCGGGCTGACGAAGGGGGGCTCGGGCGAGTGGTCCGTGATGATGCCCAGGGCGCCGCCGCCGTTGGTGACTCTGGCTTTGAGGTGCTCGGTGCCGTTGGGGGTGCGGGCGTCCGCCGGGGCCTCCCTCTGGGCCTTGCCGGCCTCGGCGTCCGGCCCCTTCTTGGGCTGGGGCTTGCCGCCGCCGCCGCCGTCCTCCGGCCTGGGGCAGTCCTTGTTCTCCTTGGCCGCGGGGGACGCGGCCTGGGCCGGGGAGCCCTTCTCCTTGTCGGGGGGCCGCTCCTCCTTCTTGGCGCCGGCCTTGCCGGTGACCTTCTCCACCAGCTCCTCCATGGCCGACACGTTGCTCCTGTGCGGCGGGGGCGAGAGGCTGCCGGCGGGGTGCAGGAGCGCGCCGTGCTCGGAGGCCAGGGCCTTGCCCACGGCGCAGGACGGCTGCACCGGCACGGTCTGCACGGCGGGCAGCGGCTTGGCGACTCCGGGCAGCTGGTAGGCCGCGTGGATGCTGGGGTAGCCGCCCCAGGAGGGCGCGCCGTTCTGGGCCTTGCTGATGGCGGTGGACACGGTGTTCTCCAGCGACTTGAGGATGTCCACCCCGCCCTTGGGGCTGTCGTCCAGGTCCTCCTCCCGCAGGTACTGGTAGAGGGCGGTGGGCTCGGCCCTGTCGGCGCCGTCCTCGCCCTCCTCCTTGATCTTGCGGTCGGGCTCGCCGGCCGCGGCGGCCGGCGCC
>NW_004567117.1:47147270-47147790 GCF_000260355.1 Condylura cristata | reverse complement strand
GGTCCTGCAGGGCCCGCCTCTTGGCGGCCGGGACCAGCTTGGCGAGGGCCGGCACCGGCTCCTTCAGAGGCACTTTCTGGTAATGCTTGGTCTTGATCATGTGGACACTCAGGTCCTGCAGGGACTCGAAGGAGTGGCCGCAGTACATGCACTTGAGCACCTTCTGGGCGTCCTCCTTGCCCTCCATCTCCATCAGCGAGCGCTTGCGCGGCTTGGACCAGCGCTTGGTCTTCTCGGCGTCCCTGTCCCGGTTGTCGTCGCGGTAGTGGCCCGTCTCGTTCATGTGCACGGTCAGCTCCACCAGCGTGTCGTAGGCGGCGCTGCAGTCCTTGCAGCGGAACTTGCTGGCGCCGGTGAACACGGAGCCGTACAGCTTGTTGTTCTGCCGGTACAGCTGCACGGTGCTGAAGAGGCTGGGCTCGGGCAGCAGCCCGTAGGAGCTGGTCTGCTGCAGCGTCTTGGCCAGCGCGGCCTGGTGCCAGTCGTAGCCCGAGCCGCCCCCGCCGCCGGAGCCGGAGCC
>NW_004567117.1:47146496-47147111 GCF_000260355.1 Condylura cristata | reverse complement strand
CCGGGCGCGGGCGCGGCTCCCTCCTTCGGGGCCGCCTCGGCGTTGCCGGCGGTCGAGCCGGACTTCTTCAAGTCCAGCGCCAGGCTGGACCAGCAGGACTCGGAGAAGAGGTTGGCGTACACGGCCTTGATCTGCGCCAGGCTGTCCTGGGGGTAGGAGGCGCCGTCGGGGCCCGGGGGCGCCTCCTTCTCCTCCCGGGCCGGGGCTCTGAGCGGGGCCGGCTGCTCGCCGCGCTCGCCGCTCTCGCTGAAGGGCGACCCGTACCCGGCGTCCTGGTTGGTGGCGGTGCTGACCGGCGAGTCCTGGCAGCTCGGGGCCTCCTTGACGTCCGCCTCCTCATCGCACGCGTACTGGCCGCCGTCCTGGACGTCCGGAGACAGCCCATCCTCCTCCGCGGTCTCCGCATCTATCTCCGCCGCCTTCAGCTCTTCCTCAGGAACGTAAGCTGCAAGAGAGAAACGCAAGCGGCTGAGGAGTAAATCACCTCCAAGGACGCGTCTCCCGGCAGAGAGCAGCTTCGCCAAGGAGCCCCCGGCCCGGCGCGGCCGCCAGCCGCCCCCACGCCACTCCTCAGGGACCTGGCCCCCGAAATCAGGCCTCCCCGGACGAGGCCAC
>NW_004567117.1:47142825-47143692 GCF_000260355.1 Condylura cristata | reverse complement strand
GCCCCTCGGGCCCCTCGCGGCTGCTTGGGGAAGGGCAGGTGTCGCCTTTGTCTTCATCTTCCTGGGGCGCCCCGTGGCGCCCACCTCGGCGGGGGCCGCTCTGAGCGCGTCGCCTGCTGGCCCTGCTGAGGTGTCCACGAACGGAGGCCGCCGGGCTCCCAGCCCCACCTCGGCGGGGGCCGCTCCCAGCCGACCTAGCGTCAGCCCCAAGCCTCCGGCCACCCCGGGCTCCCCCTCCCAGGAGGCACAGGCCCCGGGAGGAGCTAAACTCTCGGCTTCATTTAAAAAGTTCGGGGCCGGGGAGGAGAAGGTCAGGTCTCGCGGGACAGGCGGCGCGGGGTTCCAGCCTGGGCCCCTGGGGCCGGAGCCGAGACCGAGCAGCAGCAGGTGGGGCTCGGGGAGCCCCGAGGGGTGCTGGCTGGTGTGGGGAGACACCCGCCCGGCTGCGTCGGCCGCACGCAGGCGCGCGGGAGCCGGGGTGGCGGCCGGGTCCGCCCGCGAGACCAGGGGCCCAAGGGTGGGGCCCCCTCCCCCTGAGGACCGCGGCCACGCGGACGGGGCAGGTCAGGCGTGCGGGACTGGCCGCTGGGCGATGGGGCACCCCACCTCGGGCCTCGGCTCCCCGGTGCCTCGTGATGGTGGCCGGGGCCTTGGCTGTGGGGAGGATTTCTCAGGTGGCAGCAGCAGGCTCCCACTGTCCAGTGCAACTCCGCTGGCCAGTCCTCCCTCCCTCCCTCCCTCCCTCCTCATGCCTCAGAGCCCCACAAATTGGCAAGGACGTGCACAGGGCGGGTGCCGCCTCGCACAGGGTTCCAGAGCGCCCCTGTGCCTCCCGCCATGCCAGCGGGGACCCTCACCACAAAGCAG
>NW_004567117.1:47120896-47121446 GCF_000260355.1 Condylura cristata | reverse complement strand
CTGGTGAACGTCCGCCATGAGTTACGGCGAGCAGAGGGAGTCACGTGTTCCGGGCCCCGCGTGACGGTCAGTGAAGGGGCGAAGTTCGTGGACGGCCGCTCCACGCAGATCAATCTGACCTTCCACTGTCTGTTAGGATGCGCCAGCAGCAGCTGGGCCCCACGGCGGATACAGATCTGACCGTGCTCCCATACATCTCGGGGGTAATAAATACGCGTCATCATCATTTCTGATAAATACGCAATAAAACCACGTTATCCAGATATTCAAAAAGATAACAGCATTTCTCCATAAGTCTGTCTTAAGTAAAAACACATCATCTGAAGTGCCACAGCCTGGAGATGAAACAAAAGGCGTTCTCCAAGCACGGCGGCCACACCGCCTCCCCGCCGGCGCGCGGGCGGCCGGAAATCGCCCGCGGTGTGTCACCGTGGACGTGGGGGCAGCCTCGAGCATTGTCACATAGAAACACATTTCTTAATAGAGTAGGAGGGAGACTGTGCAAAGGTTTCCACCTCATTCATAAAGCACAAACATGATAATGACACGG
>NW_004567117.1:47111151-47111877 GCF_000260355.1 Condylura cristata | reverse complement strand
AGGGCAGCCTGGTCCAGGGCACGGCCGGCTGGGCTGAGCGCCACGGAGCCCCGGCCCTGACTGGGGCAGGGCAGGCCACGAAGAGCCCACCCACACCCACCCGGAGGGGCTGTGGGCACCAGCAAGACCAGGGCGGGCGTGAGGTGTTGGCCGGCTGGGGCGCTGGTGACCAGCAGGACGCTGGGAGGTGGCCAGTGGGGACACTGGATGGTGGCAAGCAGGGACGCTGCGGGGGCCGGCTGGACACTGGGTGGTACTGCAATGGACACTGGGACGTGGCCGGCAGGGACACTCAGTGACCGGGTGGGACACTGGATGTGGCCAGCGGGGACACTGGGAGGAGGCCAGCATGCAAAAGCCCCCCTGCCTCCGCCCCTCCCATCCCGCAGGGCCGAGCTGGGCCCTGGCCAGGGAGCAGAGCCCAGAAGCCGGGGCCCGCCGGGGCCCCCCAGGTGTGCGGAGGCGGAGAAGGAAAGGCGGTGGGAGCCCTGGGAAACGGGCTTTTGCTTCCCACGTTCACTCCCAATCGCATCTACTTCACGACTCGATGAAACGTTCACATCCACAGGATGCATAATAAAATATTTATGTGCAGTTGGTATTGATTCCGCCTTCAACTTCGAAACGCTCTCCCTGCAGCGGGCCCGTTACATCGGACCTGCCGGGCACCTGCCTGCGACGGTCTGAAACAGCAGGTGAGAAACTGCGGGCGAGATGCGGCCGGGC
>NW_004567117.1:47108267-47108851 GCF_000260355.1 Condylura cristata | reverse complement strand
GCCGCCCGGCTTGCGGCCGGACTCAGGGGCTCGCCAGAGCGGGCGCCCAGAGACCTCACCTCCCGTCACCTGGCGGAGACTCCGTGGCTCATCAGCCCGGGCGGCACAAAGCCAGAACTCGGTGGAAGCGGTGTCTGAAGGGCATTTTCAAGTTTCCACTCAAGGAATTTTCCATCTGCTCCTTTGTTCTGCGGCCCCGTACACGCAGGCAGGGCCAGCGCGGCCGGACGCGGGGAGGAAAGTCGGGTCCTCGGTAATTTGGCACACATGATGCTTTCGACCACTAAGGTCATACCTGCGTGCGGTGACTGACAACTTTTCAGCTTGATTCAAAGCAAACAGCTGCTGGGTTGATTGCCTAGCAACTAAAAAGTGACGGATGACCCTTAAGATGGATAACTACCATAAATCACCCCACTCGAACGCGGCGAGAAAAAAATTAAAAAACAATGGTTTTCACGACATTCGCGGTACTCCACAGGGCGCGATGAAGCCGCCCCTCGGTGCCGGGGGCTGCCGGGCCCCTGCTGCTCCCCCTCTCCCGGGGCCCCTGGCCCTCGGAGGCGGGTCCCCAGGAAAGAGCG
>NW_004567117.1:47104708-47106992 GCF_000260355.1 Condylura cristata | reverse complement strand
AATATAAATGGCGCTGTCCGGAACACTGAGGAGGTCAGCCGGCTTCCGATAAATGGCACCCCAAACGTCTCCCCGACGGGGCGAGCTCCGGGGTGCATCCGGAAGGAACCCGGGCGCGCGCCTGCGGGTGGTGCTGCCTCGCCCGCCGACCTCGGGCTCCCCGAGGGGGGCCCTCAAATCGGGACAATCTGGGATGCTGTCGCTTTAAACCCAAAGGCCGGCTTCCCTTCCCTAAGAAAAGTAAATCACGCTATCGTGAGTTGAGCTTTGAAAAAAGCATCCATCCATTAAAGTTCATGGATTCGCGTTCCCAGATTGTCCCTCCCCTGGCTGGGTCTCAAGTTACAGCCTTGTACAACCCAAGTCTAAATAATATTCACCATGATAAATGGCCCCATAACTCCGATATCCACAATCAATCTTTGCTTTAAAGATACATCCATCTTCAATAATGTTGATGGGGATTCTGTAAAATGGGGAACGTGACTGTTTTCTCGACCTCGTGGCGGTGGGGGAAGGAAGCTCTGAGTGATGGCTGTCAGCTCACATCTGGCTGCAAAAATAAATTAGCCTTATGTAGACAAATGAAGGGCCAGCTCTGCCTAGGAACAGCCACTCCTGAGCGGGGCTAATTTATAGGACTTCTTTCTGGAAAGTTCCTGGCTGAGGCAACAGTCTGCCTGGCTATCTCTTTAAATGATATCTGACGCTGTAAATAACTGTGGTCCCAGGGACGGCACGGAGCACAGAGCCAGAAGGGAGGCCTACCCCACCGTTCACCCGTCATTAAAATGCAAGGCTCTCCCTTTGAGGGGAAAAACATTTATTTTCACCAAATGCTTTTCTATTTTAACACAGCGCTCTCCTCGGGTTGACTTCTTTTCTTCTCACTTGTTGTTTTCTGGAAGGTTGGGGACTCTCGGGGGGGTGAAAAAGGAGCTGGTGGGGTGGGGGGTCCGGGGGGTGAAGGTAACCCCCTCTCCTCGCCCCCAAATGCCCTGCCGCCGGCCTGCGCCCGGGCCCCCGGGGTGGGGCTCACACTGCTGAGGGGGGAGGCAAGAACAGCGACTGCGTTCTGCTGGGTGGTTTCAAAAATAACCTGGAGTAAAACACTTATTAATCAGGCCCGAAATGCACGGAGGCCCGACTTCTGCCAGGGCGGAGGGCCTGCTTGTTTTGATCCCGGGAAACTCTTTATGTCCCTGACTTTGTCTCGCCCAGGAGAACGCAGGCCTCAGTCCCCGCCGCCGGCGAGCTGGGGCGCCAGGGGCCGCCAGGGTGGGGGACCCCCGGCGACGGTCCCCGGGGGCCTCGGGGGCCCGTGGCCAGTTGCTGCGTGCCGAGGTGGGGAGGGTTAATTCTGTGAAGGTTGAAGGACTCTCAGGACTTACGGTAATGCTGTGAAGACAGAACCATCACAGCCTTTCCTGGCAAGGGGCTCTCGGGGTGGGGGGGGCTGCAGCATGAACTCTCGGGCTTTGTCGGCGGTGTTTCCCAAGGCCCAGCCTGGCCCCTTTGATAAATGACACATGTCATTCTGTCACACGCGGACAGTGCAGCTGGGAGGCCCGGTGATGTATGGCTCCAGTGAAAAGGAAATCAACTTTTTGGCACCGAGTGAGTCTGTGCCCTGTATGAGGATTTTGTTTCTCAAAAAGTGAAAGATAGACTTAGGATTAAAAAAAAAAAAAAAAGTTGAAAAACAGATTGAACGACAGCTTACACTTAACATAAATTAACTCGGTAATGGCGAGATGTGCTAGCCTGTGATAAATAAAAGCTACATTAGTCAATTATTAATCACACTCCAACTTGTAGCCACAGCCCAGGGCTTCAATCTGGGGCCTGAGCTGCCACGCAGACAGGGCAGCGCCCGGCGGGTGTCGACAGAGGACGACGGGGGCATCAGAGTCGGCGGCGGCGGGGGGAAGGGTGGGAGGTTCTAGAACACGCCGTGGGGCGAGCGGGAAGTGAGGGCCCACCTCCCCGGCTCCCGCGGCCCTCCAGGCTCGGGAGCGGCGGGTCCCACGGCCACGTGCCTCCCCACAGAGGACTCCCTGGAGCCCAGGCCGGCTGTGCCCGAGCCACGGCCCCCGGCCCACCGGGGCAGGGGCGCCCCGTACACAGCCCTGCTCCCCACTCACCGCGCGGCTGAGACGCGCCCCAGGAGCAGACCCGGGGAGCCAGCGGGTGCTGGCACAGCAGGACTCTGCCTCTCAGCCAGGGGACGCCGCACAACGGCCACCCCACTGCCTGGGGCCCGCGGCTCTGGCACCCCGTTCTT
>NW_004567117.1:47102946-47103968 GCF_000260355.1 Condylura cristata | reverse complement strand
GGCCGGGGCCTGCTCCCCGGCCGGCCGGAGCAGGAGGGCAGTCGCACGTCAGCACGCGGGCTGATGTTTAAACTTCTCCCTTCCTCCGGCTGAAATGCAATTTTTCTCCAGTCCATAAAAAATTCAGAGAGTGCGCCGCGTGTTTGTATATGGCCAAGGTCCCTCTTTAAAAGGCTCAGACGCTGACTTTATGACCCGTCCTTGGTCCGACACTTCCGCTCATCAGAAAGGGATTTATAAAATAATCCCGAAGGTGAGGAGCACACGTGGGGCAGACGCACTGGGTTTCCCAACGCGAAATTTAAGGAGAGAAAGAAATCCTGTTAAGCTGCCTTTAGTCACCAATAGACATCAAAGGTAATAATTAAAGAAGACAGACGTCATAAAACAGAAATTTATGTCTCTTTTAATAACGCACAAGCGCCGTAGTGTATAAAACATCTATTGGGTTGAAAGAACATGAAAACGTTCCAGTAAGAAAAATCTATGTTTTGCTTTGGGGTCTTTCCCTCCCTTCAAAAAAAAGCAAGCGAGGGATCTTTTTTGTTTTTTTTTAACAAGTTTAAACCGAAGTCTTTCAAAACCTTTGCCATCTGTGGGCAGATGAACTATGAATGACCCCGAAGGGCTTGCTCTCTGCTCAGAATCCCTTAGAAAGCTCGGGAAAAAGTATCATTAAGCATGAGTGATGACTGTCAGTCAGGGCTGACCTCATCCGGGCTGTGGTGTCTGCCTCAGTAATAAGCTGCCCTTTATTAGTGGCGACACTCCATAAAAGGGTGTGTTTAGTCACAGGGTAGCGGCCTTCTAATGCCCACCGCTTCTCCCGGGAAGATGGATTAGCGCCCGTCTTTACTGCCTTCCCGGCACACAGGGCCGCCGGGCCCCAGCCGCACAAGCTGTGGGAGCGGGCGAGGGCCGGGCGCTGCTTCTGTCAGGACCCGCCTCTCAGGGAGCCCCGCCCGCACAGCCAGATGTCCGCCGGCTCCCAGGGCCCCGAGAAAGGCCGGGCGCGGGGTCCG
>NW_004567117.1:47099707-47101586 GCF_000260355.1 Condylura cristata | reverse complement strand
GCGGGCGCTGCTGACGGCCCGCCGCCGTGGGCACTGGACGCGTCCCGATGCCAGGGCCTCGCCAGGTGACAATGCAGCTTAGCAGGGAAAAGCAGACATGGTTTACTGCTGCGTCCATGCGGCTAAGGGCTGACGCGGGGCAGGCTCTCACAGAGTGCTACACAGTTTACTGCATTAATAATGGGGTGCCCCACTGCTGTGACACATTCTGTACTTGAAATAAATATTAGTCACGATACGTGCGTTTTAAATCCATCTATTTTAAAGCCGTCCCGTGGCAGTGCGCCAGCGCCAGGCCGCCTCGCCAGCGAGGCGTACGAGCCATTTTGAAAAGCGCCTCCGTGCAGTGTGGCCGGCCGAGCCCGCTCGCGATGAATCTTGCAGCTGGCTTTTAAACATAGTAAAATGCAATAAATACAGGTTTCTGAAAAGTTCACATTCCCAAGTCAGAATGTACACTGACCTTCACTGCTGATTTAATTTATTTCATCCTGTGATCTTGCTGAAGATGCACTTTACTTTTAAGGGGGAAAATGAGGATATTTTTTACAACCAAATTTGCTAAACCTCGACGCAAGTTCATCCTTCTCTGCTGCCCACCCACACCTCCCAGCAAGCTGAGAGTGGGATTTATAAGCATGGAAGCACCTGACCTATATTTACCATATGCTAATTTCCTCCAGAAAGCAGCGATGGAACACACCTTTCAAAACGCCGCTAGCAGGCTGAGGTAGAAATACCACCCCCAGACCCGGGGCCCCACGCGGCTCCGAGACGGCCGGGAGCGGCGGCCTGCCAGCGAGCGGCGTGGCCGGCGCCCGCCACGGCCACCGGAAGGAAGGCCCGCGTTACACTCTGCCCAGCAGCCAGAAATGGTCGCATCTGAAATAATGTCATGGAGTCTTGACTTTTTTTCCCTTTGAAAACACAAGACAAATCCTTGCTCGTGCGAGAGCAGAATTTCAGAGACACAATGGACATAGAGAAAAAGGTCCATCATCCAAAGGAACTGCCTGCCGCCGCAGCCGTGTGCTGGGCGAACAAAAGCAGGTCCAGAAACGAGGCCCTGGAAAGCCCCGGAAGGCTGAGAGGCAGCTCGCCCACCGCCCTGCCCAGGAAATTCGGGGGGCCATCCCAGTCGCGCCCAGCCTGCTGGTCGGATTTCCCCGTGAGACAATGGACTCTCAGCACCATCACGCGCTAATGACGACGGAGACCCGACCCAGGTGTCCCCGAGCCAGAAAACCCACGCAGGTGACGAGTGGAGAAAGCACCCGCGACCCCGCCTCCTGGCCTGCCAGGAGGAACCCCTTCCCCTTGCCTGCCAATAACCGTTGAAAACGGTAAGGGGAGGGGGGGCTGTTTATTCCAGTCCCAGTAAGCAGCTCTGTGGGATCTTTCCAAGGACCTAAATTTAACAAAATATCTCTGCAGTGAAGTTGAAACCTTAGAGCAGGCTCCGGGGCTTATCTGCACACAACTCGCTGTTTTCTGCGAGGCCGAAGCAAACAGGCACACACAAAAAACTCATCCTTTTTCTTTTGAAGCCCTGTCGACTGTGGCTTTGCCCAAGCCCAGAGCACACTGTTTGAAATGCAGGAGGACCCTGCCAGCCAGCATGGGTTTTCACGCTTCCCCAAGGCTTCCCCACTAGGAAATACTAAGAAACAGGATTTTTAAATGTAGCAAAACTCTTTGTGCCGGGGAGCTGGGGACGGCCAAGGCCCCTGACTCCTTGATGCACTGAGGTCTGCAAATTCATCCTGGGTTGCATGAACAGCGGGGGCCGCATCACAACAAACCCTGGCATTCGCCATCTCCCTGGGTGAGCGCGCGCAAATCCTGGCCTTCCCTCGTCTGCAGGCGTGCAAGCAGGCTG
>NW_004567117.1:47094341-47096341 GCF_000260355.1 Condylura cristata | reverse complement strand
GCCACAGGCACCCGCCCGGCGGCGGGACGGCCAGGGCGCCGTCCAAAGTGACACTCGGACGTCACAGGAACCTGCCACCGAAGGAGACGGGTCCGGGAGGAGGGCCACGTGGCTGCCCCGCCACGCGGGCTCCGTGGCTCTCGGGAAGCGAGCTCGGTTCCCCACACATCTACGCAAAATCTCGAACTTTCCACCCAGCTCTGATTTCCCTGATTTTTTAACTCCAACAGCTCCTTTCCCATGCCGCTCTGCTGTGAACATCGCCGGCACCTCAACAGGAAATACGTGATACCGGCATTTTTTTTTAAGAGTAATTCTGAAGTATACTACACAACTGGATGTTTTTAAATACATTATCATAATATTAACATAATAAGCAATGAAAGAAAATTACCCATTGTTTGCTAACAGTTATGCTAAAGAGATGCAGTGAGTAGAAAATAAGACATGCCTACAATTAAAAAAAAGATATTTCGCTTCATTCAAAACTGCCTCTCACTATTTCCATCGCCCTGTGTGAATAAATAATCATTAACAAAATTAAACTTAAAAGATTCACAAAACATAAGCAGGCAGTGGCTGAGTCTCAGAGTGAATGAACGAACAGCGGACCAGCCCCACCCCCCGTCCCCCCGACACACACCCCACATGCTCACTCACTCACAGCAGAGGGGAGCCTCACGTCGCCGGCAGAACCCTAACAAAGGCGCACCGGAAACGCACGGGCCGTCAGGACCTGGCGCGCAGGGTGGGCGGTGGTGGCCGAAGACACGGTCCCTGCACACCGTCTCCAGGCCTAGCCCCGCTCGGCGTGTCTGGGGGAGAAGTGGCCTCCGAAACGTGCCAGTGTGCCACTCCCCAGCGGGGACGCAGCTCCGGGCTCGCCCCCGGTCGGCCCCGGGAGAAGGGGCAGTTTTCGGGCCGCCCGCCCTGCCTGCCCCCCACCCACGCCTGCGTGTGGGGTCTCAGGGTCCGTCCGTCCGGCCTGACAAAACCCGAGGCCTCGGCTTCTGCCCCGCACCCGTGAGGGCGCGACTCCAGGCCCAGGACCTGAGAGCATCGCCTGGCCGCCGGGGGGGCCCCGGCCGGGGCGGGGGACGGCGCCGCCCGCCAGCCACCGACTCCGGTCCCGAGGGTCTGCACGCACCTGGAGCCGCGGATTTTTGAGCAACTTTTCGTCGCAGGCCTCCCCGCTGGCACGGAGAGCCGCCTGCCTCAGACCCGGGAAGTACAATCAGGGCCCTCAGAATTCAGAAGGCAGAAATAAAAACCAGCTGAGTGGCGGGGTTCTGTCTCGGCGTCACCGCGCGGTTCAAAGGCAGGATCACGGAGGTCATTAAGCAGCATTGTCTCCGTGACATGATTAGCCAGGTAGCGGGGACCATTTGTCACCTGCAGCAGCAAATTGAGTTAATGCTGCACTACAGGCTATGGGGACTGTGTAATATCAACGTGATTACATCAAGCGGGCTGCAAACTTGACAGCTCACTGAATTTGTCGGCATTAATCGTTACGCCTGTCACAAATCCATCAGGTTTACAGATAATTAGGGGCCTGTTAATGAAGCTGGCTAAACAACCTTACCTTTTTGGATAATTAAGACGCCGCTTCATTACGGAGGGCCATTCCCTCCGAGCGGTGCTCCTTTATTTTTTCATACGAGGAGGTTTCATTTAGATAATTTTCCCTTCCTCTCTCATCACTATGAAGTATAGCTAGTCTACATCTGTCATCCACCAACTTCCTGGCTACCAAACAATCAATTATTCCACACTCAGATATTCTCAAGAAAAACTCATCAGTTACGGATGGAACGCAGAGCGACCGGGCCCTGTGCAGCGTCCAGGGGAGCGCCGGGATGTCACGATAATAAAACCACTTTGGGGAGCAGCTCGACTCTCAGACGTGTGCAACCGCCCCCCTCCTTCTGGAAACGCGCGCCCGACGCCGGCTTCCGGCTACTTGCGGACACCGGCCGCGTCTGCCCGAGCCCGAGCGG
>NW_004567117.1:47089979-47091670 GCF_000260355.1 Condylura cristata | reverse complement strand
CGGGCGCGCCGCTCCGGGCGCTCCCCGGCGCCTTCCTCCGCGAGCCGGGAGTCTCGGAGCGCAACTTTGTGTCCCCTCGCTCCTCGCGGTCGGGGGTCGCGGCGGGCGCTCAGTGCGCGGCTCGAGGCTGTCTCATTGTGCGCGGCGAGGCCGATGCAGGCTGTGCTTCTCCTCCCCGCACTTAGTCTAAGAGGAAGAAAGCAAACAAGACAGAGTGAAGCCCCCGTACATACATGCGCCGGGGGGCGATGGCAGGCGCTGTCCACCTTCCGCACAGTCACAGATCAAACAGTGTCACCGCGCCGGGGCGCCGCTCGCCGCCCCGCGCCCCGGGCCGGCCGCCCGCCGGGGTCGCCGCCGCTTCCGAGGCCGCGTCTAGTGCCAACACATTTTGAGCACGGATCTGGGGCCGGTCTTGATCTTCCAGCCGAAGAATTTTGAAAAATATGCCAAAGGCACCCCCCTCCAAAAAAAAAAAGGCCGGCCACAACAACCCCGAGAGTGTGTGCAGAGGGGTGCAGCAGACATGCCCTGGGTGGGCGAGATGCGCGGGGACTGCCCCCCCCAAACTCCTGGGAGAGGGAGATGCACTCTGGCTCGCTCCTCTTTTCAGTGAAATATAACACACATTCGGATCGCAGAGCTTTCAGACAGCCTCAACTGATAGACAGACACATCGAGCTGCTTTTCCTGCTTCGGGTTTTACTCCACCTCCAATCGCCAACGTCACCCTGACAATTACAAATAGGTCTCACACAAACCGTACCTGTCAATCTTTTTAATTGCTTTGTTTTCTTTTTTTTTCCGGAGCTAAACAATATGACACAAAAAAGAAATCTTAATACAGCATCACATAAAAGATTGCCTAGTGCAGGGAGCCAGCGGGCTCCTAATTGTGGTCCAGGGCCGATCCTGCAAGCCCACGGGCGACGCCAAGTTAAGTCACACTAGTTCCTGCGGGTCTTCAGACCTGTTACTCCCCACCCCCACCGCCGGTGCATTCACACGCGCCCACGTGCACACACACACACACACACACACTCCCCCCTGATGAAGGATGTCCCACATTCGAGATAAAAATACCTGGATCACTTTTGCAACCTGGGGGGGGGGGTCACTGCGGAGGGAGGGGCCTGCGGCTTCCCCCGCCCCGCAATAATTTATAAGCATGGAGGGAAAGGGGTTGTTTTTTTTTCTTTATTGTTAAATTTTTACTTTGAACAAAAATCGAAAGATGATCTTAACTCATCACCCAAAAATGTGGGAAATGTGTCATTTGGCCCCTCTCTGAAAAGGGAACTGGTTATTCTTATGCGGCCGATGCAGACAAGCAGGGAGGGAACTGACAGGCTGGGTCACGGCCCTGCAGCGCGCTCAGGCTGAGGTCTGCGGTCTGCGGTCCTGCCCGCGGGGTCTCGGCTTCCAGGCACCCCTCCGCACCCCACCTGCAAGTCTGCAGTGTGTGTGCGCTCTGGGAGCCCGGCTCGGGCCTCCGAGCGTCCTTCTCTCCCCGAGGGGCGCCCGCCCCCGTCCTGCCGAGCTGCTCCAACATCCACAAACACACAAGATGTAGGCCGGAGGAATAACATGGCCAGTTCGTGCAACTTGCGTGGGACAGACCGAGCTCGGCTCAGGCCAGGCGATCTGCAGGCAGAGGGCCCGCCGCCCGGCCCGCGGGGTGCTCTGGGCGC
>NW_004567117.1:47079697-47088989 GCF_000260355.1 Condylura cristata | reverse complement strand
CCGCGCCTGGACGCCAGCCCGACCGGGCGCCAGCGCGGGCAGCTGCACCCGCCGCCATCTGCCGAAGGCGAAGGTGCTGAGACTGCGGCGCCGCCGAGTAGCCGAGGCCGCCGGACGCCCTCAGCCAGCACTGGAGGCGTTTTGACTTGGGGCTCCCCTCCCCCGACCCTCCCCGAAATAAAACGACGGGACCGGGCCGCGAGGCTCCCCGCGCGGCCCTCCCGCGCGCGCCCGGGACCCGGCGCCCACGCAGTCTCCGGGGGGAGCGGGGACAGACGGACACACGGCGACGCTTAGGTGACCGCCCTGGAAAGAGGCGGCGGCCCCGTGGCTTCTCAGGCCGCGCCAGGCCGGCAGCTGCAGGTCGGGTGGGGAGGAGCCCGCGGTGGAGGGCGTCGGTGTGCCCCTCGGGCATGGTGACCAGGTGTGGGTGCCGGGGCTGATGTCCACCTCGGACTGCCACGGCAGGCGCCAGGCGCGCGAGTGGGCGGCTGGGCCGGGTGGGCAAGGGTCTGGCTGCGTTTGCCGGCACATCCCTCGTTCCATCCCACTCGGGTCATCGCCTAGCCTGTCCAGGGCACCCCACGCGACCCACCTTCTGGCTCCTACCCCACCGCCTTCTCCCTGGGGAAGCAGCAGGAGCCGGCACTCACTGGCCGCCCTCTGCCCTCTGCCCTGAGTCCCCACGCCGCCACTTCGCTGGAGCTGGACTGAGGGCCCGGAGCCTCCTAATTCCCACCCTAGGGTTGCATGTTTGGGGATCCCATGGCCGGCAGGAGTAGGCTCAGATTGTAACTATGTTAGAAATCTCGTGCTGGAAAGTTCTCCAAGTTCCCATCAGGACAGGAGGGGGGACCAAGTGTGCCCAACCCAGCAGCTACAGGCAGCTGTCATCAGCTGGGGACAGAAACAGAGAGCTCCCCGCCAGGTGGAAACCTTGGGGCCGCTGTTGGAAGCCTACAGTGGTGGGGGTGCTGGAGTGGAGCGATGGGGGGTCGGGGAGGGCTCCTTAGTCTGGGAGCTGCTGCAGATTCTTAAACTTCACCAAGCCAGGGCCGCTGAGGGTGTCCGCAGTGGGACAGGCTACAGCTCCCGAGAGTCAGGACTCGGGTGTCCACGCACCACGCGGAAAAGGCGTGTGACCCGCGCAGGCCAAAGGCAGGCTGAGCGCCCCCAGCACCTCCAAACTTTGACAGAAGGAAAGCTCCCCCGGCTTGCCTCCCTTCTCTTGCGGAGGGAGTGCGCCCTGGAGGGGAGCAAAGGCAGCTGCGGGTGGGGCCCCTCTCTGAAGCCCGCGGAGGGAGGGCTGGGCTGGCCGAGGCCCTCTGCAGAGGACCTAGGGAAGGAGGCTCGCCGGGAGCCTGCCCCACACCCGCAGCCGGTCCCGGGCCTCCTGCCGAGCCCCGCTGGGGGGGCTCTTCCTGTGCCCCTCTCCTGGTGCTGCTGGCTGCCGCACCCCGTGGCGGGGCGGTGACAGACCGGCCTGTGCGGCTCCCACACTTGTAGCTGTGAGTGGGGCGCTCCGGGGCGGCGCGTTCCTGCACGCGTGCCAGCAATCCCTTTCTTCAACGGAACTAGCAGCTCTGCGAAGTTGACCTCGACCTTGTCCCTGAGCCGGCCGAGAGGCAGCCAGTGTGTGCTGGGAGGCCCATCTTGCCTCCTGGCTCCCGCTCCTTGGAAAATCCTCCTCCAGCTCCCAGGTTGATCCTTGTTTCCTAGAGGAGGGGGCACTGTACTGGTTTTTTTTAAGAATAGAGGATGAATAATTCACCGCAGCTTTAACCCGGGAGCAGCTCTCCCTGGCCAGGGCTGACTGCCTGAAACCAGGAGCAGGAAGCAGGCGCTTCGGTCTTCATAGTAGTAAAATACGCTGGGAGGGGGAGGCTGGGCCAGGATTCCCTGGTTTGCAGAGGTTTGGGGTGGAATTTAACTGTGCTTGGTGTTGGGGGGCATTTAACTGCGCCTCTGACTTTTTCTTTCAATGAGAGGTGCACATCGCATTCGCATTCCCTCTCACCGGGAAATACCAGTCTTGCTTAGGGAAGCCAAGGCACAGCCACTTAGGGTCATCACGTTAGCCTTTAGGAAGGAGGAGAGGGGTGAGTGGGATCCCCAGGAAGGAGTCACTGCGTCCCTTTCTCAGGCTCCCGCCCGCACACCAGGCAGCCTGCCTCTGGAGGTGCCCAGCATTCAGAAGCGAAGGGGAGACAACCCTCCCCCAAGTCGGTTTGCCGCTATTTTTAGCTTTTTCCTTAAGGTGCGACACATTACTTCCTTGCCAAATATTTCTAGCCAATTTGTGCCCAAGCGTAAGATAAGGGAGCAGAGTTTGTAGGAATGGGGGGAGGCGGGGGTGGGGGAGGCATTTTTCCATCAAAGGCTTATTGCTCACAGGAGGGCGACTGTTTCTGTGGACCCCAGACCGAGGGGGGTCGTTCTTCCAGCTCTTCTTTTGGGGGGTGGTTTCCTTCCTTTAAAGGAAGGTCTGCTTCGGAAGCCTTTGCTGTATCTCCCACTGTTGCAAGCTTTGGGGACTGGAAACTTGAGGTTTGCTTTCTGTGACTAGCCCGACCAGGCTGCCCGTTCACAATCAGCATGACCACAGCCCAGCACTTCTACTTAAAGAACCGCGTGACCCGGGCTGGGCCGACATAGTTGGGGGGGGCTCGCCTAGCCCGTTGTTTTTCCTAGAATTCCTGGATTTTTGTCTTTGAGTTGCTGCGCACCCTGTAAGCTAGGCTCCCCAGGCCGCCTGCCTCCTCCAGGGCCTCTCTCTTTTCCTCTGCACTCTCGGGCCTCTGCCAGACCCCAGAACTTGTTTCCTCAGTGAGGGCAGCTGGAGCCTCGCCACCCTTCCGGCCCAGAGGGGGACTGGGAGGCTGCGGCCTTACACCCTGCCTGGGCGCGCCGAGCCGAGCAGCCTGGCGGCAGCACCAGCCTGACACCCCTTGGAGAGGAGGCATCCGTGGGTAGTGGGTGAAAAGGGTGAGGGGAGGCCCTGGGCACTGCGGCCCCGGGGGCGGCCTCTGGCCTCTGCTCCAGCTCAGTTCCAGCTGCCAAGAACTTGACTGACTCTGAGTCCATGCTGAGATCTGGGGCCTGGGGGCAGCCCGACCTCCCCTGCCCTGCCCTGCCCTACGGAAGGCCAAGGTCGCTGCCAAGGTCGGTGCCAAGGCCCGCACCTCTGAGCCTCAGGCCGAGGCATTGGCTACTGGGCTGCCCCGAGGGCCAAGGGGAGCCAGGGAGACGGCCTCGGGGCGCTGGTCGTTTGATTTGGTTTTTAAAGGCAAACCCACGCCCAGTGGACAAGCAGGCTGCAGAGGCCCAGCACAGCTGCCCAGCTCTGGGCAGAGCCCCGCCCCCAGGGGCCCTTGCGCCCCCGAAACCTGTGCCCTCTCCCCAGAAGTGTGCCCAGCCTGCTGCTGCCATCCCCTGGAAGCACAGCAGCAGCCCAGGGCTGGGAAGAGGGGGCTGGGGGCTCCCCTGTGTCCTTTCCTGCCATCAGTCCCCAGGGGTGGGGGTGGGCAGGCGCCCAGGGAGCCCAGAGGGGGCTCACCCTGGGGAGTGGCCTCCCTCTCGGCATGGGGCGGCAGACACTCGGGGGGACCAGGGGAGGGCCCCGGCAGGGCTGGGAGCCGCGTGCCCTACACCCGGCCTCCGGCGCCGTCCGGAACAGGCCCCCAGACGCGGCCTCGTGGACACGCCTCGGTCGCGGCTTCCCGGGGGAGGAGCGCGCTCGCCGCCGGCCAGTGGGATGCGGCCATCTTGCTGTCCCACGTCGGACGAGAAGCGCCCAGAAAGTGAACCCGCGCCCCCATTACTGTGCATCTGCGTGTGGCCCGGGATCCCGAGCTGTTAGCGGGCCGTGGCGGGACTTCTGAAGGCAGCTGACAGGACCGAAAGGAATCGTCTTCTGCGTCTCCCTTCTGCAGGGTGTCTGCGCCGTGGGTCAGGGCCGCACGGGCCGTGGGAGCGGCTGGCACGGCGCTTCAAGTGAACTGAAAGTGAATTACTTGAAAATGACCCACGCGCTGGCTCTCCGGCCACCGGCCACCCACACGGGCCAGTCCACGGCAGGGGCGGTGACAGCGGCGGGTGTCCACGGTCGCCGGATCCCCCCACGCACCGTGAGGGCGGCGCTCCCCTGACGTAGCAGGATGTTTTTGTTCTGAGCTATACCGAGATGAAAAAAGCTGGTAAGAACACTCGCCTCGCAATTAAATGGACTCTGGACACCAAAGCGAAAATAGTCATCTGGCATTAATCAAGTCACGTCTCTGCTTCTTGTTGGGGGAAATAGAGTGCTGGCTCCCTTCCTTTTCATCTGAGGAGGACTGTAAAATGCTGAGCGTTTCATAAAAAACCTCCCTCCCCTTCTGAGACAATTTTTGGTCGATTAATCAAAATGCATATTTGCACGCGGTCGTCGTTGCATCAGAGGGAGACGGCCTCGGCCCCCCGACGGCGTTGCAGGCGCCCCCAGGAACGCACGACAGCCACGACCTTGCTCGTTACATCAGTCAGTCTCCAATATTGTCGTTGTCATTACTGTTATTATCCGAAGTGTTAAATTGTTGCCAGAATCAATACGAGTCTTCTTTGACTATATCTTAGCCGCTGTTGTTTTTTAACATCTTTGTTAAGAGGCCAATTAATTTCCAGCTCCCAGCTCCCATGAAGTTTGTATATAATGAGGCCTTTTATTTTTTTTTTTTTTTGGTTTTGCTTTATTTCTCCTCTGGAAGGAGACACGTGCGGTGTGAAGGAGCAAGTTGATGTTTAGGGCCATAGATTTAAGATGAGAACATTCCAGATCTCGGATTGCATTTCCCGCCGAGCTGGTGTCTGCTCCATCTCTGACTGAGTCGCAGGCCCGACTTTCTCCGGCTCTGTCGAGGGCGTGACGCCACAGTGCGGCCTGAGGGTTTTTTCTCAGTGTAGCAGAAAGCCCGGCCAGGGAAACGTCCTAACCGGTGTCTGTTGGTCTGTTTCCCTCCAGGTTTGTCGGGGTGAACGCGTCAGACATCAACTATTCTGCTGGCCGCTACGACCCCTCGGTCAAGCCCCCCTTTGACGTGGGCTTCGAAGGCGTGGGGGAGGTGGTGGCCCTGGGCCTCTCCGCCAGCGCCGAGTACACCGTGGGCCAGGCGGTGGCCTACATGGCGCCCGGGGCCTTCGCCGAGTACACAGTGGTGCCCGCCCCCGCGGCCACGCCGGTGCCCTCGGTGAAGCCTGAGTATCTCACCCTGCTGGTGAGCGGCACCACGGCCTACCTCAGCCTGCGTGAGCTGGCGGCCCTGTCGGAAGGCAAGAAGGTCTTGGTGACGGCAGCAGCCGGGGGCACCGGCCAGTTCGCCGTGCAGCTGGCCAAGAAGGCCAAGTGCCACGTCATCGGCACCTGCTCCTCGGAGCGGAAGGTGGCTTTCCTGAGGTCCGTGGGCTGCGATCGCCCCATCAACTACAGCCTGGAGCCCGTGGGGGCCGTCCTGCAGCGCGAGTACCCCCAGGGAGTGGACGTGGTCTACGAGTCCGTGGGGGGGGCCATGTTTGACCTGGCCGTGGACGCCTTGGCCACCCACGGGCGCCTGCTGGTCATCGGCTTTATCTCTGGCTACCAGACTCCTGCGGGCCTCACTCCAGTGAAGGCCGGGGCCCTGCCGGCCAAACTGCTGAAGAAATCGGCCAGCGTCCAGGGCTTCTTCTTGAGCCACTACCTTTCCAAGCACCGCGCGGCCATGGAGCACTTGCTGCGGATGTGCGAGCTGGGAGAGCTGGCCTGCGCGGTGGACCTCGGACACGCGTCCGCCCAGGGCAGGTTCACGGGCCTGGAGTCCGTCTTCCGGGCTGTCGATTATATGTACGTGGGAAAAAACACTGGGAAAATCGTCGTGGAATTACTTCATCCTGTCAACAGCAAGCTGTAAAAACAGAACAATGACATAAATCAAGGGAGAAAGAGAATGGGCACTTTATGCGCAGAATTACTCAAATCCATTTATTTTTAGTTGCTAATGGGTATAATATTTCTTAAAACAAAAGTAAAGTGTGAATGAATAGGGTTTCTCTTTTTCTTTGCTTTTCTGGTTGCTGTTTGGCCTTTTCCCTGGAAAACAACGTGCTACTAAAATTTCCCCCCGTGGCTCGGAGGTAAAACCTTTACATTCGATGCTTCAGTCAGGACAGTCTCATTCCAGATTTTATTGTTCTAGGAAACCAAATTAATTCCTTATGCAAGATCTGATGAAATCAGTATGTCTTCAGCTGGATGAGGTTTTAACATCGGTCCTGAAAACAGTTCGCAGACTCTTTGTTTGGGGAGAGTCTGGCCCTGTGCTACTAAGTGGTCGGCACATGGGCAACGCAGCCAGGTGCCTGTGCCCCGAGTTCACACCTCGTGCCACGCCCCTCCCGAGGCCGGCAGCTCAGCTACCTCAGTAGAAGTTGGAGGCAGTCAGTGCCCAAAGCCTTGGTTTTATTCGATGATTAGGAAGACGACCGAGTGAACGCAGGCCTGTGTCACAGTCAGCCGTCCCCGTGACTGGTGTCCGCAGGACAGGCCGCTCCGCCCCCGGGCAGAGGTGCCGGCTTGGGAGAGCCAGCACAGTGGGGGGCGGCGTCAGGGCGCGGCCCTGCCCAGGAAGGGGCGAGCGCGTGTTCGACTGGTGCGCTCGCCCCGAAACGTCACCCTGGCAGTGAAGCGCTCTGGGGGGGGGGGACAGCGATCAGGGGTCCCCGACACCCGCTTCCTGGGCCAGAGCGGCAGGTCGCTGAAGTGGGGGCTGGGGCACTGACCGCAGACGGGACCCCAGCCGCTGTCCCCGCGTCGCTGCCGGTAGGATGGCAGGCGGGTCGTCGCCGCGGCCCGAGGCCGCGCCCGGCCCAGACGCCCCCTCCCCGGGGCCCAGCCGGCGACCGGCCCCAATAACACGGGGGAGGGAGGGGGAGCCCGGGCTTCCTCAGTTTCCCTGCCCTGGCGCCGGGGGCCGGGAGAGCCGGGCGCGGGCGTGAGCATCTATTTCTCGAGATGGCTCATTTTCAGGTGCCTAATGTAGCTGCTAGCATGCACGCACAACAATACAATTTATATGGTAAATGGAGCCAAATAATGGCTTCACTGAATGTTATGGCCGCACTGAAGGGAAATGTCACGGTAAATAGCTGCCAAATTATGGACCATGCCGAAGTGTCACCACCGCACTAGAGACAAATCGCCTCAGAGGCCACCGCGCCGCCGGGCTGTGAGTTATGGGGACGGCGGCGTTGCGGCGCGGGGCTCTTTGTGTCCTCATTAGAGCCGAGGGCTACCGGCGCAGGGACAGGCGGCGGCCAGCGGCCTCTGCCCTGCGGCCCCACAGCCGGAGAGGACAAGGGCTGCTCCCCGCAGACAAAGGGCGGCGGGTGCCCGGAGCCGCGCTGGGAGGGCCGTTTCCGGGGGCGGTCAGCGCGGGGGCCGGGGTGGAGCCCAGGCGGACGGCCAGGCGGACGGCGAGCCCTGCCTCTGGAGGCCGGGAGCGAGGCCGCCTCTGTCGCCCTGGAGCCAAGTGCGTCCCCACCTCTCTCCTTGTAACGGGCGGGTAATAAAGATGAAAGCCAACATGTTAACGGCTGGTTCCCTTAAGGTGCAGAACAGAAATTTACGGTGTTTGGAAGGAATGTACTGAATTCAACCAGATAGGAAATCCCGAGTGCCAGGCGAAAGGGGGACGCCACCTGGAGCCTGCGCGGCCCTCGGCGTGCAGACTGCTGCAGACGGCGCTCAGACGTAGCCAAGGTACGGTTAAACGCTCTTTTGCTTCTGGGAAACGCTGTGTGCAGGGGGGGTCAGAGTCCAGCATTCGCTCACCTTCTGGGGCCCCCTCTCCAGACCAGCCTCGGGGTGAGGCCCCGTGGCCACCCCACACCCGAGTCCTGCAGGGCTCCGCACGGCCCGAGGCGCGCACCCAGGACGCAGGGGTGAGGACTCCGTGCAGAGACCGGAGGGCGGGAGGAGCGGGGCTGGGGCCCTGGGGCGGTCTGCACCAGCCCCAGCCTCGAGGGCGGCGGCCAGGGTCGCTGGGCTCAGTGTGACAAGGAAGTGGGGGGAGGGTGCGGGGGGTTCTCCACTCTTCCTGCCACGACCTGCTGCTCCCAAAAAGCCCAGGCTAGGCTTCCAGATTGGTTTGGCCTGCAGAGAATAGCAGCTGTGTCATCTGGGGTCCCCTCGAGGTTCTGTTGTTGACCGAAGTCGGCATTAAAACAAACCCACACTTTGGGGACCTTCCGGAGAGAAAGACACGGAAGTTCTACGGGCCCTGGCCCATAAATTGCTGTTATTTGATTCCATCTGGATGGAGTTTCTCGGGAGTAGGACGGAGCCTCTCTAAATGGCCCTCAGCATCACATTCGGTATTTATCTAGTGAAAGTGCAGTGACAAGTAGCTGCTTCTTATTAAAACGAAAATCCCACGTTATGCACTTACGGAACCTCCCAGCTAATGAGGATGTGATATTCTCCGTGTAACACAGGCCTCCGCCACGAGACGCTGGAAACTTGACAAATGATATCATTTAAGACACATGCCTGCCTTGGGGACCTGCTTTTTGGTTTCCTGTTCTGGCTTTTATTTGGGTAACATTTATAATGACCACCCGACTCGTAAGGGGTAATGTTTTAACCCTTCCTAGAGCTCCCAATTAGCGGGAATTTACTGCACTTGGGGTTTCCTTTAAAACGGGGCAGGGGACGCTCAGGGCTGAGAATGTTTTCCCTGATCGCTTTACCACATGGACATGTGGAATAAACACCATACTTGAGATTTATACAAAAACAGATGAGCGGCGTGCAACCTTCGGGATAGATGCCACACAGAGAGGGCAAGGCGGTCAGCTGGCTGGTCACTTCCAACGGCCACTCTCCTAGCGCTGCGAATGCGATCCAGATGTGTCCGGCCTGGCCGGAGGGGCTCGCGGCCGCCGTCGTCCGGCCGCCGGCTCAGTTCTGTTGTGCGGTCTAACACGTGAGAGCCACGATGTCGGCGAGCCGCAACAGCCTTTCCGCAGGCAGGTGCTGGGCTGCGTCCTTCCCCGGGATCGGCCCAGAACCAGGTATTTCGCATCACACGAGAAGTCGGCCGGACAGCTCTGGACTTCTGATACGGTTGGTGGCCATCTGGAGCTCCGTTTTCCCCCAGGCCTCGGCCGGCGTGTTGTTTCCGCTCGCGACGCAGGGCCCTGGGCGTGCGCGTCGGCCAGCACGCCGCCCTGAGAAGCGGCGTGGACAGGCACAGGCCTGGCGGGGGTGTCCACGGGGCGC
>NW_004567117.1:47078792-47079352 GCF_000260355.1 Condylura cristata | reverse complement strand
GGGGCTTCTGTGGGAAGTTCTGGTGGGGGTGGGGCTGGTGGTGATGTTAGTGGTGCTGATGGTGCGGATGGGGGTGATAATGGTGGTGGCGGTGGGGGTGGTTAACATTATAAAGTGACTGTGCTAGAGACTTCAGAAGACATCTCTCGAAAACACCCAGGGCCCGGCCAGGTCTCCTGGCCGCAGCAGGACGCGTCCCGCTGGGGAGGGCCCTGCCCGCTCCGCCGCCCGGAGAGGCCGGGCCCTGGGCGCAGGAGACTCGCGGTCCCTGGGCCGCGAGCACGCCGAGGTCAGTCTGGCGCTGCCCGCTCTGGGTGAGGAAGCGGCCCGAGAGCGTGTGTGGTCCGAGGCAGCCGGGGACGGCGGGCGCCCCAGGAAAATGACCACAGCCCGGCGCCCGAAAGCAGCGGCGCCCGGCCCAGCTCGGGGCCAGCCCCTGGAGTGGGGTCACGCAGACGTCACACGGCTCGGAGAGGCCGGACGCCCGGATTCGCTCACACCAGCGTGCGGACTGAGGCGAGGACGCGCCCCACGGGGGCGGGGGGCGTCCACCCGCGGGC
>NW_004567117.1:47074551-47078076 GCF_000260355.1 Condylura cristata | reverse complement strand
GCCCCGTCCTGTCGGCGACTCTCAGCAGCCTCGTCCCACACCCACGCTTACTTCACATGCGCCACGGGCCGACCCTGCGTGCTCTGCCCGTCGGAACCCGCCGCGTGCCGCAGACCCAAGGCCTTCCACGGTCGGGTCCCAGCAAAACGTGTGGGGACGGCGAAGGCCGCCACGTGGTCTCTGCTCACTGATGAGCGGAGGCCGGGGCAGTTCAGTGGCGCGGGGAACACTCTGGGCCACGGTTCCCCCGTACGGCTTCTGGGAAGCTGCGGAAGGTTCCAGAAGCCATCGCACGGGAGGAGGGGGCTGTCCTGGGCCGTTGTGTGGAGGTGGGAGGCGGCACTCGAGCTCACATTAGCACCCCGGGGGATGCAGGCGTGGGGAGCCCCGCGGGGACGGGACTGGGGCCTCCTTCCCTGAGGGTGGGCCCCTGGCCGCCCAGGGCAGCCGGCCAGCCCCAGAGGAGAGGGGCGACGCCCCGGGCAGCTCAGCCCATGCGCCCCCCCACACACACACACACAACCGCCCTGGGGAAGACCTGCCTGAAGCAGTGAGCCTCACAGAGGCCCCGCGCAGAGGACAGGGCGGGTTCTCGTGTCCTCGGGCTGGAGCCTGGCAGCTTGCAGAGGCCGTGGGTGGGGGTGCGGTGACCTTGTGGGCCCCGCCCCTGTCTGGCCATCCCTGCACGGTGGCCTCGGGGCAGCCTCCCTCTGCCCACCGTCTCTGCCTCCGCCGCTCCCCCACCTCTCCATCAGCCTTAGAGAAAGGTCGGGGGCATGGAATTCGCACCCTGCACACCTCTGCAATTAAACTGTTGGGTTCGAAATCTGAGGAAATTATTTCCCAACCCAGGTCTTCATTTTGTTATTCTTGCATGAAGAGAAACTGCAGGTACATTCTCTGTACGCAGCGCCGAGTAGCACGCTAGCTTCTCTTGCCAAACAAGACGTAGTCACTTCTTAGCTGCGCGGCCCTCCTGGTATATTATTTATGGCGAAAGAAAATTATCGTGCTGATAAGAAAATAGTGTCACTTAAAAATTAGGTGGTTCCCAATCAACTTATGACAGTAATTGCTGCGATGTCCTCTTTGATTTAGATATAGTCATATCAATGTAATTGCCACTGGGAAAAAATTATAATGGCTGTTAATGATAACTAACACATAAATGGCAATGAACAGGAACATGCGTTTTATAGGCGACTCACCCCGAGCGCAGGAGCCAGGGCCCCGGCAATCTGGCGCCAGGCCGCGGTCCCAGCCCTCCTCCCCAGGTCGCGAGGGCCGGACGGCGACCGGGCATGAGCCTCTGCACCCCCAGAAGGCTGCCGGCCGGAACTCCGGCCCAAGGAGGCGGCACCAGGAGGAGCCAGCTGCCCCGCAGCGCCTCTGCCCCAGCGGCCGCCGGAGCTGCCCGGCGCCAGCAGGTCTCTGTTCACCCCAACTTGCTCAACCGGCTGCAGATGCGTGCCCTGGGCTAAGCCGAGGCCGCGGGGTCCACCGTGTGGCCTCTCCAGACACCCCCCAGGGTCAGCACCGCCCTGGGTCACGCCAGGTGGTTTGCCCGAGGAAGGAGGGGGGTGGGCGCGACGGAGCCACCAGGCTAAGGGGGAACTGGGGTGCAGGTGCTAGCCTGGGATCTGCCCCCTGGCCTTGACAAGGGTGAGGGAGGGCCCAGGCGGCACCTGGCTGCCTCACAAAGGGCCCACTCAGTCTACTGTGGCCCTGAGGGGCCTGGGGGAGCTGCCTGGGGGCTTCTGTGGGAAGTTCTGGTGGGGGTGGGGCTGGTGGTGATGTTAGTGGTGCTGATGGTGCGGATGGGGGTGATAATGGTGGTGGCGGTGGCGGTGGTTAACATTATAAAGTGACTGTGCTAGAGACTTCAGAAGACATCTCTCGAAAACACAAAATTCTGTTGGTGCTAATTAACTATTCCCAAACACCTGTTCCAGTCACACAAAGCATCACATTTCAACCACACAGGAAGGGCTGCACTGGGACACATTAAAATGCAGACGGGGGCTCTCCCAGGGTGCCGCTCGAGCCCTGCATTTTAGCAAATCTCCAAGGGCTTCTGCTGCTGCTGACCCAGCGCAGTGAGGTCAGCATTGAGGAGGTGCTGATGGTGCCTACGGTCACTCAGCACTGGGCGAGGCTCTGCATCCGCTCTTTGACCCAGATTTCATTTTACGCCCCAAAGCAACACGTCAGCTACTTGTCGACATGTGTCCCATTTGACCGAGACATAGTGAGGCACAGAGAGCTCAGTGACGTGCCTGCCGTCAGCAGCAGGTGGTGGAGCCAAAGCGGGCTGGCTGCTGCGGACACTCCCTCCTGCCCAAGCGCCCGTTGGGGGGGTGCTGTGGGGCGCCCCGCGAGGTCCCACCCCACATAACAGCCCGCGTAATAGTAATGTGTGCTAGACATATCTCGGTGGACGTAAAAGGCACAGAAGGCTCCAGAGGGCGGGGCGCGGGGCAATGCCCAGGCCGTCCTGCAGAGAGCGGCTGGCGGAGGGTGACCTGGACACGCGTGGAAGGCGCGGAGCAGGCTTCTCACACGCAGGCGCTGCCACCAGCCCCTTCCCGCGCACCAACCCAAGTGCTGGATAAAGTTTTTAAAAGCTTAAAGTCATGCAAGCTGACAAAATAGTCAAACAGTCGTTAGACTGAAACCTAAGAGGAAGGAAACACACAGAGAAGGCGGGGGAACTCGGCCCATTCTGTGGTGAAGGGAAGTGCCGGGAAATGGGTTTAGCCTTAGCTTCCCGAGCTTCGCAAAGTCCCGGCAAGAGAAGACACGGTCCAGGAACACTCGAGGCGGGCAGCCCGCGTGACGGAGCCTGACGGCAGGAGGCGCCTGGTGGTTGTGTCACAAGCCAAACCTTATCTGAATTTGTACTTGAGACTCGCAGCGTCCACTTGGTCAAAACAAAGAGCCCTCAGGCCCAAGAATCTAGTGCAATGTGCATCCGGCTGATGGCGGCCCAATGTGCCAGGCAGAAGCAGATAAGATTTTTCCCCGAAGGAACATTTCTCCATCTCAAGCCTCAAAGAATTCCTGTAAGGAAAATAAGCAGGTCACCGCGAAGAATATGTAACGACCGGTGACTTGCCAGGTGCCAGAAGCCGCGGAATCAAGAGGACGCTGGGGCAGATGTGACAAGACTTCAGGGATTCTCGGTTACAGGACGAGACGACGCTCACTGCATCTGAAGAAACGCACTTGAAGGAAACACGTGAACACACCCTTGACTATTGTAAAAAGAGCTGATGAAATTTTTAGAAGTTAAATGTAACAAGTTCACTACTCAAGTCACAGTTGAACTGATTAGATGTGGCAGAAGAGAGAATTCATGAAGTGGATCACAGGCGCGAGGAAACTGCACATGTGTCACAGGGGATCAAAGACAGGGAAGAAAAACACGAAAGGGATCAGACACCAGGGAGGGTGGAGTGAGCAGGCGGAGCAGAGCCGGCCCGAGCTGCGAGCAGGGATCACGCCGGGGCGGCGCAGGAGAACACC
>NW_004567117.1:47072551-47073886 GCF_000260355.1 Condylura cristata | reverse complement strand
TGAAGGAGGAAGCTGGGACGGGCCAGTGGCGACCGTGGCGGAGGGCGAGGCTGCAGGCTGTGCCCCCGTGGTGGCACAGCCTGGCACACACAGCAGATTTGAGAACCCTCGTGAGCCCGGCCTGGCTGACCGTGGAGAGGCCGAGAAGGCCTAGCTGGCCAAGAGATCCATCAAATGCGTTTCAAGGTTATTCACGGTCACAAAAATAACTAAGTCTCGTGGAGGGTGATTTCTGTCCAAGGGCAGATCTCACCGTCTCCCGTCCGTGGCCTGTACCCTAGGTGTGGTCCTGCGGCGGAGGCGGGAGGGGGCGTGGTGCCAGCCAGCCAGACTGGTGCTGCGGTCCTGGACCTCCCGGCCACCGCTGTCTCGCCTGTGGAGGGCCCGCAGCGCCCTCCTGGCCAGGCCTCCCGTGCCGCACACTAGCTCTCCGCGTGGGTGGCTGTGTCTACCTGCCACCCTTCTCTTTCGGCCCCAACCTGCCCCACCTCAAAAATAATACCTGCCGTGGCCTGGGTGAGCAGGGACATTCCTTTGCAGGCCTGCTTCAGGGGCCGTGGAGGGATTTTAAAGCACCCACAGCGCGCTGACGCTCCGTGGTTCTCCCGCTCTGCCCCAAGCTCCTGGCTTTAGCTGTTGAGAGCAGCAGAAAGCCTGGCCGCTCCGTCACAGTCGGCCCCTCGCGCGTTCTGGACACAAACTGCCCGACGGGATGGAGCCCGCGGCTTCCTCAAAGGCGGCCGGCAGAGGGGGCGGGGCCGAGCTCGGCAGGCCGCGAGGCAGAAGGCCGGCACCGGGGCTGAGAGGCGTCAGCAAGTGGCGTGGCTCCCCGCCCCACTGGCCACGGGAGTCCTCGGGCACAGGCGAGCGCTGGCCGTTTGCTTTATGGGCTCATCCGCCCGGCCCGGCCCGACCCCGCGGGTGACGTCACCCAGCGCGTCCGTCTCGCCGGCTGACTCTGGACATCCCGGCCCCTGGCCACGGGCAGCGAGGTTGCGCCCCAATCCTTGAAGCTGCGAATAACGTCCCCAGGAACGTCCATTTCCAGGTCCAAGGTCAAAAGCCGAACAGCGCACTTGGCCCAGCCAAACGCTGGGTGCATCTGTTGCCACCCCGAGGCCCCCGAGAACAAGGCCCCCCCCAACTTGAGCCTTTTTTCAACAGGCGTCTGGGGATGTTCGGGATTTTCTCAGATGATTACAGGGTGAGACAGAAACCAGAGCGCTGGATCTCACGGATTTCCCTTCCCAGCCGGTGGGCGCCCGGGGGAAGAGCCAGACCGCAGCCGTGGGCCCTGGACAGTGCCCCGCCGCCGCCCCCAGCCCAGCCCAGGGG
>NW_004567117.1:47070368-47071867 GCF_000260355.1 Condylura cristata | reverse complement strand
TGTCTCACTTCACCCCTGTTCCAACCCGGGAGGGAGAAGCCCATCGTCAGATGACAAAACCGAGGCTCAGAAGCGGGGCCCCCGGGTGCCCCCGTCACCCCCCGCCGGGCCCAGGCTGCAGTCTGCACAGCCTCAGGCGGGGGCCGGCGGGTCTGGGCTGCTGGAGGAAGCAGCGGGGTGCTGCCCCACCCCAACCCCTTCACCCCAGCACCCCTCCCCAGTCTCCTCCCGTGTGGGGTCCGACGCAGCCCCCGTCCGGCTCCCGCCGCGAGTGGCCCACGCAGCCGGGCACAGAGACGCCTGTGGCACGTGTCCTGCAGTAAAGTCACCGGGCTAATGAATCACAACAGGCTCATGAGAATGACAAGGTGAGCGAGGTGACATTCTCCGAAATCCCCAATTTGGTGTGAGTGTGCATTTTTTTAATCCCCGCAGCAATTTATTTTCTGGATAGCAAAGTTTCTCGAACAATGTCCCAAAATGTAGTCAAGGTTAACCGTGCCGTGAGCTTATTCAATATTTATGATTCTTTTTATTTGTATTACTAGGACTTTTTGGGGACTCCCAGAGGCCCATTAATCACACGAGTGACACGGTGGGCCGCTGGCGGCGGGGGCAGGGCCGAGCGGCTGCACACACGCGTGTCCACGCGCCGTCACGCCGGGCCTGGCTGTGAAGAGCCGGCGTGGCTCATCAACGGCCGCAGATTAATTGTCGCCACGTGTCGCCCATAAATTTCCTCCCCTCTCCTAATCCTCGCCGCTGCCTCCGCAGCCCCCCACGACCCGGCTGCCCCGCCGGGGCTCGGCCCAGGCGGTGCCACCCCGGGCCGGCGGGCAGGGGGCCGCGGTCAGCCCCGCCGCTGACAGGCTGAAATACAATTATCAGCGTGATCTGCTCAAGAATTCATGGCGAGCGCCGGCCGACGAAGGCCCGAAAGATGCCGAGGCACAGAGAGAGGTGGCGAGGAGGCGTCACTTTCTCCAGCCTCATAACTGTAAATTGAAGAAAATTATTTTCTTTGCCTCCAGCTCACTGCCATATAGGCCGCACTGTATTATAATTTCATAAGCATAAATCCTTTGAATAAATTTCAGAACAATAACTGAATTAGAAATGCAAGTGCAGCACCTAAAAAACTGAACTGTGCCGGGCAGGCGGGCGGCTGCCCGTCCCCCGCCGGGCGCGGGTCGGGGCGGGCGGAGCCGGGCGGCGCCTGCCGGCCAGGCAAAGGACCCGTCCACGCCGCCCTCGCCTTCTGCAGAATTCGAGCCGTAATTCATCAGAAATTAATTTTGGAGGAACAACAGGCTGGGGGCATGTTATAATTATTGTTATTTGTTTGTTTATTCTCGTGTTAACCGTTATTTATCGCTGTGTTAAGCACACGTGAGATCACGGAGGTTGCTCCCTGCGGTTTCCTAGCAACAAGTCAGGGCGCCTTTCCTGCTCAGCCCGCGCCGGGGGCGTGGGGGCAGCCGTGGCCCAGGCCCGCCTGC
>NW_004567117.1:47066988-47068321 GCF_000260355.1 Condylura cristata | reverse complement strand
GGCCTGCCTCGCCCTTCCCTTGGAGGCGCAGGCTGATGCTGTGATTAGCCTGCATTTTGCTGCCAGTGGCCCCGACGGTCGACCAGAGTCACCCATTGTGCAGAGCCAGCGCACAAACAGGCTGCACTATGTCAGCTTCCCCCGGAGATGCAGAGGCTGTCGGCTCTCTGGACACGCCGGCAAGGCGTGCCCCGTCCCTCCGATCAGAAAGGTGAGGCTTCAGCTCCCGGCACCTCGGGGGTCACGGAGTCACCCCCCCGCGGGCGATTTCTGCTTCCGCGAGACCCGCCCGAGACCGCCGTCTCCACGCCAGCTTGCACTGTCCCCGCCAGGCCATCCAGTGGCGGCAGAGGGGAGCAGGCACTCGGAGAGACAGCAGCCAGCACCAGGGACAGGCTGCGCCCTCCGCAGTCCGAAGGCCCAGCCCCCCGCCCGGCCGCCCCCCCGAGCCACCAGGCGGCCGGCCCGCAGCTGCTGTCCTCTTGGCTGGTGCGGCAGGTGCCGCTGGCGGCCAGACCCGCCGGGCACTGGCTGTGGCGCGACGTCCCTGCGACTGGCCCAACTTCCCAGCCAGACGAGCCGGGCTTGCAGCTGCAGGGAGCTCAGGGCGGGGTGCCCATCCCGGCCTGCGCCCACCTCTGCTCACCGGGCGCAGCGCGCTGCGGCTGCTCCCCGCCGGCGGGCGCCCCCGCCCCCGGGAAGAGCCCCCCGTTCTGCAGACGGGCGGTCCCGGGGCGGAGTTCCTCGCTGGGTGCGGAACATCCATTTCCGAGCGGCTCTCCTTTCTCGGCGTAGCACTTTTTATTCTGGTGATGCTGCCTGCACGTGTGCTGTTGACTTTCATGCCTTAGATTTACTAGACATGTGTCAAGCTGTCAGCCTCCCACCGCTCACATTTGTGTCCACTTGCAAACAGCAGGGAAAAGTACTTTTTCCATGAACGTTCACTTCTTGGCAGTTCTGAAACAAATTTTTGAGCAGTTGCTGTTCCTATTGATGGCAATAGTTTGATGTCTCAAAAAAGCTCAGGGTTTTATTTTCCCCTAAATTTTTGACACGTTCTGTCATATCAGATCATATCATAGCCTGATGCATCAAAAACAAAAAGGGGGAGGCCAGCCCGCGGCTCCGCTCGCAGCCGCACGCCGCCCATCTGTTCGCCGCCTCGTCCTTTTGTTCTGCTCCAACGCTGGTGCTCTCGGCAAATGTGATCCTGCTCCTCGAGCTCGCTGCCGGCCCGGGGGCGCAGCGTCAGGGAAACCTGCAGACGGCACCCCTCTCCCGAGGTGGTGGGGCCTGAGCCCCGGGGCGAGGGCGGCCCCCCGCGGCGCTG
>NW_004567117.1:47059009-47065054 GCF_000260355.1 Condylura cristata | reverse complement strand
GGCTCGCGACCCTAGAACCAAGGGGTGCCGTGGGGAAGCCGCGTGGGGCAGGGAGACGCCCTGTCCTCCGGTGCGGGACGGGGGTGCCCACAGCTCCCGCTCGCACCACGACCGGCTGCCCGTGTGTCTGTGCCCACCGAGGTAGAGGCCGCGCGTGGCCGTCCGCCCCGGGGTCGCCGTGGGTGTGGCCCCAGCGCTGAAGCCCTGACGGCCTCCGTGGCCCCTCCCGAGCACGGGCGCAGCCCCGGGGGGAGAGGGCTCACCTGAAGCTCTGTCGCCACTCCTCGGCCACCCGAGCCGGGTCCCTGCAGCTCAGGAGAGCTTGGGGCGGGCACTCGTGCCAGGCAGGGGCACACAGGCGAGCAGGCAGCTCTGTGAGGGCGCGCCCCCATCTGAGCCTGTGTGTGCACACCAACGGGGTGGGTGCCGTGCGTGGGGGGGGCGTTAGGAGCCCCCAGGCTAATGGCCCCATAGGGAAGGGCCGAGGCCACTCCGGCCCGTTTGCGGCAGAACCCGCACCCACAGCCCGGCCAGGCAGCCCAGCCCCGCCGCCCCCCCCCCGGCTTCCAGTCCCCTGGTTCACGTCCTCTGGCCGAATCTGCCCGGCGTTGTCCACCGAGTCGCCTTCAATTTCTGGTGCACGTTGCACTGTCTGGAGGGCTGCTCTGTCCCACTGTCTCTCAGCACCTCCCAGTTCCCAGTCACCTGTGAATTTCATTAACGAGTCTTTATCTTCTCCTGGGGAGACTAAGGGAGATGTTAAATAAAGGCCGGTAGGTTGGCTGAGCCCTGGGGCAGCCCGCCAGGACCCCACACCCCGCCCGAAATACTCCGCAGTGTGCATCCCCCTTCGCCCGGTCCAGCACGGCCTGTGCCCACCGGTGAGCTGGGGGACTTGGGCCCCCTGGCCTCCCCCCAGGGCCGTCACCTGCAGGCGCGCTTCCTCCCCAGCCCGGACCAAGCCTGCACCGGACCTGCCCCAGCCTCAGGCTGCCCCCCCAAACCCCGCCCCGCTCCCCCAGGCCCAATGGTCCCACTGTCTCCTTTTTCCATAAAGCCAGCTGCCCTCTGGCTCAGCCCAAGCCCCGCTGGCCCTCTGCGTGACCGCTCGCTGTGCCCCGCTCTGCCCGGGGCCAGAGCTGCAGCCGCCCTAGGTCTCAGCCCTGTGGCCCCACGCCCACCCCCACCCCGCCCGATTTAACCCTCCGCACTGCCCTGGCCCAGGCGTGTGACTTGTTCCTTCTCCCACCGCATGGCTCTGTCGTCGACTGCTATCTGGCAAGCGTGCGTTGGTGAAACCATGGCCCTGGCTTTTGCAGGAAAGCTAACCTGTTTTCCAACTTAACAGGAAGTGCGGCCCACGTCCTTCTTTAAAACACCACCACCACCACGTCGTTTAGGCACACCAGCGCAGAAGAGGCATCCAAGAGCCCCTCTGGCGTCTGCAAGGACAAGGACTCAGAGCCATGCTCCTTGTCATCTAGGGTGGCCTTGTGAGAGGGACCGAGGGTGACATTAAGGTCCTCACCCTGCAGGTGGAGATCAGAGAGGAGAGTCTTTATGGGGTAGGAAGCTTCAGGAGAAACTGGAAATGAAAGTGATGCTTGACCCTCGGTCAGCTCGCTGAACGTCACCCTAAACGCGGGATCCAGCCAGCGCCCCCGGCCGGCGCTGGGGAGGGCGCTGGCCAGCCAGCCTGGCCTTGGCCAGCGGTGTGTGAGCTGGCCACGCCCTCACGCTGCCCGGGGCGGGGCTGAGCGACTGCCTTCCTGAGGCTTCCCGCTCTCCCCGTCGTGACCCCACGGGATGGGCGGCTCCTTGGAGGGGTGTTCCCTCAGGCCCGAGGCGCTGGCGGGACAACTGCCAGTGAAAGGCCCCACCGTCCAGGCCCCTCAGGGGACCAGGGGAGCGGGACGCTCACGGCACCTCTCACGTGTGGGGCTGGGCAGCGCAGTCGTTTCTGCTCCCGGAAGGCACCCAGGCACCTCACCTGTGCAGCGTCGCGTCTTCTGTCTCCTGCTGGGCAGCCCGCTGCCTGGCCCGGCAACTGGGAGAGGTCCGTGACGGGGAGGGGCCCTGACGTGGTGGATCAACGGTCCCAGGGACAATTTGCTAATTGACCAAGAGCAATTAGAAAAGACTAGATAGATGATGGATGGGCGGGAGGGCAGACCAAGAGGGTAGCTGACGGGAGGCAGATAACATGGACGACAGACAGAAGCCAGAGATAAGGAGATCAATAGATGCTGGGAGATGAGCGCTGTAGCGGAGAGGAGGGAGAGAGGAGCCGGGAGGGAGCCCCAGCCCCAGCACGCCCGCGAGAGGCCCTGTCAAACTTGGGCCTGTGCAGGGGGAAACGCCAGGGAAATGCCCGCATTTGGCGAGCCATACTTCCCTCAAGGCGACCCGGGTTTCTCGAGACGAGGTTAAGCCCAAGTGTCAGCAGAGATCTAGACCTAAGACACGAGAGGGCAGCCGGAGCTCGGCAGCCTCACGGGGCTACCGAGAAAAAAGCTGGATCCTGGCGGTGCTGACGCAGAATCAAGACTCAGCAAGCCAGAGGACACGAGCACGCGTGGCCCCCAGGAAGCGCTGGCCACGCCCTCACGCTGCCCGGGGCGGGGCTGAGCGGCTGCGCACAAGCTGACTGGCACAGACCCTCATGCACGGCGCCGCTCGGTCGGCTGGAGTCCTGGGCCCACCAGAGAAAGGCCCCTCGGCACGCCTGGGAGCCACATCCCTGGAGCAGCGGTGGAAAAACGAGACAGACACGGCAACAGGACGTGGGCTGGACACAGGTTGGGTCTTGGGGGTCAGTGGCGGTGAAGGGGTGCTCTGTTCTAACTGACTGCAGAGGGCACAGGGGCCCATCACTGTCTCCACATGTGGCCTTCAGCAAAAAGGTGCTGGGAATCCGGGAGCGAGACAGGCCCTGACCCACCACGGGCGAGGCCAGCACAGCGAGACACCCAAGCACACACCGCAGCGGGAGCTGGGCGCAGACAGCGGGAGGCAACCGGCTGCTTGGCTTGGCCAAATGGCGCAGGGCTTTGTGCCCACTCCGTCAGAGGCTTGAGCAACAGACGATGGACGCCATAGGGGGACGATACATGAACACTTTTGACGTGCTAGAAAAATCTGCCAACCTAGAATTCTGTCCCTAGCAAAAACATCTTTCAAACCTGAAAACAAAGTGATAATATTTCCAACAGTAAAGGCAGAGAAAACTTACCAACACTAGAATGGCACACACACACATTTATATATATAATATATATGTATATGTAGAATATCCTCTAGGCAGAAGAAAAATGGTCCCGGACACAGTACAGAAACGAAGGCAACGTGGGCGCGTGTGTGCACAGAGACACACACATGCTCTATGTATTCTACATTCGTGTATCTAAATGTTGAACGAACGAAAGAATGGCATCAAGCCAGGTATGGCCTGCGTTAGTGGCCAAATGCGTGAGCTGCGGCCTCCTTCTCACGAGCACACAAGTGCAGGGGGAGCCAGGCTAACACGGAAGCACCCCTGCCAAGGCAGAAGGCCTAACCGATGCTACTCAACACTCCAACATGGACGGTGGGTTCGCACGAGCCCGCGGAGGAAGGCATGACCAGAACGCCACACAGACGGAAATGAAAACATTTGGAACTTGGAAAATATTTAATAGAGTTAAAATGTAGCATATGAGTTGTGTCTTTCTGAGCAACTACATCTGTGTTGGGAAGGTGTGCATAGATAGCCTTGGGTGCGGCTATTAAGAGAAATTCAGAAATCTAGGCATCAACTTCCATCTCAAAGAGCTAGATAAAGAGCCAGACATTCAATCCGGCTAGAGCTGAAGGAGAAATGACGAGGGTGACAGCAGAATCTCTGAGGCAGGAAACAGCTACAGTCAAGCAACACCGCCTAGTTATTTGAAGACTTGACTTTAAAGTTTGTGGTTAAAAATAATGAAATAGGCCCAAGTATCAATATCTACTGAAGAAAGAGCGAGCTCTACAGATCCCAACTCTGCAGACACGAAGAGGAAACACGCGTACTGGAAATTCGCTTTTGCTAAATCATCAGAAATTTAGAGGACACTTAGATAAATTACTCCAAAGGAGGAGTTTACTGAAACTTACTGGAAAAAATAACAATTTGAATCGTTAAAGTGATTTTGAACCTGAAATTCAAAATCTTCCCGTAAAGCAGTCCTGGGGCCCAGAGGCATCAAACTGTGCACAGATTTAGAAAACGAATGCCAGGAAGAATGTCGCCATGCAGAAAGAGAGGAGAGGCAGCTGCCCAAGTCATTTCGCAAAGACGTCGTTTGTTACCAAAACTCAGTCAGGATTCCCCAATGTGCCCCGTGAACATACATGCAAAACCTTGTGAAATTAGCAAACTCCGTGGCAGATGAAGGGACTTACACATCACACTCAAGTTGATATTAGGCCAGAGACGTAAGGACAATTGACCCCGCCATCAACCAGTATCTGTGACCCCGTTAGGGTGACGGTAAAGGAGAAAATCATTCTAATAAAAAGTGAAACTGAGAAGGTAGTTGAAAAAATTTTAGACCAGCCATGACCATAATTGTTGGGAAGGAAGGTATTTACCGTTCTCAATCTGACCTAGAGAATCTGCAAAAACTCCTACCTAGAAAACTGCACTTCCTGGTTCAATACTGAAATCTTTCCTCCGGAGACCAGAAATGCTACACGTTGCTGAAATCACTACCTTTACTTAACATTTGGTGGAAGGTCCTAGCCAAGGCGATAAAACAAGAAAAAATACAAAATACAAGGATTGGAAGAGAAGCGCAACAATTATTCATCACTCAGACCTTGGCTGGCTGCGTAGAATGCACGTGGAGGCGATCTCAGGGACCCACTGACCAACTCCGGGAACATACAGGGCACACAGCAAGATCGCTGGTCAAAATAAATACGTAAAAGCCAATTCCACATTTACCTATGTATGTACGTTTATATATGCAGCGGCAAGTGGCAAATAAAAAGTTTTCAAGTTATCATAGGTAATAAAATGTCAAACACCCCAGGTAACATCTAGCAAGAGTTGTACAATAACTCTAAACTGAAAACTATATGACCAGATGAAGAGAAATTTAAGACTTCTTTATATTGGACCCATAAATTCAGCGGAGTCTGACACGATGGTTATGAAAATGTGAGGAAGGAACAATAGCCTAGCCAGAGGCAGGAAAGCCACGCTGGGGGACTGATTATCTCAGGTATCAGGTGGCCAAGACGGCACGGAAATGTTGTGAGACGGACAAACTGACAACCTGACACAGAAAACCCAGTTCAGAAACAGACCGCCTGTACACAGGGGCCGATGCGCGAGCTTCCACGCCAGGAGGGGCGTTCTCTACCAGTGCAGGGAGGACCATCCAGTAGCTGTGTGGGAAAAGGAATCTGAACTTCGGCCTCAAGCCACCCTACAAAGCAGCTGCCGATGCCACGTGTAGATGGAACGTAAAACGTGAAACTCAGATTTGGGAGGAAACACTGCCGTGACGCTCTCAGGCAGGTGGTACCTGTGGAGCAGGACGCGAGAGCAGAGTAATGGACGCACTGACTCGGAGGAAGAGCTCGCCCAAAGGCACCCGGCAGAGGCAGGCTTCCCGAGGGCGGGCGCGGGTGCGCAAAACACTCTGTGACCCACGAGAAAGCCCCACGGAAGACGGCGCTGATGGACAGGTCCCGGTGGCCGAGAGAACAAGGCACGGAAAGGCGGCTCTTGTTGGTCATCGGGGAGATAAAGCTGAGCCCACAGAGCGCCCCGAGTGCCCAGAACCAAAGCCGCATCGCCGGCGGGGCCGGGACCGACACACGGGCACGAGGCCCAGGAGAGCCCGCGGCCAGCTTCAGGGCAAGGCGCGGGCAAAGGGCTGTCCACGTCGCAGGAGGAGGACAAGACGCTCGCTGGGCTCTGTCTGGAACAGCGGAAGCCGGGAGCGGCGGACCCCGTTCGCCCAGGAAACGGGAAATGCGTCGCAGCCGACGGTTTCCAAAGACGCCAGAAGGCCC
>NW_004567117.1:47056343-47057000 GCF_000260355.1 Condylura cristata | reverse complement strand
CCGGTCTCGGCAGGACGTGACCCTGGCCACTGCGTCCACTGTGCGCGTCCACTTCCAGTCGTGGGTAGGCCCCCACGGGGGCCCGAGGAGGCAGAAGGAAGCAGCAGCTGTGTCCTGGGAGCCAGGCAGGTGCAAGCTGCCCTGAGAGCCCTGGGGAGGTTCACGCCGGGCAGGTGGTCAGCTGGGCCGGCCGGCAGAGGAGGGCCGGCAGAGGTGGGCCGGCCGGCCGAGGCGCCGGGCGGGAGGCTGCAGGCGGAGCCTGCGAGGAGCCGGCTCGGGTGAGTGAGCGTGGCGGAAGCGAACTTTTTGGGTTTGCTTCCCCCTTCTGGATTTCTGGGAGGCCCCAGCCTCATTCAGTTCCACTGTCGACAACATGTCGGCTCGGCCTCCACGGAGGCCAGGCAGCGGTTGGGGGGTTGCGAGCGGGCAGGGGTCCCCGGGGGAGGCGGCTGCTTTATCCTCAGCACCCCCCACCCCTCACCCCACCTTGCAGCTCAAGACCCTCATGACGCCCGCAAGGGCCTGTTGGGGTAACGTGCTGGGGGAACAGCGCTTGTGACGGCCAGACGCCCGGCATGTTGAGGACGCACCCTACTTTTGCTGGGCGCATGGGAGATGCCGCCCCAACGGGCTGGTGACCCACTTTACAGTGGGCCC
>NW_004567117.1:47046537-47047178 GCF_000260355.1 Condylura cristata | reverse complement strand
CCACGAGGCCCCGAGCCTGAGCAGGAGCCGCGGGGGCCGAGGGGCGCGGGGTGACTCTCGGGAAGGCGGCGAGTGCGGCTCCCGGCCCGGGCGCGAGGCTTCAGGTCTGGCACCTGCTCCAGAACCTTCTTGATGAAAAAAAGGTTGTCTTCATTAAGAGCATTAATATTCATGCGGCATGGTAATTTTGACACAGAAAAGGTCTCTGTAACCTTTTCTTGTGTGAGAATTTTTTACTTCTCAAGGAAATTACAGTCCAGCAATGACTTAATTAATGCGGGGTTTCTCCGGCAGTTTTTGAGGAGCTGTCAGTTTGGGCTTGCGGGATCTGTCAGCGGGCGGCCGGGCGGGGGGCGGGGGCGAGGGGACGCGGCACCCCAGGGCTCCGGGCGGGGGAGGCGCACCTTGCCACAGTCCTTTAATTCCGCCGGCCTTCCCGGCGCCGGGTCATTTATTATTGGGACGGAGGGCGCAGCTTGAATTAATAACCCATTTTTCACTCGGCGTATTTATTCTTTTTATTATAATGACTCGGCCGGATCCATGGCGCGGGTGCGCTTGGGCGGCCGAGTGACGAGGTGGGTGGCCGGGTGCCCGCCAGCAGCCTGCCTGCCGGCCTGGGGAGTCCCGGGGGGCGAGGG
>NW_004567117.1:47043037-47044362 GCF_000260355.1 Condylura cristata | reverse complement strand
CCCCTCGCGGCCGGCCGCTGCAGGCGGATGTCCGAGCCCTCGCCTGCCGGTCTAGGCGCGCCGACACAGCCGACCTTTTCAATGGATCATTCATTTCTTTAAAGGTTGGCGATGTCACGGCGTCGTGATGCGCCCGCGTCTGAGGATGCCCGTTGAGCTGACGCCAGGTGCGGCACACAGGTGAACGGGCCCCGCTGGGGCTGACCGGGAAGACGCGGCAGCCTCGACGCGGAGGCCCCGTCCGCGGGCCGGGCAGGGTTTCGGCGGGCCCGGGCGGAGACCGCAGCGCGTCCTCCCGTGCCCCTCCGAGGCCCCTCAGCTCCCGGGGGCCCTGCGGGTCAGCCCCGCCTCGGCTCCACCCCGACAGAGGCTTCAAACGCGTCGCCCCGGTGCGGCCGTGTCGGGGGTCCGCGTCCCCGAGGGCCGGTCTGTCCCCAGCCGCTCAGGAGGCGAGGACGGGACGCGAAGGGGTCTGAGCAGAGGCACGGGCAGGCTCGGGAAGAGCAAACAACGCAGCAGGACCAGGCGACGGGGCGACGGGGAAGAAGGGCCCGGCCCCTTGGCGCTCGCCTCGGCTGCGGGCCCGTGAGCGTGTGCACGGCGGCCTGCTGCCGCCCACGTGCTTCCATGCCGCAGAATTCCAGACACGCAACTCTACCCGGTGCCGCCTTACCCTTGTGGCGGTCAGGACCGGCATCACCTGTGGCTGACACCGCCGGGCGGTCGCTGCCCTCGTTGTGGAAAGTAACGTGAGGAGCTTCCGGCTCTCGAAGACAGGCAGCGGCTGGGCTCGCAGCCGTCACGCTGGCTGGCGACGGCGCTCCTGTACTTGGCGCTGCCCGAGCCGCTGCCGGGGCGCCCGGTGCCCAGCTGCAGCGTCAGCCGACCCGCTGGCTTCGGAGAAACGGCGCTTTCAGGGGTCGTTTGCGTAGGAAAATCAGAAGGCGAATTTAGCTTGGGCGCTGTCTGCTCAAACGTGGTGCTGGCCGGTGTCCCACCGCTTCTGCTCAGTCTCCGCTGGCTGATGTGTACACAGAGACCACAAAGAGCCTTCTAGTTCCGGTCTCAGGTTGTGAGGCGGCGTCAGGAAAAAATGCGGGAATCCGAACATTCAGTGAGGAGAGGAGCACCCCAGTAGGTGGGCAGAGAACATGATCTTCATCAGACACGTGGTGAACTCCAGGGTCCGGGGACACACCGGACAGCACAAAACAGATGTGGTGGCCCTCCCTGGGGGCGCAGCGGGTTGAAGCGCAGCACTGAGAAACTAAAGCCACCTCTGCATGAGTTCGATCCCCGCCTGCCCCGGAGGTGACCCCAGGGCG
>NW_004567117.1:47039350-47041712 GCF_000260355.1 Condylura cristata | reverse complement strand
AAAAAAAAAGCACAAGCCATCGAAGGAAGCAGCATAAAATTGAGTATATAAAACTTAGCACTTGCATTCCTCAAAAGATTCTATTGAGATATTAAAATCGCAACCCGAAGTGGGAAAATAATTTGCAGTACGCATTTCCAACAAAATACATTTACAAAATAAACAGTATCACCTGCTACAAATAAAAAATAAAAGGACAGATAGTCAAAAGAAGTGTGGGAAAGAAATGAAAAGACAGCTCACAAGAAGAGACTAGTCCGGTGAGATCCAAGACTTCCAGAATGTGGTGTGACGCAAGAGAGGAAACTCCTCTCCCAGAAAGACGTCTATGCAACTCTCCAAAGTGAGCAGAGAAAATCATTCAGAGCTTCAGTCCATCAAAGAAAATGATCCAAGGGCTTGTGACAAACTGAGAAGCGTGAATTGACATATCAGTGAAGATATCCAGTATCTGCGGGAGGAGATTCTGACGCACATATGAATTAAGGTGGGTCGCGAGCCGCACGGCAAGGAGCGCATCAGCAGAACCAGAGTTAAGAAAATCCAGGTTGGAAAGAAAGGATGACGCTATGTTCAGTTGACACGATCTTGTATGTTGACGCCGAAGGAATCCACGCACACACACATACGTGCTTATTTCAGCAAGGAGGCGGGGCACACGATTTGTCTACAAAGTCAATGTGGTTGTATACACCAGGACTAAATAATATGAAAATGAAAATACAACAATTACATGTGCAATCACACTTCAAAGAATAAAGACTCAGGAACACACTAAACAAAGTCTATGCCGGAGTGTACAGTGAACACCACGAGCCACGCATAAAAGAAAGAAAACCTCCCTGCGGGGACGGCGCCTCCTGCCCACGGTGCCACGGCTCAGGACGCCACCTCCCCGGCAAACTCACTTCACATTTCACACAGCTCCAGGGGCCCCAGTGCCTGTCCTCGCCCAGCGGGAGGCGAACCCAGGCTCCGCGGGGTGCAGGACCCCAGAAGAGCCCGGCACCCTGGAAGAGAACGAGTGGAGGCCGCCCTCGGGGCTCACGCGCTCCGAGCCCAGGGCACATGGGCTCGAACAAGATACCGGGCCCCAGCCAGTGGCCGGGACTGGACCCTACGAGCACAGCCAAGAGGCGCCTCTTAGACACGGGGGGGCCTGGGCTCCCAGCGCCGGGCTGCAGCCCAGCTCACGCCACGGCAGGGTCGCTCAGAATGGGCACAGTGCCCAGAGCCTGCCGCGCCACTCACCTCGCGGGAGGAGGCGGGGGAAGGCGGCGGCGCCTCGGGCCTCTGCACGGTGGCCGGGAACACCGCGCACGTGTGACACACCGGACTCACGCGCTGGCCAGCGACCCGGTGGGCTTCGAGTGCCGGGACACGGCTCAGGGGGCTGTTTTCAGAAAGGCAAACCAAGGGCATTGATCAAGGCGTGGCCACGCGCTGTTGCCTAGTTCTCAGCAGCCAAAAGACAAACCCAGGCCGTCAGTGGCCGCGTGGATGGGCTGGACAGGGTCAGCCTAGTGAGCTAGGCCGGGAAGTAAGAGAAAAGCGCGATGGCTTCACTCACGCAGGGGTGCGAGCGCTCGGGGTGCAAAAAGAAAGCAACGGACACAGTAAAATCGAAATCAACAAACAACTGCACACTGAGGCATTCCGGGGGTGGGGGCGGGGGCAGAACTGGGGCGGGAAGCGCACACGGGGCTGTGGCATGGCGCGGGGGGAGTGGGGTGGGAAGCCCACGGGGTCACAGCCGAGATGGAAACATGGACAAAGCGAAGAATGAGGTCACTATACGTGTCATGCTAAATAAATAAAAAAGAATGACAGCTGGGAAAACCGGCCACATTCTTGACTTGGGAGAAACAAGGGGAGAGCACCGGACCTCGCGTGGGCTCGCGTAGGCTCGCGTGGGCCAGGACACAGGCAAGCGGCGGGCGGGGCCGCACGTGCCCAGGGGCTGCGCCCAGGCCAACCATCGGCACAGCGGCCCTCGTGCTGGAGGTGGGACCCCAAGAGCGCGTGTGGGGGCGGATCCCGCTATTAATTCCTTGGTAGCTACCCCAGGATTTTGAAGACTAACGTGAACCCCAAAGCCTGCACATGGCAGCTCGTCCCTCACCGCCCAGAGCTGGAAGCCACCGGGACGCGCCAGCGGGAGCAGCCTGCTCACTAGGGGCCTCGGGCCGCCGCGACTCGGGGCCTTCACTGGCATCACGTGAGCGGCGTCGGGGCGCTGTGAGACCGGCAGGAGGCCGAACCGGGCCTGAGGAGACCCGCGGAGGGCTGGAAGGGGGACGGCGTGCAGGAGGCGCGCAGGGCGGGAGGCAGGGCGTCCGCCACGAGCCCCTCACGGGCACCG
>NW_004567117.1:47033133-47034705 GCF_000260355.1 Condylura cristata | reverse complement strand
CTCACACGTGCCGTGACCACAGAACACTGCTTTGGCTGACTTCTCTCGTGCGTCCGCCCCTCCTCGCCCCTCCTGACGCTGTTGCCTCCACTCTGCGGCGGCGCTCTCCGCCCACCGTCCTCTCGGGGCTCCAGCGCGCTCTCAGGGCGGCGGCCTCGGCCGCCCTCGGCTGCTCCCCGGCCGCTCCCTCGCGAAGCTCCTGGCCTCCGCACTGAGCCGTCCTGTCAGGCGGCGCTTCCTGAGCAGGGGCCGCCGGGAGGCCGTCTCGCCCGCCGCTTCCGGCGCGGCGCTCCGGCAGTTAGCTGGGTTTGGACGCTTGGGACGCGTTTCTCTTGGGAGCGCGCGGCACTCCTTTGACTTTACTACCGTGGGGTTGTTTTTAGAAGTCTGGTCACGCTGATTTCCTTGGTCTGGTTTCTGTTCTTCTCTGGAAGCTTTCAAGGCCGCGTCCTTTGGGTGTCTGGCACCACGCTGCAGGCACAGGACGAGTCTCCCCGTCATGGGCTCCCCGTCATTGCTCCTGCGGTCTAGTGAGTTTTCTTGAATTAATTCTGCGATCATTTCCTTCTTTCTTTCTGTTTCTCTTTCTGAACTTTCTCTCAGTCAACTTCAGATCGCCTATATTAATACTCTGGTTTTTCTTGACTATCTTCCACAACTTTGATGGGTTAAAAACAAACAAACAAACAAACGACTGGCATCTATGTTGTCCGCTTAGGGGTACTTTTTTTTATTTAAAGATTGATTTTTTATGCTTACAGAACTGGGGTACAGGCCAGAGGTGCCAGGGGTGAAGGGATTCCCCAGAGACAGAGCGGGGAGCAGAGCAGGCGCGTGGATGGGCCCACTGCTGCGGGGGGCAGCGGGGAGACTGGAGGGTCTGCGGCGCCCTGGGGGTCGCTCCCCGGCCGGGGCTCGCACTGGCGCCGCGTGGCTTTGGGGAGCTTCCTAGCGCCGTGCTTCAACCTGCTGCGCCACCAGGGAGGGCCCGCGTAGTGGCACTGCTGAACAAGAGATGCGTGTCCCTGCTTCAGAGCTGCGCGCTCTCCTCCACGCGGATCTGGAAATCGTCCTCAGCTGTTGCTGTTCGTCTTTCTTCCCCGCTCGTGCAGACTGGCCCTTTCGTGTCCCTTTTGGTCCGCGTGTAGGGAGGCGTTAGTCTGCCGGGAAGTCTGCGTGGGGCACAGTGGTGTTTCTACAGGGGCCTCTTGCCGTCCATCAGTGCGGGTCGCCGGGGTGATGCAGTCTCCCCCGCAGCTACAGAGCTGGCTTCCACTGTTCTGAGCCTGGCCGGGGAGACGGAGGACGCTCTCACTGCAGGACAGGCTGTCGCTCAGCCGCACAGACCACCCTCGCGCTGCCCCTCACCCCTGCAGTGTCCCCAGCCTGGAGCCTTTCTGGCTGGATCTCCCCAGAAAGGGAAGCTTCCCGTGACCCTTGGCTTAGCGGGTGGGGGCAGAGCGGCGTGTGGCTGCAAAATTGGGGGCGGGGCCTGCACGGCCTGCGGTGGACGCCTGACCCGCCTGGGGTCTGGGACAGCAGGGGCAGGTGCTGGGGGAGGGACCACGCCGG
>NW_004567117.1:47030199-47031098 GCF_000260355.1 Condylura cristata | reverse complement strand
CGCCCACGCCTGGCCGGCGGGAGCCCAGCAGGACGCGCCTCCCCGGAAAACACCCGCCACCCCCCTACGCGGGCACGGACGCCCGACGGCCCCTCTCTGCATTTAAGGGGTGCGGGGCCCCCGCTTACAAGAAACGTGTGCAAGTCGCACTCGCTGTGCCGAGCTCACTCTCCCCTCCGGGGGCGCGGCTGCGGCCCAGGGCTGGCGGACCCGAGCCGCCTCCCCGCAAAGAGAAGGCTCTGCCCCTCCTCCCGCCACGGAGCCCCCGCACCCCCAGCCCGCCGGCGGCAAAGCCTTGGGTGGCCGGCCAGGGCGCCCCCTCCTGTTTCCACAGCACCCCGGGCTGGTGCTGGGAATGAAACAGCATCGTTACTTTTTAATGCTGTAATTTTATTTAAAAGAAAAAGGAAACAGAACAAAAACAACCTGTGCGTTTGCGTGAGGGGTACTTTGCACTCTGGAGGAGGAGGAAGCGCGTCGGAGAGCAGAGGCCCAGAGGGCCCGGGGCAGCGGGGCGAGGGCGGCGGGAGGCGCTGGGCCGGCTCGGACGCGGCCCACTCAGCGCTCTCCCGAGTCAGGTCCTGCAAGAGAGACAGCGGCACGAACCAGCATTCGTCATAAAAAGCAAAATATTGATATCAACAGTATTTTCCAGAGCGCACATTTCATATAGACTTTATCGTATGAGACTGGGTCGAAGCTGGCCTGGACAGGCTCACGGGGCTGACCGCGGCTCCCCGCCGCAGCCCGGCGGCGCCTCGCTGACCAGGTCCGCGCAGGGCGCCCACGCTCCCTGTGGTCTGGGGGCAGCGCGGTCCCAAGTCTCAAAACCGTGGACGGAGCTGACGGCTGGCGACGGTCTCACCGGAAGCCGCAACCTCTAACCGGACGCGGAGCGG
>NW_004567117.1:47025381-47026143 GCF_000260355.1 Condylura cristata | reverse complement strand
CCCACGTGTCCCCCTGCCCACCTGGGCCCGCTCCCGCCCCCACCTGAGCGCGTCCGCCCCACCCTCCCGTGACCTCACCACTTGGCCCGCAGACTAAATACCTTATGCTTTTGTTAAGCTTACATTTAATTAAAATGTACAGAATTTGGGCAGTAAACTCGGATGAAACAAATAAAACAAGGGCCCTCTCTTGAAGGCGTACGTTGTGAATGAAAAATGTCATTACAGACTAAAAAATTTTGCAGTAAACAGGGCCTACAGAGAGAAGTTTCCTCTGTAATGACATCCATAAAATACACAAATGGCACTTTTAGTACCATCCTGAATATGGCATTTTCTGTGCTCTACACACAATCTAAATGGTTTGATCATAGAGCATAATACTCCATTGGGTTTATAGAACAATCAATGTTCCATAAAATGATGTATTTATCCAATAGCGGGCTCGGCGGCTACCGGCGGGCGACACCGTGGGCCGGGCCGGGCCGCGCACCGCGGCTGTAAAACTTGTCCCCGCCACCTCCGCGGCTTCACCTCGTCGGCGTCCAGTAATTTGTTGAGGCCTCAGCTTGGCTTAAAAAAAACTCGTAATAAAAATTCATAGAGTTTTCAGGAGAACGACAACAGAAAGGCCACGGCGTGTCTCCTCCGACGGGGTCAGGGCGGGCAGTTCTGGAGGCGAGGGCAGGTTGCACGCCCGGCCCAGCAGGTAAAGGCCGGGGCGCGGCTGCGGGCTGCCCCTCCGGAGGGCGGGCCGGCCCG
>NW_004567117.1:47021176-47022381 GCF_000260355.1 Condylura cristata | reverse complement strand
AAGTCAGGCGGCCGTGGCAGGCCGGGATCAGAGGTGAAGAGCGCCGCGCCGCAGAGCGGGTTAAGGGGGAGAGAGAGAGAGAGATCTTGGCCCCTCCGTCTGGGAACCGGTTAAGAGGTTACGTGCAAAATTCAAAACTTCCAAGTATTCATAAGATACGGAAAAAAGCATTTAAAACAAATGATTTGACAGCTGCAAATGCGGGTAACACCTAGCTGAATTATAGAAACAGTGTGGTAATTACTTTTTTCAAACGCCAGGGCTCTGCGGGCCAAGGTCCTGTCTGAATTTCCCCGCAGCACAGTCACTGTGCAATAATCCAGACCCCGCTGTCACGTCACCCCGAGTCTCTTTATCATCCACACATCAGTGAGGCTGTTGGGAGGCGGCCCGTGGTTCCAGCAGCCTTCCTTTGAAGGATCCACACGTTAATTACTGCGCTAATTATGGTCCCTGAACGACGAACTGGAGTAAGCAGCCTACGGGACGTTCGGCGCGAGCCTACGGCTGAGAAACACCCGTTCCTGAATCACCAGTGCAAGCTGACACACGAACAGGTTTAAAAGAAGTGGAAGCGGGAGATTTTAAGAGACAAGCGTCTTCAATAATTAGGGCTCCGTAAAGCAGAGAGAAATGTTATTTCTTAATGGCAAGTGCATTTAAACTGCTATCCAAAGATCTGAAGGTGAGCCTGCTTAATTCACTGCTTCTCCTTTTGTTATTAGGAAAACATAATTGTTCCAAATAATTAGCACCAGAGTACATCACAAGCTGACAACAAAATTATAGAAATCTTCATATTCCGATCCCTCTAGCTGGCTATTAGGAACAGTTTCTGATCATAACCCATTAGCTGGAGTGCTGTGAGCTCTTGATTGCCACCAGATAACCTCGGATATCTGCCTAAGTTAACAGCCCCTATTTATTCAGAGTTTTCTTGACAGTAAAAATCGCTTAGGATCTTTACAGCTGCCACACAAGAGAGCGGGATTGGACGGGGGCGCGGGGAGACGAGGCGATGGCATAATTGAAACACGGCTTTCAGACACACTCTCAACTCCTAAATTTTTAGGTGAAAACCTGAGGCGACGCTCAGCCCCCAGCAGCCCTCACCCCCACCCGCTGCCGTCGGCCCGGTCCAGCTCCCGTTGCCGCCCAAAGGGGCGAGGCGTCGGCCGCGCTGTGGCCCCCACGACCCGCGAGGG
>NW_004567117.1:47019341-47020516 GCF_000260355.1 Condylura cristata | reverse complement strand
TGTCCCAGCGCCACCTCCGGGCTCGGGCAGGGGGACCGGCTGAGCAGGAGGGTGAAGCCCACGGCACGGCGCCCACCGCTGTCCTGGAATCTCCCCCGGAACAGGCCCGCAGAGGGGTCTGTTTACATTACCTCTAGATCATCTTGACAATATTTATTCTCTATTTACCTAAATGAGGCAATATGATGATATTTATTGCTCAGGATGGCTAAATATAGACTTTTCTGGAGCACTGAGTACCAGAGTGGGAGGTTTGCTCTAATCTACATCTCTAAACTGACAGGCTGGAGAATTCCTAATGAATGCCTCCTTTCATCTGGATGTCTGTGTGTATCTGACAGTATAAATATTTAGCAATATCGAAGTCAGCTTGTGATTTTACCCAGATGGACTGATTGATGCCTTGGCTCCCCACAGCAGACACGCGGCGCAGTTACCAAGCCGCTTCCCTCGTGCTTCCCGAGAAGCAATTAGGTGGCCAGAGGCAGCCACCCCAAAATAGCAGGAATACTTCTGGTACCGGCTGACAAGTCTGAGGGATAAATAAAATATGGTACTTAAATTATTACCACTTTACTTTCATGAATCACGGGATTAAAGCCTTCACTTCTAAAGTACATATAAATTGCAGGGTTTCCTATGTCTGTAATTTGCAAGAATCTAAGTAAAAATACCAGCTAATCAGTCAGCGCACATTCACCTTGGGAAAAGCTCCACCCTCCCCTGTCATCTTTGTAAACTGCGTGCCTAAGCACCAGTGCTGTTTTGAGGAGAAAAGCCGCTTGTTGTCAATAACATATATTGCCGTCTAGTTAAAACAACATTTGTTAGGGTTTAATCGCAAATGTAATCCTCTCCTAAAGTTTAGACAGAGCGCTCACAGAAATCCCAGGGACAGACGATAAATCATCTCCCTCGTCCTGGGTGTGAACAAGGCACATCTGATCCTCTCAGGCAGGGCGCGAACGAGGAGTGGGGCGCTCCTCTCCGGTGAGACGAGGGCGCCCCGCTCGGAAAGGAAGCGGGGGGCAAGGGCTGTCTTCTCATAAATCCATCGACACCGCTTTCTTCATAGATCACGATGGAGACGGAAGTCGAGAACTGAAACACCTTCCTCAGGGCGCGGCCGGCCGGCCGCCGCTGACGAGCTCGTGCCCACACTGCGTGGGGCACCG
>NW_004567117.1:47016319-47016981 GCF_000260355.1 Condylura cristata | reverse complement strand
CACGGAGAACGCCACGTCTCCGGGGTGTGGACGCGGTGGGCGTCCCGCTGTGCACATCCCCTCGCGGGCTCAGCGCCGAGGGAGACGCGTCTCCCGGGACAGGGGTGCCGCAAACCTACGGCTGGCCGCTGCCACGCGCCTCTTCACGGCGGGCCGAGTCTCAGGGAGCGCTCACCACAAGGTGGCCCGGGGCCCCGTCACTGCCCACACTTCCTGGCCAGCCCCTGTGTACCACTGGGCAGTGTCGAGGGTCCCACGAGCTGCCAGAGGTTGAGGACGTATCCCTGGAAAATCACTGGCTAATCTAGCCCGTGCTGAGATGGATTTTTAATGGAAGTTTAATGAATGATAAATACTCGTTTCTTGATAAATGTTTAATTATGCCAATAATTACCAACTGCTGAAAACTACTGTTGTGTTAATAATGGCACTTCAGTACACAAGCGGTTCCATGAGTCACGGTGCTACTAGCGATCAGAACTCCATCTGTCTGATGCGAACCAGCAAAGCAAAAGTCTCATTAATATTTTGATCAATTTGCTCCACACTCCAAAGCCTATCAATGTCCTTATAAAGAGTCGATCTGCTTTCTCTGTGGACACAGGCAGGGAGCGGGGTGCGGGGCGCCGCAGCCGGGCGCGGTTCTCACAGGAGGCGCCGGC
>NW_004567117.1:47013216-47014789 GCF_000260355.1 Condylura cristata | reverse complement strand
CGGAGCCGCCCTCCGAGAGCCGCCTGGCGCCACCCCCTGAACCGCCACATCTATAACCGACGCCGATATTCAAATTTTCTGTCTCAAGCTAAAGAAAGATGGAACACGCTGCTGTTGTGTGTCCAAGATTGAAGAGGTGTCTCGCTGACATTGTTCAAAGTTTATGAAAATATATGAATGCTCAAATGTCATTGGCTTCGCGCCTCCAACAGACTGTGGTTTTATGAGAAATCAGTCTTTTAATCAAAATGATTGAATACCTTAAGGTCGAATCCAAAGATATCAGTTAATATCTAGAAACGTGCTATTTCTGCAAATTTTGCCAAGCTGTACATATTGTGGCGCATTTTAAAGTGTTAATTTGTGCATTCCATATTGAAAATTGATCTTGAGTTTTCGCTTTTTGTCAAGCAAAAACATATGGTTACAGCACTATGCACTTTACGTGACGGCTGCTGAAGTTGTCACATGTGCAAACTTGATAACCGACGTGTCACATACGCAAATAATTTGCTTGTTTAGTAACAATTCAAAGATTCATTATTCATGCAAAGACATTTCTAAAAATGATCAGATGGAAATAGTCTCCGTTTTGCACAACCTGGCCTGGTTGGTGTGCAAACCCAGATAAAATAAAGCTGGGAACTGAGCGGTATTAAACAAATCCAAGAGTATGGGTGTTTTCAGATAATTATTGAACCAGATGGTGTTTTTTGTTAATTCTGCCATCAGTCTGAGAACTTGATGTCTTACATCTGCACTTCGTAAAATAAATTTTACCACTGACATTATTTCGGTTTTCTTAAAATATTTCAATCAGTTTTAAACCAAGATTTGCAAACATCTGCCACAGTGCATGCCCACGAGATGAAATTATTTGAGATAATTCCTTTAAAAATACACACCATTACACAGGGTTTCTAATTTATCACCCTTTAAACCAAACCTTCAGAATTACTAGCCTGAACGTTTAATAAAAAGTAAAATGGGAAAAAGATGGCACATTTGGACATGAACGCGGTTAACAGGTCACGCACAGTGTTGACTCATTTGGACACGCTACCTGGGAACTTCACACGACACAATCTTGCCTTAACCTGGAGAGAAAAGTTAAACACGTTGCTCTCCGCATCCTTCAGGTAGATTTCCTACCTGGTGTGATTGAGGGCTACGGGCATGTGACGCATTAATCAAAAGACACAGGTGACAGAGGAATTCTCTCTGCGAGGAGGCTGATGGGCCCTGGCTGACTTCTCCTCAGAGAGTTCCACAGCGGCGCTGGCCCCGCACACCCCGAAGCCGCGGGCCGGCTGGGCCCCTGTTCAGAGACCCTCCCCGAGCCCCTGAAGCCCGTGTGAGCACAGAGACGCCCCGTGGCCTGGTCTCGCCAGGGGCGCTGGGCGCCGCGGCAGCTGGGTGACGGCCCTCGGCGTCCCGGCCGGGGGAGGGTTGAAATCCCCACGCCTGCCCACGTTTACCCTTCCCGCCCCGAACCGGACCCCGAAACCAAACTGGCCCGCAGTCTGCAGAAGGCGCGCGGGCCAGCGAGGCCAGCAGCGCAGGCGCCCGGCCA
>NW_004567117.1:47010677-47012486 GCF_000260355.1 Condylura cristata | reverse complement strand
CCTCCCGCCTCTCGCTTACAGTGAAGGGGAAGAGCGATTCGGGGGCACGTGGTCACCACCACTGCGGATTTTCCACGCGACCAGGGCCAGCCGGAACTCCGACCGGCAGCGGGCGCCGGGGCACCGGCTGGCGGCTGCTTCTGCTGACCGGTGGCGGAGAGGCGCGCCGCTGGCGCTCAAGTGGGCGTGAGCTGAACGAGCAGCACCACGCTCAGCGCAGTTCCAGGCGTCTGTTGGCCGGCTCCGCCCGCGTTCGCTGACCGGTGGGCTTTCAGCGGAGCCGCCGGCGGCTGAGCTCCCCTGACTTGCGTGCGCTCCGCACACGGAGCCGAGACCTCATCGCGCTCGCTGACGCGAGGCTGTTTTCCTCGTCTCCTGGCCGCCTTGTTACTCGAGGCAAAACTTCCGACAACACTTAACTCTCAATCCGTTCCTTTGTAGGACCTTTTGTTTGTTAAAAGTCCAAGTTTTTTCCACTGAGTTTTGATATCTGTTCAGTTCTATTTCTGTCTGAATTTTGAGATTTCATTTTCATATTTAACCCTAGTGCCTCAACATATATCTCTGTCAACTCTCGAACAGAAATGCAAGTTTCTGCGGGAGCAGCTGATCAAACACGACCTAATAACCCTCCTACATCACCTGTGAGTCTTCTTTGCACACACGCACGTGCGCACATCGTCGTCGGTCACGCTTAATAAGCTCCAGTTTTGAGTTGCTCTAACAGAGCAATAGAGCTCCTCTGTATTCTCTCAGGACTTGGAAAGTGGATGCGTTCGGCTCGGCGTTGTGGTTTTGCCGTAGATAAAGCTCCGAGGGGCAGGCGCCCGCCTCCTGGCTGGTGCGTGGGGAGGAAGTGGGGGCCAGCGGGCGGGGCGCTGACGGGGTGCCGGCCCGCCAGGCTGGCGCGGGACGCCCGTGGCAGGCCACGGCCCCAAGTGTGCTTCAGAAGCCTCCAACCTGGGGGAAACGCACTTTCTGAGCTACAGAAAACTTTCTAGACCTTAAAGACAAGAGAAAGGTTTCGCTTACTCTGGGGGCACCTTCTGATTCTGTCCAGTGCACGTAGGTGGGTCACTTCCTTAAAGCGTGACATCAGGCGGCCATCTTCACGTCAGAGCCCTATTCCAAAATGCCCTCGAGCTGCAAGTCAGCTCGGCCCGACCCGCGCGCCGCAGCCGGGCACGTCGCTCCCACCCCCGGCCACCTTCTGCCGCCTTTCCCCGCCGACCTGCGCCCTCCGGCGCCAGCGCTGGGCCAAGCGCTAACGTTCAGCTTCATCTCACACCTTTCCTTCTCACGTGCGACTGTGACTTGTGTGTGATTTCATTCGGATCCTATGGCTCCACGTGACCTTCTGTTTGTCATGTGAACAGCCTGCAAGTCGGCTTTCAGCTTACTTTCCCCCTCTACTATACAGGGAAGGGTTTTAAATTTACAGGCGATACTTCTTTTGTTTAGTTTTTATTGTTTATTAAACTGCAATGTGAGAACATGATCTCACTACTTCTGCTTTGTGAAAATGACTGCACTTTCCTTTAAAGCCAGCGATAAGTTTCACGATCTCCAGGGACACGCGATGACAATAACGCCACGTGAGAGGCGTACGCGTGCCAGTGGGTGTGCGCTCCAGCCTATTAATGACATCGTTCAGATACTACACTGAGTTTCTGTTTGATTTATCACAGGCTGCTATGGATTAAATTCTCCCACCTCAGCTGTGTTTGTGGCCTTTTCTGTTCCAATTCAATTACTCTGCTTGGTGGCCCTTTTGCCAGATTATTCATGATGCGACATCTCCGCCTGTCA
>NW_004567117.1:46975715-46976739 GCF_000260355.1 Condylura cristata | reverse complement strand
GTGGACCCGGGGTGTGAATTCGAGGGCCGGGCGTGGGGCACGCGCCCGGCGTTGCGGGTGGGCGGCAGCACCGCTCCCTGCGCCGTGGAGAGGTGGGGGCTGAGAGGTCAGAAGGGAGACCGAGGAGCCGCAGGCACTGGACCCCCCGCGCCCCGTGGGCACGGCTGGCCTGGGCTTGTGCCCGCCAACCCGGGGCTGCCGCTGGGGCCATGCGTCCCGAGGGCCTCCCGGGGCCTGCCATGCTCCCCATTTCCCAGATTTATTTTTTAATTTAAACACGCCACTTCACGTCACGGCCCACTGCAGTGCTTTATGTCCTCTGCAAGTCCAGGATACCAGGAATGGCGCTGAAACTCCCCAGCGGGCTGCGATCAGGAAACAGCCCCGCTGAAGCTGGCACGGAGTCTTGGGCCTGCTCAACAACATTTTTAATTCTCGCAGGTCACATGAAGCCAGTAATAATTTCAGCTAAAATTGTGGCACGATTCACCAGGAAAAAAACGGCAGAAGAGACAGAAGTGAAAGATCCACAAAGTCGCGTCCCCGTCTCCGAGATTGCACGTGAAGGTGGCTTCCGGGCCGGCAGCCGCCGGGACGGACGGGGGCGGCGTCGGTGACCCGGCCCTGCCTGCCCTCGAGCGCAGGGTAAGCGGTCGAAGCCGGCTCACACCCTGAGCCAAAGGGATCCTCCCGTCCGAGGCGGCTCGCCCGCTGACTGAGCAACGGCACCGGACGAGGCTGCGCAGGTCGGGTGCTCACAGGCGAGGGCTGAGCTGTCCCTTTGCTCTTTACCGCCCAGGGCATTCTGTCGTTACTGTTATTTTTACTTTAAAGACAAATCCGGCTTGTATCTGGCCCATTTCTGCTGACGTAGTTTCCTGTTTTAATTTTTAATGCCGGGGAAATGCAAAACAAGTCACTAAGGCCGCGCTCAACTTTGTTTCAATTCAAAAAGCAAAAGGAAACAAGAAGCACATAAGTTGTTACAAAGTATGCAGGTCTGAAACAGAACTGCTAGGACGTG
>NW_004567117.1:46967969-46971446 GCF_000260355.1 Condylura cristata | reverse complement strand
GCCAGGCTCGGGCGCCACACTGCTGCCCGTGCACGGAGGAGGCACCTTGCGCTTCACCGACCGACGGGCGCTGGGCATCTGCACTTTGAAATGCCCCACTCAGACGTTTCCGAGTCAATCTGAGGGAGGTTTCGGCAGGTTAAGGAGAGAGGCCCCCGGGCCCTCCCAGTGGCGCGGCTGACCCACGGGCCCCGCAGACCCCGCCGGTCTCCCCGCAGCCCGCTCAGCTGGGGGGACCTCGTCCATCTGCCGGTCCTGCTCCCCGCTTGTCGCCAGTGAAGCCTCTCACCCCTGCGTCTGTCCTGTGCCCCAGTTCTGTATGCATAAGTAAATAAATCTTAAAAAAAAAATAGTGGCCCTCTGTGGAAATATTAATTATGTTAATCCTGTGTCTGTCTTAGGTGTTGCAAATATTTTCTCATAATTGATTGCGAAACTTTATTTACTTCCCCCCCTTGGTTATTTTTTTTTTCGTGCCTTGTGTAACCCCGAGGTTAGATAAATATTATGACGTTGTCTCCATCATCACTTGACGATGAAAAGAATTTAAAACAAAAATGCAATTCATGTGAATATTTTTAGAACAAAGATAAAGTGCCTTTCTTATTAATTATTTGACATCCGCTTCTTTGCCTTTCTCTTTCACACTTCAATTATTAACTGTCTGAGGTTGATAAATAAGATTTAAAAACAGAATTAATTGTTTACAAGAGCTGCACAGCGGTCTTCTGACACCGGCTGACTACCGAGCTGCAGACATCACGGAACCTAAAACCACCCACCTGTTACTTTGTGCTGTTCCTGAGCGGAAAACAGCATAGTCTCTGTCAATATCCAGCTGACACGGCAAAGCTCCGTTATCTCGGAGCTTCATCCCAGTGTTTAAATATGCCCACTGCCTGCAGTCCAGATACCAGAGCCGCAGCCCACCTCGGAGAAGCACGGCGTGTCAGAGCTGAAAGGGGCCTCGGGAGGCATTTTTGGTAAGTGCCCACCCCTCGCCAGCAGCAGAAGCGGCTGCCCTCAGCGGCTGGCGGTCCGCACCACGCGCCCTCGGCGCCTCGACCTTTTGCGCGGCCCCCGGCGGGTGGGGTCGGCCGTGCCCGCGGGCCTGCGCGCCCCACCCGCGGCGTCACCTGTCTCTCTCTGTGCCCGAAGTGGCCGGCTCTCGCCTGGCGCTTCCGTGGCCTGGCCGGGACACGAGGCAGCGGTCTCTCTCCGAGGGGGCCGCCGCCTCCCCCTTCTGGCCTGGTGCGAACACAGGCGGGTGCCCTCACGACCGGGTCGCTTTCTGGAGGTCATTCCGGCCATAATTCTAGGCCCGAGCACCGTCCTGATGGTCCTTCGTGGGAAATTGGACCCGGTGGGCACATTTTCTCCCTCTCCTTAGTCTATGGGTCAGCATTTTCCTTCCCTTGTAGTTCTTAATTCCCTTAAGTGGCAATTATTTAAGACACAGTTAGAGAAGGTGCAATCTCCATTCATCCAATAAAGCCTAAATATTAAAAAGGACAGAAAAATCCGGCACGTTACTAGGATAAATGGGGCAGCGCTTAGCATCTGAAAGGCCCGGCGCGTGGACGCCAGTAACCGACACACTCTAAAAAAATGGCTGCAGGTAAAAAAAAGTAACAAGAGCTGAGAGGGCACAGCGGCGCCAGCCAGCGCGCCCTGACCGCGAGAGGCCACGCCCGGGGCAGGGCGAGCAGGCGCGGCGCCCCACGAACCGGGCTCCCAGTAAGCCCGGGCACCGCCTCAGCAGGGCACGTGCCACGCCACGCCGCGAGCACCACGCCTGGGGCGGAAATCGCCTCGGCCGGGGAGAGGAGCGGGAGCGGGGGCAGCCGGCGCATGCGCCGGGCTGGGGGGCCTCTCCAGGAACCCCCGCCGAGGTCTGCCTCCGAGGGCCGCGGCGGCCTGGGAAACTGGTTCCAGTCGTGGTCTAAGATTCCGAAAATCTAAGACTCACAACTTGGCCTTCGACCTGACTGACCTCTGCCTGCTACACCAGAGAGCAGCATTCTACCCCCAAATCCAAGAGCAGCCTCTCACCAGAGGGCGGGTCCAGAGCAAACCTCGGGGTTTGGAACGGGTTTAAACAGCTGAAACCGAGCCCAGGCCCGAGGACCGCAGCAGCCGTGAGCTGCCAGCGAGGAAGCGCGGGCTGCCCCGACGGCGCTTTATACACAGCTCGAGATGACTCTGCTTCCTGATGGCGCCTGGCTGGTGCAGCCACTGCAGGACACGCTCCCCGCTGCTTGCACCCCGCCCCCCGGGTTCGGGTCCCCACCAGGAGGCTGGAACGCCACTGGCAAAGGGTCGGCCCCACTCTCGCCACAGCCCAATGCTGGGTGCAGGGGATCGCCATCGTCCCAGACAATCAGGCCAATTACTTAGAACACAGGGAAGCAAACTGAGTGCCACTTTCTGGGCTTTTCCTAGCTGGACAGAGCAGGGACCCCGGGCTGAAGACCTGGCAGGACTGAAGCAGCCAGGAGAGCAACCGTGACACGCGCTTCCGTGCAAGCTGCCCGTTACAGGCAGGCCACGGGGCCTTTCCGAGACGCCTGGAGAACCCTCGGCTGGGGCCAGCGCCCGTCCTGGGGCTCCAGGCGGGAAGTTTACCTGAGCCAGGGCCCTGCAGGCTGCTGGCTGAGCACCAGGGCGCAGATCACCCCCGGGGGGTCAGGGGTGGGCGTGCAAGTGGTGGGGGCCTCGCTCAGTGGGCACCAGCACCGGCCATCACACACAGAGAACAGCCCGCAGTGAACAGGAGACCGAGTGCTGCGTAAATGAACATGCTAAACCTCGGTCTCTCGGACGCCTTCAGGCCGAGCACATTCCGTTTGATCCACATTGTGACAAGCTATTGTTTTTATGTGCTCAGTGAAAATGATCATACACACTAACAGAATAGGTGAGTATCTTGACATCTTAATGCCCAGAGGATGAACATGCCCAAATTGATCCTGCATAAATAAGAAAAGTATCTAGCCCTGAATTTCACACATCTTTTATAGAGTAGAAGAGGCATTTAAAAACTCGATTTATTCAAACTGAACATAAAACACCTGAAAACTGTCTACCATGTTTTCTGCTACAGACAGAGAAACAGGGGTGACGAAAGGAAGCTTAACAGCTAGCAGAGAATTCGATCTAGAACCAGAATGACCGCTGGCAGGAGCCTCGCCCACTCAAAGCATCCATCACTTTTTCTTTTCATTACACTCGGGGGAGACGCTAGAAATGGGGACAGAGCTGAAGTTTCAACAGATGTTAACGCGGAGCATGAAAAGGGAAAGTGTCAGTCAGCTGCTTTCCGGGGTCACCCCAGCTTTCCTCTCCCGGCGCCTCGGCGCTGTCGGCGGCCAGGCACAGCCTCCCCTCGCCCGGCGCCCACGGCCGGCTCCTCTCGCCGTCGCACGGCCCGCGGTCCAGTGCTCCTCCGCCAGCCCTCCCGCGTCGGATGAATCACCG
>NW_004567117.1:46964120-46967330 GCF_000260355.1 Condylura cristata | reverse complement strand
GCGCCCCGGGCCCCGGGAGCACGGAGCCACGGCAGTCGGGATGTATCGCCGGTGCCCGCCGGGCGCTGTTTGCGATACTGGCTCCCTTATCACGCCAAGACATTTGTCACCAAGAGGGATTAGCTGACATACGCTCACCTGACGACGCAAGAGGATCTTCTTGGGCTGGGAGAGAGTCTGTGTAAGCCGACAGAATCCAAATCTGTCACCGGCCAGTATCTGGAGAGAAACTGGTAGTTCGTTCTACCTGAGCGAAGCGACGAAGGCGGAGGGAAGCCGAAAGGTACTTGCCCCCCAAAGAGTTCTCTCCCGATAGAAAGGAACTTAGCTGTTATTAGATGTTACAGTCTGTGCGATGGGAATGATTAATCTGCGCTAATTGCAAAGGAACCTTGTCTCTTGCTTCATAAACAGGAAATCACTTCGCGAGGTTTTATTTTAAGCACGCAGTGAAATTACGATTCTCACCAGAAGACTCGCTGCCAGTCACACTGACACGCTCGTCCACGAACGGCGCCAGGCGCGGCAGCAGGCGCATCTGCGCAGCTCCGCAGGCGGCCAGGCCCGCGGTCAGCAGCAGGCCCCGCGCGCCGGGCCCACGCCCGCTCTCGGCCGGCTGGCTTCACTGCTGCCTCTCGGGGTGGATGTTCACCGGCCACGAGAATGCAGCTGAGTGTTTTGAGCCTTACTTAGGAACAGAAAAAATGGGAAGAGCGGAAGAAGGGTAAGCTGAAATATTTTCCCTAATTAACTTGGCGAATTTATTTCTCCCATACCTTCAGGCGCTGACTCGCATGCCCCTGCGGCAGGTTTCCGGCTATTCCACTGAAAAAGCGCAAGTCGGTATGATTTCTGGGCTAACGTCCGTTTTCACTCTGCCCACCCTGACCTACTCGGGCCCCTCACCCGCAGAAATAGCCCAAGGTGGAGAAAAGGGAGGTCAGCAGCCTTTTTTTCTTTTGCATTTGTAATTTAAAGAGAGCCAGCGCGCAGGACACAGGCCGCCAGGCTGACGGCCTAGCTGTGCTCAGGGCCAGCTCAGCGCCATCTGCACGCCGTGCGAGACTGTCCTACTGCAGAATGCGGCTCGGGGTCTGCTCCACTGCCGTTCCCAGGCAAGGCCCGGCCCCTCCACACGTGAGGGACGCACACCTCGAGATCGCCCTTCAGTTCTGGGCGCACCCAGCCGTGCGAGGGCCGGTCCCGGGCTGCTCGGCGGCGCCTTTCCGGGGAACCGTCGCGCTGTGTCCATCTCGGCCGCATGAGCTCGCAGCTGCTGGCTGGGCACTGAAGTCTCCATTGCGCAACAACCCGCCACATTGGCTGTTTCCTTACTTTGGTTGGTTTTTTGATAACAGATATGAGCATGTGGTGGGAAGTGTAAATTTTTCTAAAGTTCTTAGCTCGAAAGAGAAATGATACAAACTGATACAAAATTAAAACGATATAAATTACGAAAGTGCTTTGAGGATGATGGCAGAGCACAGCTGAGAGCGAAGCCTGCTCTTACTTACTAGTATGAAAGGGTACGGAGTACCAACTCCACTGCTCACCATATTCTTCACGCAAATTCGTCTATCGTATTTTACTTGTTCGTAAGCTTTTCTGAGGGATCGGTCGTGACAGAACCCAAGCCCAGCAAGCGGCCCTCAGCCAGCCCCTCAGGGCAGGCCACACAGGTCCTCGGTGAGTTTCTCTCAGGCCCCAGCACACCGCAGAGGCCTGGTGCTGGAAACGGAAGGCAAACACATGCGCTCAATGATGGGAGTTTGAGATTTAAAACCCAGGCGTGCTTAATTCTGTAAGTTGCTGTGGCAACAGAGAGGAAAGAAATGGACTCAGAGAAACACTGCTGACTGATTTTCCTCAAAAGAGCAAAGCCGGCCCTCCCTGGGTCGCAGCGGGTCACAGCGCAGCACTGAGAAGCTAAAGCCGCTGCAGCACAAGTTCGATCCCTGCCTGCCCCGGAGGGGACCCCAGGGCGGGCAGACCTCTCCCGACCCGCCCGCTGCTCCCCTCAGCAGTGGGCTTCGTCCATCTGCCTGTTCTGCCCCCCGCTCTGTCCCTGGTGAATCCTCTCGCCCTCCGCATCTCTGGCCTGTACCCCACTTCTGTATGTATGAATACATAAATCTTTAAAAATAAATAAATAAATAAATACAATAAAGAGCAAAGGCAATTCCGGGGAGAAGTCGTGTTCGACAAAAGCACTCCAAACAGTGGCACCCCGAAGCGAACGACACTGCAGGCCTCACGGTCGGGGAGTCTGCTGAAAGCGGGCTCTGGATGGAGACCTCAGGGCAAGCGCAGGAGCGCCAAGAACAGGGCCCAGTCGTCTCTGTTACTGGACAAACAGATCGTAGATGCTACAGCAAACCCACGGAGGGGAGCACTAATAAAGTGGACGTCATGCATATTTAAAGCTTCTCTGGAAGACACTGTTAAGAGGGAAAAAGGCAAGTCACAGCCTGAGAGGAAATACTGGAACATCACTTATCTGACGAAGGTTCTGTATTAAAAATATATTAAAAACTCTCAAACTGGATAGAGGGGCAACGTATTTTGAAAGACACTTCACCCAAGGAGCTGTCCCGATGGCGAGTAGCCGTGCCGTGGACACGGCCGCCCGGCCCGGCCCCGCCGCTGCGGGAGGGCCGCGGAGCCCGCTCGCTGGGAGGCGTGCGACAGGTTCTTTAAAGCCGCCCACGGACTCAGAAAGCCACACCGCTCGCTCACAGCCCCCGGGCTCCTCCGCCAAGGGACTCCCTCAAGAGAGTCCCCTGCCCTGAGGGCCACGTGCTCGGCGCCCACTCACGCGTCCTCTCGCTGAGACGGCAATCCTGGCCCCTGGCCCTGTTTGACGTTGAGTTTTACGGGCTCTTCACATGTTCTGGACATGGACACACCCCCCTGCAGAACGGTTCGCAGCCCCCCGTCACTTCAGGCTTGCTCCTCGTCTCTGTCACCGCGCTCCTGAGACACCGGAATCACAGTGCAACGGAGGCCACAGAGATGCATTCACAGGATCTCCTCGAAGGGTCTCACCGTTTCAGGCTTTAAATCGAAGGCCAAAGTCATTGGCTTCCAGACACAGATGGGGCCGTGTCTCCCTGCAGGCACGGGCTCCCGGGCGCGACCCCTGCCCTGCCCGCGGGGGTGCAGAAGCCGAGGGCTCAGAGGCGGGACGTGCCGTCCACGCCACCCCCCGCG
>NW_004567117.1:46960737-46963393 GCF_000260355.1 Condylura cristata | reverse complement strand
AAACAGGAAATTTGGAAAAGGTGCTTTGACTTACTAGAAGTAGCCAAAAGAACTTTGTTTTAAAGATGTATTTATGCACACAGAAGTGGGTGCAGCGGGAGGTGCAGGGGCGGTGGGAGGAGTCCAGAGAGGGAGAGGGAGTCCAGAGAGACAGAGAGGGAGCAGGACGGGCAGATGGACGAAGCCCACTGCTGAGGGGGCAGCGGGAGACAGAGGGGCTGCCGCGCCCTGGGGTCCCCTCCCGGCGGGGATGGAGCTCGTGCCGGGGCGGCTGCGGCGCTGCGCCCTGACCCGTCGAGCCGCCAGGGGGCCCCAAAATCGAATTTTCAAATGGGCAACATGGGCGTTTTTGCACCCTCCGAACAAAATTTCAAAGTGACTGGACGGCACGGTCCAGGCTCCCTGCTGGCGTGGAGCGCCCGGGAAGCTGCCCTTCCAGACGCCGCCGCGGCCCCCGCACCCCGCAAACGGCGCCCCCGCAGATGTGCTGTGAGGGTGCGCGCTCCCTTAAAATATATAAATTATATTGAATTAAACAGCTGATAAAAGGTCTATATAAAAGTAAAGCCCCATCAATTACCTGATAAAATCACACTGCCCCTGTATAACTTTCCACAATCAATTTTTTTCCCTTAAAATTTTGATAAATGAAGTTGTCAAGGGGGATAAGATCACAATTTTGTTTTCCTTTTTTAAAATCTATTTTAACTTTCAAAACTCCACATAAGTGCTGTGATGTCAGCGCAGATAAGACGGCAGCCGGGCCTGCTGGCGAGGGACCGCTGCTGGGCTCGTCCCTGTGGCGGCAAGGAGAGCCGCCCACCAGGAGCCGGGCGCGGCTCTGGCGCCACGGCACAGAGCGCTTGGCCGGCGCCGAGGGGGGCGGGCGCTAAGTGTCGCCCTAAGCTCCTGTCCAGGCGGCAGACCCTCCTGCCCGCCCGCCGCCCCCTCAGCAGTGGGCTTCGGCGATCCCCCCGCTCTGCTCCCCACGCTGCCTCTGGGGAGTGCTCTCGGCCCCCGCCCCCTGGCCTGTACCCCGGTTCTGCGGGCACACAGATTTTAAATAAATCTTAAAAAAAAAGGAAAACAAACAAACTTCCCCGCAAGTGCACGCGGCTGGGAGATGAGCCCGGGAGCTGACGGAGGTTGGCGTCCATCAGGCACGGCAGAGTTCACACACAGCAGGTGCTCCGAGGTGTCACCGCAAAGGCCGGGACTGACCGGCTCCCTCCGCTCTACTTTAGCAGATGTGAGTGCCGCCCGGGTTTCCGAGACCGTTAACACATCTACCAGAGGCCCTCCCTGGGGCGCAGCGGGTTAATGTACTGCAAAAGCGGCGTAAGCCACTTCCGCATGAGTTCCATCCCACCTGCCCGGAGCTGACCCCGGGGCGCGGCAGACCTGTCCTGACTGCCCGCTGCTCCCCTCAGCAGTGGACTTCGCCAGTCGGCCTGTTCTGCGCCCCGCTCTGTCCCTGGTGAAGCCTCTCACTGCTCCTGCACCTCTGGCCTGTACCCCAGTTCTGTATGCACAAATAAATAAATCTTAAAAAATATATATATGTATATCTACTAGAAACAACACTTCAGGGTCATTTTTGTTCAAGTTCTAAAAACAGACACTATGTTAGGTGACCTAAGGCTAGAAATAACCCAATCAATAAAAAACTGGAGCGAGAAACCTTCACATCGGCACGGTTCGGCCGTGGTCGTGCAGACAGGCCAGGCGCTGGCGCTGAGTGAGCGCTGCGGGCGCCGGCCGGAGACTGCGGTAGGGCGCAGGATCACCCCAGGCTTGGCCTCCGGTCTGCCGCTCGAGCGGCATGACCGGACACGGTCCTTTTTCTGTGAACAGAGCCCCGGGTCGTCTGAGCTCCCCGCCAGGCCGAGCGCTCCCGCGGTGCGACAAGCAGGCGCCCCAGCTCCCCCAGGCGCTGGTCAGCGCCGGCCGCCTGTCCGGCCTCCGCCGAGTTGCGACGGGAACCCGCCTGGCTCGGGCAGGGCACAGCCGCCCCGCGTGCTCACATCAGCGGGAGCCCTAAGGCCCAGGCGCGTAAGGCTTCCGTGGCAAGAGCTTCCTGACCCAGCAGGTGCCCACGGTCCGTCCAGGCCTTGTAGCGAGTGCTCCTCAGCCCTCTGGAGCGCGCCTCCTCAGACACGGCGCCTCGGAGGCCCGCGCCCTGCACGCCCACCCCGCCTGAAGCCCCAGCAGAGAGCCGCTGTGAAGACTGAGGGGCCTGGATGCCCCCGCCTGCCCTCGGGAGTGGGCAAGACACCCTTAGCACCTCACGTCGGCCGCCCAGACGGGGACCTTAGCACGGGGCGGCTCCGGACTCCTCCGCAACAGCCGGGCTCGCCTTTCTGCAGTGCGGGGAGACCGAGGCAGACGCGAGGGCCTGTGGCCGGTGGCCAGGGCTCCTTAGCTGGGTGGGCACCGGGAAGCTTTCGGGGCTGCTGATGTTGCAGAGCACGTTCATTCCAAGGAGACTTACAAATACGGGAGGCGTGTTAGCCGGAGGTGGCTACTTCACTCCATCGCTCCACAGACGAGAGAGAAATGGGCCGAGGGGCCCCTTTCAGCACTGTGCCCCGGTCGGCCTTTGGGGCCGAGGCCGGAGCGCCCGGCTACTGGCACGGACGGTGGGGGCCGCGGCGGC
>NW_004567117.1:46958730-46959297 GCF_000260355.1 Condylura cristata | reverse complement strand
GAGCGTGGCCCGCCCACGGTTTCCACGCCGCCCATGGGGAGCCCCGTGCGGCTCCCGTGTGACGCCGAGACGGCGCGGGCAGCTCCGGGCGAGAACCCCGAATGGAAGGAGGCCGGGGCAGGGCTCCCCAGCGGCACGGGGCGCAGCCAGGCGCCTTCCCCAGGCCCAGCCCCCAGTTTCCACACCAGAGAGAGGGCCGGGCCCAGCCGCTCCCTCCCTCTTCTCCAGTGTCTCCCTCACTCACTTGATCTCAGGCAAATAACCGGTCGTCCACGTCCACCTCGTGGGCCCGAGGGGGACAGCGCCGGACACGGGAGCTCCCGCAGCCGCCCCCGCCCCGCCGGGACACGGCCCTCGGCTCTCAACCCGCTCACCCCAGGGGGCGCTGAGGCCGGTTCCCTGCCGCCCCCAGGTGGCCGAGGGCCGGAGGGCCAGAAGATGCTCCTACGCGGCGTCCTCCGGCCGACGTGACCCCTGACCTACGTGCTGACGGCTGGCGGGACGCCCGCGCGCTCACCCAAGGCCGAGCTGCTTTCAAGACCCGCCGTGTGCCAACCCGATGACCCG
>NW_004567117.1:46955000-46956485 GCF_000260355.1 Condylura cristata | reverse complement strand
GGGGCGTCTCTCTCCGCAGAGCGACAGGCGTGGAACTGCGGCTCCAGGCAGCCCGCAGGCCGTTTCTCCCCAGGTGCGTGTCACCGCGCTGTGCGCACCCGGTCACAGGAACGCTGGGCACAGGCTCTGACGCGTCACCCGCTCAGGCCCGTGAGCAGCACCGGTGAGCGCTGCGGAGATGCAGGCGCGAGGCGGCAGCCAGGCTGCGAGCACAGAATCTCTACACGACTCCTAAGAGGTGAGGACAAAGAAGACTCTTCACACCTCCAAGACAAATTACGCCCACGCTGACAACAAAAGCCGCACGCACCCTGCCAGTACCATTTCAGCCCGACAGCTGCGGACGGGCAAACGCCAACCCCGCCCCCCGGGCCGCCAGGAACAACAGCGGCCGGGGCAGCAGGCGGACGCTGCCGGGAGCAGGGCCCGGAAAGGCCTCAGCCGGACCCCTGGTAGGCGAGGATGTAACGTCTGCCTGTGGTCACACATCGGCAGGCTTGGCAGTAAGGGAGCAAGGCCCTGCCCGCCCAATTCCCAGTGCGGCGTTGGGAGCAGAAGCGGGGTGCGGCGCCAGCGAGAAACGCACGGGCCCGGCGAGTCCAGAGCCCCAGAGACACGCTGCGGGCTCGCACGCCGACGAGGCGCTGCGCGGCCCTGCAACAGACAGCGTCCGCGACACACCCCACGCGGGCTCGGAGGAAGCGGACGGAAAGCTCGACGGGTTTGCTGCTGCCGCCGCCTACACAGCCGCGGCCCAGAGGCCCGGAGAGCGGGCGCCGGCGAGGGCGCGGGCAGCGCCGCCAGCAGAGTGGTCTCTCCGCAGCGGTGCCGGGCACCTGGCAAACAGGAGAAGACGGAAGAGCGAGGGCCCAGCCCTCCCTCGCGCCGCACAGCGTCGTCAACGCCAGGCCGCGCGGGCCTGCAGGAGCTGGAGCTGCGAACTCAGGGGGACAGTAACCACCTGACAACGGGAGCCGCGCGGGCGACAGTCCCTGGGGGAGAAACTCCAGGGACGCGCCAAACTCAAGAACTCTGAGCTTCGGTGGGCACTTAGAGGAAAGCACAAAGCCAGCACCCGACAGAGGGAAATGTCCGCGTGTCACACGCCTGACCAGAAGCTGGAACACAGAAAAGACACAACTGGGTAACAGAAGTCACGCTGACTGAACACGTTTCCCTCTTTTGATGTTTATTTTCTTAAAAAAAACAAAAAAACCGGGCCCTCCCTGGGGGCGCGGCGGGCCACAGCGCAGCACTGAGAGGCCACAGCGCTGCAGCGCGAGTCCGATCCCGCCCGGAGCTGACCCCAGGGCGCGCAGCCCTCTGCTGCCCGCCCGCTGCCCCCCGGCAGGGCGCTTCATCGATCCGCCTGTCCTGCTCCCCGCTCTGTCTCTGGCGAAGCCTCTCACCGCCCCTGCACCTCTGCCCCGTACGTACCCCAGTTGTCTGTGCGTGAATAAATCAATCTTTAAAAAGAAAAAAAAA
>NW_004567117.1:46951815-46953505 GCF_000260355.1 Condylura cristata | reverse complement strand
CGAGCCAGGCTTTACTGAACTTGAGTTTCCTGACATTTCTAGCAGTCCGGGCCGGGCTTTGGCCTCACGTGGGACATCGAAGCCCGTCTCAGAGGGCCGGCGCGGCAGTGGGGTGCTTCCGCGGGGCCCGGCTCACACGGGGACCCCTCAGCCCTCTGGGTGGGGAGGGGGCGAGTGTCATGAATGCACGTCATGCGCTCGGCAGGGGCCCCGTGCTCACCCCCGAGCGGGAGGAGGGGACGCGCGGCAGGCGCTTCTCCCGGTGGCTGCGCCCTGCCTGCCCGGGAGGGCCACTGGAAGGCTGTGGGAGGCCCCGTCCACCCCGACGCAGCTACGCGAGGCGTGTGTCGCCTCAGAGGAGACTTCCAACGCACTCTGTGTTGACTCTGCCGAGCGGGATCCATCCCATCGAAGAGCATTTAAACCTTTTCTGATTCTGAAGGTACGTGGTGGCTTCTGAGCACAAAGCCACCAGAAGTCAGCGAGCGGGAGGCCACCGCATTTAGTGAGCGATCTCTGCCCGTTTCTGAAGACGTGCCCCGCCCGCAGCCCGCTCACACAGAAACTGGCTCTCTGCGCCCCGGCACACAACGCTTCCCTTTGTCCCTCGATGTCTTGTTTTAAAGGAATATATAGGACTCCCGGAAGACGTTTCCCCATTTCTATTCTCCGCGACTCCTGCGAGCCCTTGTTCTGTGTGATAAGGCAATCTCCTCCGGGATCGGCGCTGTGTAGTTTCACACCACGAGTGACAAGGACTCGACGTGAGTAACTGCCGTGCGCAGGTTGTAATTATGTCAGCCGGAGTGTTGAACAAGGGGACTGATTAATGTGCGCCCCAGCCCAGGCGCCGGCCCTATCAAAACCTCCGCGCAGGCCAGCAGTGGGGACGGGTTAAAGCAAAAAGACAAAACACGCTGTATCGCCCGTGATGGATGAATTGCTCCAACAGTCTTCAGGCAGATGTTCCGGGACAGCATAATATACAATTACTCTGCCTTATCACTTTCCAGGGACAATAAAGCTTCCTCCTTCTATAGCTCATGTGAGTGAAGGCAAAATTCGTTTTACTTTTACAACACTGACTCACTTATCATGGTGCCTTGATTGTGCTTTTACAGCTAAAGAAAACATATATTCCACTTTTAAGCTAAAAAAAAACAAAAAACCTTAAAAATAAAGCTGGAACCTTGTTCTGAATCTCTTTTACATCAGGGCACACGACGCTTCCAGAGATTGTTTCGCCAGAAATGGAAGCAAGGCAGGTGAAGCGTGTGTGCAGATGCAGCTAAAAACAAGCCCATTTAACTCAAGAGCTCAGGTTTGGCGCGTGCGCTCATGACCCTCAGAGCATCGTCCCTCACAGGCCGCAGAGCGACCGCTAATTGGAAGGAAGAGGTAAGCAAGAGAGATGCACCGCGCACACGTCCGCAGGAGCAGAGGGGCCCGGGTCTCCGCCCCGGCTCCGCCCGGGAGCCCGTGCCCGCCCGCGGGCGGGCGTCATCTTCACACTGCATCGCCGCCGCGGCTGCAGGAGGCGGCTGAGCGCCGGGGTGGCCGATTTGTGTTTACAGAGACGCTGACAAGACGTACAAAGCGGAACCACGCCTAGCTGCAAAGAGAAATACTCATTTTTACCGTCGAAAGACAAGCGAAAGCCAAAAGCCGAGAGGCGGCCCTAACCTTCTCG
>NW_004567117.1:46950625-46951619 GCF_000260355.1 Condylura cristata | reverse complement strand
GACGCGCCCCAGCGAGCCTGACGCGTGGCCTTCTCGCTCCCCTCCCTGCTCACGCGAACGGCAGCGCCACGGACCCTCGGGCGGCGTTTCCCTCGGCGGGGCCGTCCCGCAGAGCCGCCTCCTCCCGGGAAGGTGCCACGTAAGAAGCCGGGTCAGCCGGGACGGCAGGGCAGGAGTTTCGGCGCCACAGAGGGCGGGGCTGAGCCGCCGCCGAGACTGCTGAGGCTCGGGCCGCGTTTGTGGTGGCTCGGGGCGAGCCCAACAACAGGCAGGAATCACCTGGGCTGAGCTGGGGTGTCAGGGGCGCGGCTGCCCCCCGCCCGGCCATGAGGTCACCGGCGGGGCCGGACAGATGTACTGGTCTTGGATAACCCGAGGCAGCAGCAAAGCGTGTAGAATAAGTCACAGAAAAGAGTCACATTTTAAAAGACTACACTGAAAACGAGCGTTTAACAATCGCACTGAGTCATCTGCTAGGGCCAAGCCACTTTTTCGAGTCACGTCTGATAGTCAAAAGTATCACGGGCTCGGCCCGCCCCGGCGCAGCGCCTCAGGCCACCGCAGTCGCTGCAGTGAGAGTCCGATCCCGCCCGGAGGTGACCCCAGGGCGCGGCAGACCTCTCTTGGCCCGCCGGCTGCTCCCCTCAGCGGTGGGCTTCGCCCGTCGGGCTGTCCTGCTCCCCACTCTGTCTCTGGGGAGTCCTCTCGCCGCCCCTGCCCCTCTGGCCTGTGCCCCAGTTCTGTGTGCATAGGTAAATAAATCTTAAAAAAAAAAAAAAAGTAGTGCAGCTTTTGCGGGACGCTTCGTATAAGCCAAACCTGGCTGCAATGTCTGTCGGGGACGGGGGCGGCGAGATCTGTCTCCTCAACCCCAAACGCCGGACGCAGGGCAGGCAAAGTCTGGTGCAGCCCAAGCCCCGAACGCGGAGATGATCTTACAGCCGCTGCAGAAAGAGCCAGACCTGCACGCGGCCTCCGCGGCCCCGTCGGGGTG
>NW_004567117.1:46949434-46950020 GCF_000260355.1 Condylura cristata | reverse complement strand
CTCTGCCTCTCTGGCGGCCTGTTGGGGCCCCGCCCCCGCCAGCCCCTGGCGGACCAGGCGCCCTGAGCCGTGACGTCTGAAAGCTAAACCCCGCTCAACCCCTCTCGCCCCCGGGGACCCCGGTGTGGCAAACCCAGCTATCCGGCTTGCGGGCTCCTCCGCCAGCCTTCCCGACGCGCACGGAGTGCCCCGGTCAGGTGCTGGTGCGACAGGTGCACACGTCGGAAGCATAACCGGAGAGTGGGAGACAGGAGAATCGCGAACTAAAGTGAAAGCTATTCGAGGTTCCTGACACTTGAGGAATCAAACAAAGTTCTAACATTTGTCAGCTACTTTCCAGCCTAGACAATTCAGTGCAAGATGATATTTTTCAAACACACTCAAATTTACCACATTTTCTCTTAAAGGAAAATGCTTATTTCCGCCGTGGCGTTTATGTACTGTTCAAAGTGTGGGTGCCCTCTTATCTGTTAAAGCTCTCAGACGCAGGAAGAGAGCGCGCCTAAGGAAGAGAAACCCAGCCGGGTCCCCACACGGGCGGCCAGGGCCGCGCGGGCGCCGCATGCTGGCCGCTGGCCGCTCCACA
>NW_004567117.1:46942853-46949161 GCF_000260355.1 Condylura cristata | reverse complement strand
GCCACGGCCCAGCCCACAGTGTTTTCCTAACAAGCGCATCACAGAGCTGCTGATGCCAGGAGATAAAGATAGTTACCGGGCCAAGTGCTTTGTTGTGTGATAATAGCTCTGGTGTCTGAGGAATAAGTTATTATGCAAGAGACTATTGCCCAAAAAATATTTTCTATTTTTTTCATCTCTAAGGCCTTTCTTCCTCCCGCATACGTACGGATATATCTAACTACCACCCGAGGGACTGTCCAGAGCAATTCCTTGTAGAAAGACCATCCCCAAAGATAGCTTTGGTCCTGCCATAATGACTGGATTTGGGATTCAACATCAGCAGGTTAATAAACATGTTTATCTAGATTCTACTTTAAGAGATAGCAGAGGGAATGTGTGGTCACTTTGTGACAAAATGGCTCTTCTAATTAACCTGTGATCTCAATGCCTATTTCAGCTACATCAACAAACAAAACAACCCACTTGTTCTAGAAACAAAGAACAGCACCCTTGATTTTTTTTCCTTTTAAAGACATCTGCACCAATTAGTGCTTTATAAATGCTATGGAATCTATTGTGTTCAAGTTCACAATGTTTTTTGTTTTTTGCTTTTGTTTTTGTCTTTTACTCAAACGCGTTTTGTTACAGGAAAACCGGCCGGGTTAAGCGGAGGCTCGAAAGCAAGCGCCTGCCACGGACACAGCGGGCCGGGCCGGGCCCACGGGCAGGCCTGCGCCGGCCTGGGCAGAAGGAGGCAGGACGCGGGGCGGGCGCCGCGCCTGGCCGCGACGCGCAGGCTGGGCCCAGGAACGCCACACTTCGGGTCTCTGAAACTTCCCTAAGGAAAATGAGTAAATGCGGAGCTCTTTCTTCGGAAACAGTTTGATTTCCGGTGAAACAGAAATACGTAAACGAAGAAAACATTTCCAGGCGGTGCAACTGGGTGACCCACGACAGAAAGCTGCAGCCAGCAGGCCGGAGTCGGGGTCCCCAGCGCGGCCTCCTCCGAGCACCCCGCGGCCGGGGGCGGCGTGGGCCGCAGGCGCTGCGCCGCCGCCTTCCCCACCTGCAGGGGGCACCCTGGCGGGCGCCCGCCCTCGCGGCCACCGTTAGGGACAGCCTGAGAGCGGCAGCTTCTCCTCCGCCTGACCAACCTTCCTCTGCGCTCTGTTCCGCTAGATTTCAGGGGCCACAGAGAACAGGACGCGGTAAGATGACATAAGCAGACGAGCGAACTACTACGACTGACCGGTACTAAAAACGTGGCAAAGAGTGCTCGAAAAATGTGCTGATCAAAGAAGCCTGTGGGGTGAGAACACCGAGCCCGAGCCCGCCGGGCACGCCACAGCGTCCTCAGCCTGCCGCGGCCCCGCCGGCGCGGCCTCGGGCGCCCGCAGACCTGCCCGCTTCCCCAAGCCCAGCCCCAGGGCCACCTTCCGGGTCTGTTCAGTTGAACTTGACCCTGTTTCTGAGAGTCTGCAAGTAAGCGACATCAAGTAGTGCCTGCCTTCCTCTGTCTGGCTTATTTCACTGACAAAAGTGGAAAATTCGGTTGCTGTTTACCAAAAGAACATTTCTGAAGCTTGCTCGCCATGCATTTTACCGTCGTCGTGATTTCTGGAACTACGGCATTGAAACACTGTTTCTCTGGAAATGGAGCCATTCTGACTTAAAGTCTCTTTTGCGGTAACTACGCGTGTGGCATAATCGTGAGTTAAATACAAATGACATCCAAGTAGGCGATCTTGTCAGCCGACTGACTCTAGGTGGTGTGACCGGACTTTGAGGGGCAGAGACGCCACGCGTGACTCGTCGGCACAGGAGGCGTGTGCGCTGCCGGGCGCCGAGGCCGCTCCCTGGGCGCAGGCTGGCCTGTGCCGCCCTGCCGCCCCTCGGGCAGGCCCGGGCCGCGTGTCCGCTGCTTCTCGGGGCGCGGCCTGCGGGCTGCACAGGAAGCCGAAGGGAAACTCTCTGAAGAGCTCACCGAAAGGAGAAAATTGCCCCTGGTGGGGTTTGTGCCCTGACGCGGGCGAAACAGGTGCGGAGACAATGAGCCGGTGCTGCTTGCCGAGGAGCCGGTTAATCACCCCGTAAACAAGCCGCGGAGCTCAGAGGAGCCGCCCGGCCCGAGCCCAGACCCGCAGAACTCTCCGGACTGAGGCCTTACAGACAAGTGTGCTTGAGCAGTCAGTAGATTTTAAGGGAGAGCAAACCACAATCAGAGGCATTAAATTTTTTGTCCTTACAGCTTAAAACTACTCTGAAACTGTGGTGACGGCACACGGGTGATTTGGTGATGGGAAACCCAAGGGGACTGCAACTGAGGTGGAAAATGCACAAAAATATGTAAAAATAAACTAATATTAAAAAAAAAAAACTACCCTAAAAATGCTTCAGCATCGTGAAAACTTAAGGCAGACACACTTTCTATTAAAATGTGTCTGACGAATGTTTTCTCGCAAACCCACGCTGTGCCCGCCCCGGCGCCGAGCGCGGACTTTGTGGACGGCGAGAAGCCACGAGTGGACGGCCCGGAGAGCGGCCAGCGCCGGGAGCCCTGCGAAGGCGCATTTCCCGCTGCGGCTCCGCCGGGGGCAGGCCCCGAGTCCAGGCTCCCCCCGGCCACCGGCGGCGCACCCGGCAGGACAGCTCAGCGAGACAATGATGGACTCTGGAATAAAGCAGGAATTTCAGGTTTCGTCCTGAGCTCCATATCAGATTTCTATTTGGGGTTAAAATTTCACGAATTCAAAGACAAGTGAAAACCGGACCGGAGATTTCTTTTGAAGCAACAGACTGCAACTCCCGAGGCAAACACGCAGCTCAGGAGCCGAGTGGAAAGCAGCTTCCAGCCAGCACCTGCGGGCCTCCCGAGATTCAGAGCACTTTCGCTCTCTTCAGCGTCACCCAAGGGGTCCGCAAGGCGACCGCCGCTGGCCCTCGGCCTTCCCTGCTCTGCAGGGCTTTGTGCTGCTTTTCTAAATGTATCAGCAATTTACAGCTCGGCGGTTAATTGTACCCACCCCCCCATCCTAATGAAAAATGAAAACCAATAACAAGATACTTTCCACATTAAAAAAGGCCAGTCACAGCCAGCGTTATGTGACTGGGCCGATCTCGGCTGGGTGTCACAGACTCCTGGAAGCTGAGTTTACCTGCCGGGAGGATCCCAGCACACCTCAAGCTTCTCCTATTTCTGTCACTAATACGCAAGTGACAATCCATATGTAACAAAGAGCCATAAAATACAGAAAAAACATTAGGATATTTCCATTTTAATGGGGAAACGAATCTAAAGAATTTGCTGCATAAATAATCTGGTAGGACAGCAATGAATCTAAATTTATGCCTTGAAATTATAATGAATAGTAATTAATGGTGAAAAAGTTTTGGAGTAATAATGGAGTATACTGATTTGTAATAGATGAGACTTCGGGATGTTTCCGACAGTAAAGGCTTGGGAGAGGGGAGCGTGTTTACATCTAAGGAGAAGGAGATGTCATTGCGTAAATTAATAATGCAAACTTGAAAAATAGCTCCAGGTTCAAAAGACCAATTATAAAATTCTTTTGTAAACAAATCTATATTCGCATTTTTCATGAATAATTATAACTACTAGTATTCCTCTACAAATGTTCAGTTTATAAAATGAAAAATATATTTTCGAATGAAATTTAAATAATACTTCAGTTTGTAATGATGGTAACTTACCTACAAATACATGCTAATAATGACACAGATGGGAATATTCTACAGGAACAATTTCTATCTAGCTATATGAAGCAAATAAAACCTAAACAGGAAAAACGTATTAAACAGTGTAAGCACCGAGAGGCTGCGGAGGACACTGAGCAGAGACGCGGGCCTCTGAGTGGCCGGCGCTCAGCCTGCTCGGGGTCACCCTGCGCGTAGGCGCTTCTCTGGGCCGCGGGCGTAAGCACTCTGCTCCCAAGTCGTGCCAACAGGCCCCTTTTTGAATACAACCACTGGCTCGTTTTACAATCTTCCTCTCACCAGGAGGAAAACAGGCATGCTATAAATCCGCGTCTCGTTCAGATCCCGACGTCAGCAGCGCCCCCGTGTTTGCCGTCCTGCGCTCGCGTGGGGCGCAGGCGGTGTCTCACGTGAAGACCGGCCTCGGCACTGGCGCAGCGTGCCGAACTGACGTGGGAACACACGTGCGCCCAGATTCACTTTCAGAGGTCACGGACTGCCCGACGCTTCACTGAGGAGCAGCCCTTCACCGCAGGCTCCGGCATTCTCGAGGAACGCTAGCGCGGGCCAGCTGCCGAGCCCCGCGTGCACCCCCGCAGTGCGACTCGGCCGGGCGGCCTCTCTGCACAGCCCAGGCGAGGCGCTCGAGGCCCTGGCCGCGGGCCAGGAGGCGCTTCGGGGGCTGCGCTAGGGGACACGGCGCCGCACCTCACCCGGCCGGCCGAGGCAGACCAGGACTCGGGGCGAGGAAGCCCGAGGAGCGGCAGGCGCGCTCGGGCGCGCGGGCGGCACCGTGGGGACCCATCGCTGCCTCTGCAGCCGCGCTGTCCTGCGTCGTTAGGGTCTCCTCTGCAAACATCACGGAGAGGTAAGAGGATGGAGCTACAGGCCCTTTCAGAGAAAAATAAAAACTGAAAATGACCTGGATGTCTAAACACTAAAAGTAATTATTGCTTATCAATCTAACTCGAGGCCACGTAAGCAGTAAAATTATATTGCAGAACAGTGGTTTTCAAACGAGGCACCTGAAACTCTGAGGTACTCCAGCAATTATCCACCCACTGATTTTGAATTTAATATATTTTTAACAACTTCGGGAACCATTAAAAACAAGTTGATGCATAATATAAAGAAATCTGAACAGACCGCAGGGCTCCCCGGGCAAGGGCGCCCGGGTCCCCGCACGGCCCCGAGCCTGCAGGCGGCGGGGGGGGTGGGGGGGGGAGGCCAGCGTGTCCATGCAGGCAGACGCGTGGCGGGCAGGAGGCTGGCGCGGCCCACGAGCGACTTCCTCCTTGTGCAAGGACACCGCTGAAACCCACTGGGCCTAGCAGGCCGTGTCCCCTCCTCCCCGGGTAAGCGCTTCCACCGAAATTCAGGGGAAAAAAAAGGGCAGCCCTGCGGTCACCAGGCGCCGCCGGGGCCGACAAGCGACACCTCTGAAACACGGCTGCGCAGCCCTTTCAGGCGCTCATTAAGGGTACAAGATGGCGTCTGTCACAGCAGATAGGACAGATGTCACGCCTGCAATCCAGGAACTATGTGACAATGCATACCGTGGACGCCACAGCCATCCCTGGGATAGGCAGGGTCTGCACGCAATCTCGCGGGCAACGTTCTGCTTGAAAATAACTTTGCGAACTGTAGTTACAAGAGATCCATGAAACAGCAAGGTAGCTGCAATTGTCTAGTGTGGCAAAGTGAAATTCAGTGACCCCCCCCCACTGCAAAAAAAAAACCAGTCACAGCTCACGTAGCCGTACACCCCACGGAGAGGCACAGCCCAGAGGGTGTGAGCCCAACAGCCAAGGGTGAGAAGAAAGGAACTTCCATGCTATCGTAATTGCTCTCCTGTGCTTTACAGGCAGGCGACTGTGGCATGGGCTCTTTAATAAGGAAAAAGAACACTCGATAATGTTTATTCTTTAAAGAGCCCACATTACCAGCACCTCAGAAACCGGCTTCTAAGTCTACCTCTAATTGGGTCCCGATTTTACCGAATTTCCGAGAAACACCAATCGAGTGTTAAGAGAGAATTCATAAACTGTTGAATGGATGAATAATTAATGAATGAAATATATCTGCAATATCCCTGCACTAGATGACCTTTAACACAACGCTGAACGCAGTAATGAGGATGATACCGGGATCGCGGCGATATATTTACTGAACGCCCCGCTCGCCCCAGCAAAGGCCCGCGCCCCGGGGCACACGCGGGCGCCCCCGGAAGGCTGCTCCGCAAGAGCACCTCCGTTTCTCTGGCTGCGGGTGGGACGGGCCCGCGCTCCCTGCTCCGGGATGAAGACGATGCCGGCCGGGCCGGGCGGGCTCCGGTTCCCGTGACCGACGTCCCGAGGCACACGGCCCCGGGGCGGCCTGAACATGGGCCTGGCCTGCGGCAGCGATGGGGTGCGGGCGCGGCCCTGCTTCAGCCCACTCCCCACCTCGCTTTCTCTACAGGTACTTGCAGACGAGCAAACAGGCGTCTGGGCCACCGTCACTGCCCGGGTGTCCCCACTTCGCTGCTGGCTCGCAGCTGGGCAGACGTCACCTGGTGCCTGGACATCAGGCCTCAGTACCAGAGGGGGAGGGGGAGGGCAGGCGGTGGGGGG
>NW_004567117.1:46930055-46941898 GCF_000260355.1 Condylura cristata | reverse complement strand
CGCGGGTTACCTGTAGTCACACCAGGGGCACCGGTAGGGCTTCTCGCCGGTGTGCACGCGCTTGTGCCGGGTCAGGTGGGACTGCGTCGTGGAGGCGAAGTTGCACTCGTCGCACTTGAAGGGCTTTTCTCCTGCAACAGACCAAGAAGGGCTGCGTGAGGGGTCGGCGTCGGGAGGACCGCTCGCACCTGGGCCGGGCTCAAGAACAGCACCCGGTGCCTGCCGGACGCCTTTACATTAAATATTTAGTAGCTATTGAAACGCCCACCTGTATTCTCAGGCTGAGAAGATCTAAGCTCGCACAGATGCCTACTTCTCCACTGGAAGAGGTGCCAGGCGACCTCATGCGCGTAGAGAACGTTTTTAAATTCGGAAGTGACCTTTCTTACAGCGGTGTAAATTTTGGAACAATACATAACTTTCCCTTCCCCTCAGGTGCGGTCACCCTAGATGCCCGCCCCCAAAGCACCCACAGCCCGTCACTGCAGTCTATGGGCGCTCGCCCCGCCACACACACACCCGCTCTTGCTGCGTGGCGGAAAGCCAGCGCTGCACTGGGGTCTGCTTACAAACTCCCCGCACTGAAGGCAGTCAGCCATCACAGGAGGTTGAAACCATGAGAAAGAAAGCTCACAACAGACACAACTGGCTCAGATAGTGAAGAACTGACCAAGTCTTAGAATTAAATATGGCGAAATTGATAAAATCAGACTATAAACTGACCACAGCCCAAAGCACTGATAAAAAGCACGACAATTCCCTCCATCCAATAAAACACGCAGAAGCACGGAAGAAGGACTGAAGGCGAGAGGGAACCCCACCTTAGGCCCCCTTCCTGCACCCGCCCACACTCTGGGCGCGGCCCTCCGGCTGGAGACCCCTCTGCTTCGGCTGTCTCTCATGACGCGCACACTCACACGCTCACAGCGGTCACTCAGCCTCCAATGTGTCCTTCTAGCTACACTGGCTAGTGGGCACTTGAAATGCAGCTATTTAATATTAATTAGTAAAATTTTAAATTTAAAATTTGATACTGAAAAAAAGACTTGTTTGACAGCTTTTGAATGTTAATCTACTTTTTGAAGTGTAAACTTTATCAAATCGAAATAAAGATCACATTTTGCAGATAAAAATGTAGCATCTGAATTGATGTGATACAACCATAAAATACACATGAAATCTCAAAGTCCTAGAACAAAAGAATAAAATATTACCAGTGATGTTACATGGCTTATCGTGCTGGAATAATCATTAGGATCTGTTTGGTTTCATTAACTACTTCTGGAATAGTTACTTTTTTTTTTTAAATAGGTTATCAGAAAATCCAGACTTAAAGCTGTGTGGCTTGAATGACACTTTTATTGAATAACAATTAACTAAAAAAAGCCTCTCTCTTCTCTTTCCCCCAAAACGGCTATATCACAGATACTTTCTCAACAAATTTTTTCCTTGAAAATTTTCCCTAACGGGTGTTTTAATTTTCTGTACGCGCAGTGATTCCACTTAATATTTATTTCCCATATCCCATAGTAGTTTAGGCATACTGGCTTACCAGAAAGCAGGATGAGAAACACCTCCATCTAAATTTGCTCTCCGTAAGTCCCAGCCGCAAAGCCATGCCCTGAAAATTGGGGAGCTTGGCAACCTGCCCCACAGGCCCCCGGCCCAGCAGAGGGCTGCCGGCCCGGCTGCGCGCCCGCCAGCGCCTCCTCTGACGCGCCGGGGGGCAGCTGGAGTCGGGGTGCCGCATGCGCAGCCCGGGTTTTGCACTCCACGTCTCCTGGATGCGCGGGATCAGGGCAGGCGGCGAGCGGGAGGCGGGGCGCAGCTGCCTCCCAGGAAGCGCTCCGGGACAGAAGAGACCTCCGGAGGGTGGCAGAGCTTGAGCGGAGACCCTCAGCGGACTCTACCAGGAAGCTGCGATGTAGTCTTGTCTGAGACCTCCGCAAGGTAGAGTCGAGTCTGCGCACGGCGAGGAATTTTGCCTTGTGGCCACGTGCCCTCAAGTTCAACCCGGTCTACTGTACAGCAGCCCGGCGGGAAAGGCCTGGTCTCGGTCTCCGAACCGAGGTCAGGTCGCTGAACTTGCAGTGGACAACTCGGCTGTGTGGACGTGACCTGCACAAACAGTCCGTGCTGGTGGCGGGACCCGGCTCGCTATGAGGGGCAGCGTACGCTAATCGTCGTTTTGCACCGGGAAGCTGCTGAAACTCCTCAAATTTGACACAGAAACAGTCTGTGCCATGGGGAGACAGAAATACCACACATAAGCCTGTCTGAAAACGCTCCCATTTAGTGAAGACCTCAACTGTTCGTTAAGCCCCCCGAAGACCCGATATCAAGGAGCTCCCGGCCAGAGCGCAAAGCGGGGCCCTGTCTGGGCGGGAACGGCAGCGAGGTGGGTCTGCGGGGCCCGCCCCGCACGCCGGCCTCTCGGGCCCAAGGAGCCGGGGGTCCACGTCCTGGCCTCAGCCCTGCCCAAGCACTCAAGCACCTGCTTCTTCACTGTTTATCAGACAGGATGCTCTACAAGGGGGCAGGGGTGGAGACGCACTCTGTGCTTTGTTCTCTGGCTTTCCTTGGGTCTAGCTTCCCGTCTGCACTGCTGTGCCCACCCCTGCTGCTCCGGACCAGCCCTGCCGCGTGGAAGGGCGGACCCGTCGCGTGTTTGCATTCTGGGGTGTCGCCGGGGGAGTGCTGTGCACCCGAGTCTTCGCCTGGGCAGAGGCGGCCTTTCGGGCGGTGGCTGCGGCGGGAGGCCGGGCCCCGGGGCAGGGACACACTGCGCGCGGCCTTCGGAGACCCGGCTGCGGTGGGGTGCGGCACGCACGGGGGTTCCCGCCGCTTGAGGTCGCCGCTGAACGATGCTCAACATGTGGAGGACCGAGTCTGCGCTTCCTGGGCAAACGGGTGCAGTCTCTGGCCAAGCGCCTGTTCAAACCCTTTAACCTCTTTCTGATCAGTTTCTTATGCCTTTTTTTAGCGTTCTTCACCTAGTAGAGACACAAATCCTTTGGAAGACTTGGGATTTACAAATATTTTCCCCAGTCTGTGGGCTGTCTTCATCTCTCATGCTGTCTTCTGAAAATAAATATAAATTTAGCTTTCAATGTATTAATTTGTAATTGTCCGTGTTACGATTTCTCTCCTTCAGGAGCCAGACTTCTGACGTGGTACCTACGAGACTTTTGATGATTTGTGTTCACAAAGGTTTTTCTCCTGACTTTTCTTCTAGACTTTTATGTAGCTTCAAGCCGTGTCCTCAGGTCACTGATCACTTGGAGCTAATTCTTGCTGAGCGTGACAGAGGGTCGGGGGCGACTTATTCTGAGGAGCCAGCTGTCCCAGCACTGCGCCCTAGAAACACGGACCCGCCTTTACTCCTCTGTCAAAAGCCAGCCAGCCGGGCCCCACGAGGCACCTGCCCGCCCAGCACAGGGCTGAGTGATTTCACTACGTGGCTGCATACCACGCCTGAAGCTAGCGCCCTAGGGCTGCAATACGGACTTCTTCGCAAAGCTCCAGACACTGCATCTCCACACGAATTTTAAAATCGTCTTGACAATTTCTTAAAAAAAGAAAACGGACCGATGATATTTGAAGCAATCCAAGTAAGAAATGAAACCCTGGCGAGAGCTGAGTTCTGATCTCTGCTCCCGGTCCACCCGTCCACCTCCGTCGCCTGAGCTGCTGCCAGCGTCCAGTGGAGAGGCCTGGCGCTGTCCCTGGTGAGTCCTCTCACCCCTCCCCGCATCTCTGCCCTGCACCCCAGTTCTTGTGTGCGTACGTAAAGAAAATGAAGACAAAAGCAACAACTAGCGCACACATCGTGCGCGGATCTGTGCACCGTGAGGCAATGTAACACTGCCACGTGACTGCAGCTATGCCCTAGAACCCCAAGTGAAGAAGCGTCACTCTTCCACGCTAGCACAGTGAACCTAAGCGGCCCATTTCAGCGTTTCCCCGTCAGGTAAGTTCACAAATACATTCTGATGCTTTCTGTTTCCGTTCGACCTATTTGAAAATGTGCTGGCATCACAGTTCACTGCTAACTTGTGTGTTCCGATACCCCCGGTGGAATCTGGTGCTCCTCTCACACGACCGCGGGAGCGTGGGCAGGGAGCGAGGGTGACCCTGCGGACTCACGGCGTGAGGCGGAGCACAGATGCGAGGCCACCTACTCGCTCCGGCTCAGAGACAAACATAAGCTTTTAAGGAATATATTAAATACGGCTTGTTTCACTGAAACTTAGGGCACTTTTCTGTAACACTATTTAAATTTAAACGCAACAATTTCCAAGAAAAATGCCATTTATATTCTTTGTAATTCTAATAATTTGAAGCGCGCAGGGAGCCAGCATCGTATTGCAGTCTGTCACGAGCTGCCGTTTCACGGTTAACTTGACGACGCTATAGCTTAACTTGCGCAATATGACATCATTAATTACACTCAGGTTGACGAAGAAAAAAGACAGAGGTCCGACGTGCGGCGGGCTGTGGCGCCGCTCGGTAGCCGCCTGGGCTCGCACGAGGAGCAGACGGGTTTTCTCAGACACGACGGGCGCCCGCGGCCACGCGCCAGCACCCGGCTGCAGGCCCTGCCAGGCCCCGCCTCTGGTCCACGTGCGGTTTCTTCAGGGAATTACTTCGGAAATAGCGAGGCGCTTTCTTGCTTGTTAGTCTCCACGTAGAGCCAAACTCATACGGTCAACATCTGGACTATAAAATCGGAAATGACAAACGCTGCCGAAGAATTTCAGTGAATGCTGCGAGATGAGAGGCGTCCCTACACCTAGCAGGGACAACACTTCTGACCGACTGGCCAGCTCATCTGCTTAGGAAACAGCCCCTTGGGGTGGCGGAGCCAGGGCCGACACGTGACCAGAGCGACGGCACTGGGGCAGTGTCCCGTGAGCCGCAGGACCCGTGCGCACGGCCTCCCCGGCGGCGGGGGCTCGCCGCCTCTCGCCTTCTCTGCAGGACAGCACGTCTTCATCTGCACGCTGTTGCTCTTCCCACTCCTGCAGGGCCAACCGCGGCCGCCGCACGCCCGCCGTGGAACACTCTGCCCTCAGGCGCTGTGACAGGAGCCGCGTGCCCGGGGCCCGGGGCCCGGCCGGGCCAGTGGATGTGGAGCCGGCCAGGCCGCTCGTCTGCGCGTGAGGATTTGCTCTGTGCCCTTGAATCAGGGGTCTCTGACAGGTGATAAAAGTAAATCTTGGAATGGGAGATGTTTCGCGTCAGCCCCCTCGACAGGCTGATTGCAGCCGGGAATTATTTATGCCATTCGGGGCGCTTCTGATACCGATCCCTTTCCAAGCTGACGGGAATGTGCGTGGGCCCTCTCTGGCAAAAGGTAAACCGTGTCGAAGAGGGATACATCAGAGAGATACAGATTCCAAGTGCGACACACAACCCTGGGCTTGGGGAGAAAGTTGTTGCTGCTTGAATATTATAAATCCAGCACAAGAGCCGGGGCCTGCACTGAGTTGTGCTAAGCTGTTCGGCTGCAGCAAACAGTCTTAAGAACTGACTTTGGTATTAAAGAATCGTGTTTGATTTGTGCCAGAGAGGCAGATAAATGCCAGCAAGACAGATGCCTCTGTCTGTGAGACAGTGTCCTGCGTGGTGTAAAGTTAATAGCAAAGTAATAAGGAGCCGCTGGACCTGACATAAAATATAAAGTTGTGCCGGCTCGATGCAGGCCTCGTGATGGATCACCTGTGACGCCCGTGCTCACAGCACTGCCGCCCGGGTGGCACGGGCGAGCAAGGCCGCGCGGGCCCCCGGCCACGGGAGGAGGGCGTCCCCCGCCGCCCGGGCGTGGCCAGGGAGCACCGGCCGCACGTGCAGCCGTCGGGGAACAAAGCAGAGCCCCCAGGAAGCCCAAACACACAGGGCAGCTTCTCGGCCACAGCGGCGGCCTTCACGCCCGGGGCCGGCGAGGCATCGCAGACGCTCCCAGCGGCTGCGGGGGGCGTGAGGTGACCACGGGTGCGTGTCCAGCACTCTCACACGTTGAGGGTTTCCCTTTAACTCAGCCTCACCTGGATCCCGAATCGTAAACACTGAAAACCTACAAGGAATGACCGGCGTTACCAACAAACCCCAGCCGGGGGCAGCCAGCCCGCAGCGAACCGCCGGGCGCCCCGGGCCACTAAGGCGGCGTGGTCACATGACTGGCCGTCGCTGCCAGTGACGGAGGTCCTGGCGGTAAGCGGGGGAGCAGCGCACAGACCAGCAGTGTGGCGGGCATTTGGAATTATTAAAATAATTACGAATCCGACCTGTGATCGCAAACCAAGCCGGTAATCAATTTCAATAAATGCTTAAGACTCTTCAACCGTAAGCGTTTCTCGCCAGGAACCTACTCTGCTGTCGACTCTCCCGGAAGGCGCATCATTAAAAGCCAGCTCCCCGCACCCTCCCGCGCGGCGTCCTCACTGCCATGCCCTCTTCCTTGCAAAGGCCACAGCACTGGCTAACGCCACACCTCCAGCAGCGCGGACGGGCTGGGTGCAGAAGCACCAGCAGGCGGCGAGGAGAGGGCGCCCGCCCGATGCCCGCGCCCGCTGCGGCCCCGCCCAGGGCCCCGGCGCCCACAGCGCGGCCGGCCACACGCGGAAGAACAGGTGATCCAAACGCACGCCACGCCAGCACGGTGCTCAGTGGCTGCCACGCACACGGACTTTAGCAAACTTGCGACACGGGCGGGCCCGGCACAGACCGCGGCGGCCCGCTGCTACTGACCTGTGTGCTGCCGGCGGTGCTTGGTGAGGGCGTGCCGGGTCCCGCCAGCAAAGCCACAGAGGTCGCACAGGAACGACTTCTCGCCTGTTGCAACAATAAACAGATGAGGGACTGCAGAGGTCACAGATCATTAAAACATATCTATCAAGGCTTTCAGGGTTACTAATTCCTCCAATCAAATGTTTCCATGTAAATATGTCAAATGGGAATGAAATTACCACTGCGGTTTATTGACTGTGATAAAATCTGAAAAGCACCACTGAACATAATTACATACTTGTCAGACCCATAAAAATTAGCTTTATTATCAATGGAATGGTTTTGTACAACTTCATTTCTGGTAGATGTCTTCCAGATGGGGCTGCTTTATGCACTTGAACAGTTTTTATGCATACCCTGATTTTTTACAATTCCCATACATCTGGCTTTCCGAGCCGAGTAAAGATTGCTTGGAATAGTTAATATATAGTCTGTATGATTCTGCTTAAATAAAGCATACTGAATTTTCTAACTACCAAAGGATACTGAATTGGTTTCACCTGATTCTATCAGGTCTTCTCTAATAACTTCCCACTCAATAATATGAACTAAACGGCTTCCCCGCACACACTGGAGATCCCCAAAACAATAAAATGCACAAACTCAGCACCGACAGCTCTTCAGGGCTGATTGTTTCTCAGATTTTCACGGCACAAACAAGAAGTTTGTGGGGTGCCAAAGCGCTCCCACTCCTCATCTGTGACACTATCTGGACAGAAGACCTCGCAACAATTAGAGACGGAGCAGGCGGACATGTGCTAAAAATATCAAATGCTCGCTTTGGGCGAGGGCCTTTCCGCACGCAGCACTCGGCCGGCGGCTGCCCAGGCAGCCTCCTGGCCGCGGCACTGCTCGGCCGAGGCCGGCGGCCCGGCCCGTGGGCTGGGGAGAGGGCACGGGGCCGAAACGGGGACTGGCCGAGATTCGGGATGTCATAAAATCCTTTCCTAGAGAGCAGAAGAAGCCACTTGCGTCGACCTCCATCTTCCTAACTCGTTTAGATACGATGCAACAAGTCCTCCAGTTTACCCTGGGTGCTGCTTTGCTCTCAAGTGTCTTTATGCAGGGACAGAAACTACCTCGCGGCCCTTTGGACGTGGCAATGGCCATCCCAGTGCCGGCAGAGAACAGTGAGTGTGGGGAGGCCCTCAGCTTCGGCATCGGGCGGCACGTGCCGCCCGACGTGGGTGCCGCCAGCTTGTCTGGGCAAGCAAACATAGGCCCGCACAGTTCTAACCAAATTGTGCTTCATCTTATTTCCCAATGGTATGTTAAAATGCTCTATTTTAAAGTAACTCTTGTCCCTTATAAAACAGAGCCGGGTTTAAGGATTTGCCCTGCCCGACTTACTATGTGGGGTTAAGTTCAAAATGGGAAGAGAATAGAGTAGATGGGCTGCAAAGAATAAAGTTTAATTATGATCACTCATTTAGCTATTTAGCCCATTTGAAATAGAAATCTTTCTAACTAGCTGTATTATCAATTAAATCCAGTAACACTGAACGTAGGCTGTTTTTTTTTGTTTGTTTGTTTTGTTTTTTTTCCCTTCCAGAAGATAATTTCCTCAGGAATATGAACACACTGTTCTGCGTGGGGCAGGAGCCAAGCAGCCTGCAGGCGAAGCCCGGTGTGTGCGAGGTGTGTGCCCTGCAGGCCGGCCGGCCAGCGGGCCAGGCCTCGGAGGAGAAGAGCGCTTTAATCCTGGCCTTCAGGGAAGCGAGAGAGCTTTACCCCAATAGTGAACTTCTTTGTGATCGCCATCATTCTTACAATAAAAACATTAACAAAAACGCTATTCTTCCTGAGGGTAGTGCCCACAGCCGCACAGGCGGCAGGCGCGTGTGGGGCTTCATTCCCTTTCCCATTTGAAGCGCCGCATAGCGTGAAGACAAGTCGTCAGCCCCCGGGGAGGGGTGGGGGGCGCAGCGACCTTGGCTTTCGGGGCGCAGGGTTCTGAGGCCGTCCCTCTGCGAGGGCGCATATGCCATGTTTACCTTGGTGGTGTGATTTGTTTCCATTCCAAATTCAATTTTCACTTGCTTTTTTTTTTTTTTTTTGAGGGGGTAGGAATTATGGTTGGATCGTAAGCAGCAGAGTGTTTTCAAGAAAAAAATTCAAAAGAAAAAGGCAAACTCAGGTCCTACTCGGCGTGCGAGGCTATTTCCCAAGCCGATTTACATGGCTGAGGCATAATAAGAGACTTTTCTTAACAAGTGGAATTAGTTTCAAGTGTGCCTCTTTACATTCAAATGTGGAAGAACATGGAAACCAATCCTTTATTTTCCATCAGAAAACGGCCGCTGTCCCTCTCTCTCATTACGGTGCAGACTACAAGACCCAACAACAAAAATCCATATTATTGATCCAGCCAAGTCTCCACAATTATTCTTTAGAAGGAAACGCCGACGATAAATTACATCTGCACTGGCTTTTCATCTGCTGTTCGATATAAGTGATCTCTCAGGGCAGGCTGGAGACCTTAAATCGTCAACGCCCTTGTCAAGGAAGCTAAGGAGGCCTGGGCTTCCCACAAACTGCTTCAGAAGAACTTTTAACCTATAATTTCTAACAATAATATAGGATTCTTGGCGATCAGAAGAGCATTTGGGAGTGATGATTAAAATGTATTAATTTTCTCTCTGAGACAAACCGCACTCTGAGCGGTCTGCGAGGGACAGCACCGGCCGGGGCGCCCCGGGGCGCGGCCACGCAAGCCCCCCAGGAGCTCCCGCCCGCTGGCTCAGTTCCGCACAGTCTTTCGTTGTTTCGGGGTGAAATGTATGTGACTTTGTACTTGGTAAATGTCACCTAGAAACGCCGGCGCCTCTGTGCCAGGAGCTGACCCTGTTGCCCTCCTCAGAGAAACGCTGACTCAGCTAAGCATCTTTAAATGGGGCCCCACACCAAGACCCAAGTGCCCGGCCGCAGGGCGCCGGTTCTCACGAGCACGCCGCGTTCCCGAGCGATGCCACGGAGAGCCGTGCGCGCGGGCGGGGGCGGGCGCCCACCTGTGTGGGTCCGGTAGTGGTCCTTCATGGCGGAGGCCGTGAGGAAGGAGTAGTGGCACGTGGGCCAGGAGCACTTGAACGGCTTTTCTCCCGTGTGCAGCTTCATGTGGTTGTTCAGGGCCCACTTCTCGGTGAAGCTTCGGTCGCACAAGTGGCATGTAAATTTCCTGCGCGGGGAAAGAGAAAAGAACGTAAGCGCGGCCCACTCGGAGGGGCCCAGGCCGCCCGGCCCGCCGCCCGGGGCCCAGATCCGTGCGCCGCAGGAGGCCGGCGGCCTGGTCTGTCATGTCTGTATAACCAGGCATTGATTTTTCTGTCGGGGCCTGGCACTTCAGCCATTTATTCTCTGCTTTGCGGTTGGGCCCAACGGGTTTGAAAAATTCTGTTACAGTCCAGTCACCCCTGAGGCAAATGTGAGAATAGATTTCACCTGTACAGGCCTCCACCACTTATCCAGGGCATGGCTGTCAGAGCAGAGGCTAAATGAAAAGCTATCCATACTGAACCACTCAGACAGGCCTGCTCTCTGCCGGGCGGCGGCGGCCGGGGCTGCTGGCCGGGGCCAGGGCTGGCCCGCCTGGACAGCACTCTGCCCACAATGTAGCCGATGGCCACTACAACGCATCCCTGCAAGAACAGGAAAATCCCAAAGGCATTCCCCGGACGAGGTACCCTGGGTACTGCGTTTCCTTTGATCAGAACAAAAATATGTCCTATAAACTACAAAACCTGTCTTTGAGGAAAAACCAGCCTCAATTCTGCCTCTGAAAAACAAACAAACAAAAAAACACCTGGAAGTAACAAATCGGCACTCACACGAGAGAGCGCTCCTGCTCGCAGTCCGCAGCGTGAGATCGCCCAGTGTCTGCCATGACCAAGGCAGCAGGAGCCTCTGAGCGCCCCGGGATGCTTCCTCGGTTCCTGTTCTGTGCCCTCCCCGTGCCCGCGAGTCATCGCTAAGCCGTGTATTTCATTCCGCCACGACTGAGCTGCACCGACCCCTGTGGCGACCGCAGGAGTGTCCAACAAATTCACTCAGGGCAATCAGCAGCCAAACAAAGGCGATCCCAAACCCAGTGTTCGAAATTCACACGTGTCAGTAAACCATGACGTGCGGTGCCAAGAAAAAGACTCAGGGGCGTGGCCTGACGACGAGGAACCGGGCTCTATTTTCAGTATGTTAATGCAGTTTACAAATTAGGCTGCAATCTCTAAATTAGGATATAAGTAAGGGGATGTAAAAGGAGTATATGTCCCCATAAAGCCTTTGATCAGGATTTTAAAATTTTCCTTAGTCCTGTCAGGGTAGGAAAGGATCCCGGGCCTCAACCGGTCAGCTCTCCCATGGTGAGACAAGTGCGCATTACAGTGACTAATTAATCACTAGGAGTCTCACAAATTCTTAGGACTGAACTTTTAAGTTACCTTGTGTAAAAATCCCTCTTCATTTGTTCCATGTAACCATATTTTTAACGTCAGATCTTAAGTGGAAGAGAAGTAAAAACTGCTAGCTATTTAAAAGAAACATCACATAAAATATCATAAATGCTTATTAAAATCATCAGTTAATAGATCTCTATAATGGATGTGGGGAGACATCATATTTACGCCCATGAACACAGAATGAAATCACCACATGATTTGATCATTGCTTACGGGTGCTAGAGAATGACAAATAGAACTAAATACTTTGAAATACACTGTAAAAAAAAATCATGTCCGTATATCTCTTTGACGGGTCTTCATGCATTTAACATTTCAAAACCGTGACAGGGATCTTATTTCCAAGATAAATTCCCCTATCTGCTTATTTCTTCATGTATTTATTGTGGATCTAACCTTCTCCTACAAGAAATAAATAAGGAGGTTAAGTAGATGCTATCTTTTAACAAATAGTTTCTCCAGACTGTATTACAACTTTATGAATGACAAACTAAATCCCTCATTTTTAAATCTACCATGATGCACATTTAGCAAAATTACATCTATGAAACCTCAATATATGTACTCTATTATTCATACATAATAAAAATGTTAAACTTGAGC
>NW_004567117.1:46924062-46929145 GCF_000260355.1 Condylura cristata | reverse complement strand
GTGCCGCAGGCGCTTGCTGGGCAGAGCGGGACCGAGGCTCTGAAGGCTCCCCGTTACACAAGGCCGCTGCACAGAACTGGCACGAAGAAGGGTTGTAAGCGCAAACACAGCCCGTGCGCGAGCCCCGCAGGCCGGCCTCCAGGAGCCCGAGCTCGGCGCCCGCGGACAGCTGCGGCACTGCTCCGGGCGAGGAGTCGGTAGACGTGAGGCGCCGACGCGTAACAGCTTCCCAAGCGCGTCCACGATTGCTCAAGTTTTTCATATCCAAAAGGAGTATTTTAACTAAACGAACAATCTTCCTTGTCTTCGCTTTGTGACACCCTGAACCAGTCTCGGCAAGTTAACAAACCACAGGCGAAATCACAGCCATGGCAGAGCTGGTGTGCCAACAAGTGACTTTTATAAGAGTCGGCTAAAACTCGTCAGAATACTAAAAACTCACGCAGTTGCTGGAACGAAGGGGCTGACGCATCGGAAGTCGCGACCGACAGCCCGACGGACAGCCCAGGCGGGCAGTGCGGGGACACGGGCTGGCCGCCACGGCCCGCGGGTCACCCAGAGGCCTTACCGGTGCGGCCTCTCCAGAGCGCACTCCTGCCCCTCGCCCGGCGGCCTGCCCTGCGCCACGGCTGTGCCGGGAGCGGCTCAGCGCCCTGCACCTCTGCCTGCCCCCGCCCGTATGCATGAGCACATTCATCTTTAAAGCTAGAACTGATAACCGAACAGTGATATAGTAAGAGATGAGAGGAAAAGGCCGCCTGGCGGGGTCTCTGCCCGCCGGGCTGGCGCTACAGCAAGCCCGCCCCCGGAACAGCGGCTCGGCGGGACAGCGACCGCAGGCCACGGGGCTGAGCTCACTCACGCCGGCACCTCAGGCCCACGGCGCGCCCAAAGGGCAGCAAAGCCAGAGGGAGGCGGAGAAAGCCCACCGCCGGGCCGCGGCAGCCCTCACTCGCGGGCCGGGAACCGCTCAGCGAGACGGCCCGGCGCGGGGGCCCGGCTGCGGACTCGCCAGCGCGGGCCCCACGTCGACAGCAGTGTCCCCGCGGTGTCCACGGCGGCCCGCTCACCCTGAGCCGTGAGGTTCACAGTCCTGCACGTGCAAATGTGAGAGCAAACGGGCACTAGGCTAAACCAGCAGGAAGGCACACTGGCAGCCCGTGCAGCTCGCTCCGCCCCCGCCCCCGCCCCCACTGGTGAGCGAGTGTGTGCAGAGCATCCAAAAACCTCGGCTCAGGGGACGAAGGCACGTCCTGAGCCCAGAACTTCGGGAACACCAGCACCGGGCCTTGACGTCAGGCTACACTCCCAGACAGCCCGTTCCTGGGTACGTGTTGTTAGACGCCGCACGATTTCTGTCAGAAGCCACCAGGACTTACGATTAGAGAGGCTTCGTCTCCTAGACGCAAGTCTCAGGCCCAAGTGTGGCTGACACAGGAAAGCTGAGCCCTCCCCACGGGCTCTTACAGGGTGGCAAGGGGGCTCTCTACCTCAGCCGGGGCCTCAGGGCCTCCAGTGCATTCTTGCCCCAACAGGTGATAATTAGCCTAATTAACAGGCTAGCTCCTCATTAACTAGTTGGAAAAGAAATTTAACCTCAACCATGCCAACGCCCGTCACTTTAAAAACGCTTAACATATAATTTAGATCCTAAAACTGTGAAATATATTTTTCAGCGCTTTCAATTCAATCCAAAGGTTGAAAAGTTTCGTGTCAAAATTGCTTCTGGGGGGAGCAGGAAGCTGAATATTAATCCCAGGTTGCTGTCGGCTACAGAAAACCAAGAGAATGACTCATTTTCCAGAAAAGCACTCAAGGATGACAAGGGCGATGCCCTCAAAGACTTGACTTCATTCTTCAAAACCTCACCCGCAGGGAGACTTGCTCTGGCCACCCAGGGCTGCCGGGGAGGCGGCTGGAGGCGCCGCCCCCACGGGGTGCTGGCTGGGGGCCGGGCTCGAGAGGTCCCCAGGGCGCTGCGAGCAGAGGCCCCGCTCCGCCCCAGTGGGCGGTGCTGCACACGGGCTGGGGGCCCCCCCGCAGCGGTCTATGGCCGCGGACCAGCGGGGGCATGCCACCTCTACGCCCCCAAGCGCCCTGGGGGGGAGCGGGAACTGAACTCGCTGGCAGAGAAGGGGCCCCGGAGTCTCCTTCCGGGTTCGAGGCGGCGTGGAGCTGTGCTCGGCCCGCAGCACGAGGCGGGAGGAACCACCCCGCGGCCGGCGCCGGCCCGGGCGCAGCAGGCTGGAGAAGTCCACACAACTCCGACTGAGCACAGGAGCCGGCCTAGCGAACAAGACATATATTACATCGCCACAATCCTCCTGTCTGCACTAAATGAAACTTTATCGCTTCGGGATAGGTAAGGAAACACTGGATTTATGTAAGGAAGGCGAAAACAGCGGCTACAAATAAAGAACAAATATTACTGTTTAAAGAAAATATGAAGAGAACTCCCTTTAAATTATGGCTGTGACACAAATAATTTTCACTAAAATGAAAAACTGCACTTGAAACCCCATGTACACCTTCACCCCAAAATGCCTTGACGGGTGCTACGTCTTTGGAGATTTATAGCAACCCCTAACAGTCTTCAATTATAATTGTTCAACTATGTCTGTATCAACCGATCGATAAAGTATTCGAAGCTATTACTGCCCCCGGCAGTGACCGACGCCATGTAGAAACATGTGCATGTGCCTATGACATGCGCGTGTCCCCCCAAAAGAGCCCATGATTTCATAGTGGTCGTTATGTTCACCAAATAATTAGAGCACAAAACACATTATATTGGTCTTTAAAAAAAAAAAAAAAAGCTTTGAAAGACGTGTGAAAACCCCTAGACTCACGAGTGGCCAGCCGGGCGCCCGCGAGGACCAGGACAGACCGGCTGGGCGGGGCAGCTGCAAGGGCAGGCTTGGGCAGGGCGGGGAGGAGGGAGCCGGAGCGGGGAGGTGCCGCCCGAGAGGAGGGGCAGGGCCTGGAGGGAGGAATGCAGGTGCGTGACTTGGGGAGTGGGCGAGGAGGGCGCTGAAGCCCCAGCAGCAGCGCTTGACGGACAGAAGGCACACCCACACCGTTTCGGCCCGTTCTGCCCCCGCCCTCGCCAAAGCCTGTCCGTACAGTCGCTCCATCATGAGCTTCCATGGGACGAATGTGGCCTCATTCTTCAAAGAATGTCCATGATCAAAGGTTTAGCGGACGTTTCTGGGGGAAAGCTGCCAGGGCAATGCCCACACCCAAGATTTCTGATGGGCTTGTTTTTACATTTGGCAAGTGTAGGAAATCCTGCAAAAGCAGGTGAGTTATAACAAAGGCCCTGTACTCAAGCCACACCCTGCCAGTGCCTCACAGGAGGGATTCTGAAGCTGGCAGACCCAGGCTGTGTCGTTTGCATGTCAATGGGAAAACATCTTCAAATCATTATAGTCCTGTGGAAACTAAGTTTGCGGGTGATACTTGACAGTTGGTATTGGAATAAACTGGTTAACAAATCAAATCAGATAAATTTTACCTGTAAGACCAAAAGCAGGATCGCAGAGAGGAAAGTGGCAGTAAAAAGAGAAAGAAGCGAACTATGAAATCGGCCTAAAGGAGTCTTCGCGGCCGCGTGAAAGCAGGTGACAGGTCCGCGGAGCTGAGCGCTGGGCCGGAACACGCCCAGTGCGATCAGAGGCCGAGGGGCAGCGAGGGGGGGTCCCGGCAGCCTTGGGCCCTGGGCCCCTATTACGCGTCTCTCTCACAGTATGTGAGTTTCTACTAGGGGAAACACACCTAAGACAGAAAACTGCGCATCTGGTACAGAGGAGGCCACTCCGAGGTCTCCTGCTCCGGAAGCCGCGTGCCCTGGGCGCCGGGGCTCAGCCAGGGGCTCTGCCAGGACCTCGGCCAGCGCATGGAGCCGAGGGAGGGAGGCGAGGGCGGCACAGCGGGGCTGGGTGAGTGCTGCTCCCGGTTTGCACGCGGAGGCGCCAGGGCCCGGCTGAGCGAGGGGGCAGCGCCCACCCGAGCGTGACTTCGCGTGTGGGCCCGGGTACAGTTAATCAAAACAAAGTGAATAAAACACGACTGCTTTCAATCCAACAAATCTAATTCACCCCCAACATGAGTATTAAAAAATCATGTATTTTCTTCCCCTAAAAAACACCCTCGCACTGCTGGAAGGTGGCCCCGACCATTCACCTCACGTATGCGCAGGCAGCGAGCGTGGGTCTGTGGCTCCGTGCAGGTCCTTAGCACGCACTGCGGAGACACCTCCAGAGTGCGTCCAGCGGGCTCCGGGAGGGCGGCCCGCCCGGCGGCCGGGAGAGGCGCCTCCCCACCTCGGCGCCTCCCCACCTCGGCGTCTCCCGGCGGCCCTGGTCTTCATGGCGGCCTCCCAGCGCGTCAGGATGATCCAGGAACCATCTGCGCTCAAGGCCAGGCCGGCGAGCAGGCGGGGATGTCCGGCCCAGGAATCGCAGGGCTCGGTCCCTCCCGAGCCCCAGCCTGCCTGCGACGGCCTCCAGAGCGTTCTCCGGCGCGTGCCTGGCCGCTCGGGGTGGGGGCCGCCCACCCGGAAGCACCGGGACTCCCGGAGGGCGCCCGGACGCTGCGCTCAAGTTCTGCACCCGGACTGAGAGGCCGGGAGGGAGGCCCGGCACAAACCCGAGTGACAGGGACGCTCACCCGTGCACGGGCCGGCGGCCACAGTCCACGCCGCGGCCGCCCAGCACCACGTGCTGGACAAACACGGCACGGCCGCCGACGGGGCTCGGTCCCCCTTCAGAAGCGCCGTCGGGGAGCCCTGAGATGACAGGCGGAGGCGGCCGCGTCCAGGGCAGACCCGGTGGCAGAGGCGCGAGAGAATTCCCTCCGGGAACAAGGAAAGCGCCAAGGGACTCTTGTCTGGAAGCCTGACGCTGACCAAGGTGCACGCAGTGACCACGGGCAGCGCCCAGAACAGAGGTGAAAGGGTGAGGGGGGCGGTCAGATCCGAGGCCCTGCGTTTCCAAATAAGTTACTCTGAAATTCTGGCGTTTAATTAAACTCCGACAACTAGAACCCGCCGAAAGCCGGAGCCGGGACGTCGCGTCCCAGCTCC
>NW_004567117.1:46922714-46923962 GCF_000260355.1 Condylura cristata | reverse complement strand
GGGCGAGGCGGCCGTCAGGCCGGGCACAGCGGACACCCGGGCTCTGCGGGCAGAGCTGCGCTGCCTGTCAGATAAAGCCTGCCGCCCGCTCCGAGCGCCGACAGCCTCCTCGCGGCCGGTATCTGATCGCACAGACGGGCCTCCCCGCGCACTGACGGGCTGTCTGCGTGTAAAGCGCGGTTCGGCTGTCAGCGCTTCTGTCTCACGCACCGGGCTGCGGCCACGCGCCGCTCCCTGCGGCCCACGCAGGCTCCCTCCGCCCGGCCCGGCCCGCAGGGTAGCCGCTCACAGCCCAGCGGCCGCCTGGAGGGGACCCTCGTCTGCAGGGCCCCTCACAGCTAGTGGCTTCGCTGCACCTCAGAGCCACCGCCCGCGGGCGGCCTCACGCTGCCGTCTTTCAGCAGGTGCCCGCCCTCCCCCGAGGGAGGACACTCCGACGACACGGAGCCACGGCGCCGAGCCGCGTGGGCGTCTCGCGAGTCACCCGCCCCGAACGAACCTCCACCGCTCCACGTGACGCTCGCGCCAGGGCAGGCCCCGGCGGGGCGCCCCGTGCTTCAAATAACCCCGTCTTCCATCGTCACGTACGGGGCAAGGAAATCGCTTGTTTGATAAAAGCAACTGAAATTTTAACGAAAATTTAAGCAATCTAGAAAATCTTGCGGGAACTGTGGAGACTGCCGCACGGCCGACTCAGGGCACTGCCGCCGCCAGCGTCTGCTGCAGCCCAGCCTCCAGGCACGGGAGGGCGCCTGGTGCCGCAGCCCCGACGTGGGAGCAGTGAGCCGGCCGCCACCCGACTCGGGGTCACGCATCCAGGCGGGCGACGTCTCCCCTCCAGCGCGGCAGCAGACGCGGAGAACGAGGAGCCCAGTCAGGCCGCTCGTGGGGCGTGAGCTGTCGCTGCCATGACGACAGCGACCTGGTTTGACCTTTGAAACCCAAAAGCGGGGCTGGGTCTCGGGACTACCAGCGCAGGCTGGCTCGATCCCCGGCCAGGCGGAGACCCAAGGGCGCCACGGACCCGCTGGCCTCCCGCTGCCCCTCAGCAGGGGATGTCAGCGGGTCCGCCCGTTCTGCTCCCCACTCTGTCTCCGGGGCGTCCTCTCACCCCCGTGGCCTGAACCTCTGGTCTAGACCCGCTCAGCATCTGTGTGTCCAGCAAACACAAACCGCCAACCAGAAAGCGGCTCGCCGCACCCCACAGCAGCCAGGACCGGAGCGGCCGGCGCCCCCGGGGCGGCCAGC
>NW_004567117.1:46919821-46921318 GCF_000260355.1 Condylura cristata | reverse complement strand
GGCCACGGCCGGGCTGCTGCGAAGGCAGAGTCGAAGCTCGCTGCCCCTGCTGGACGCCTGCCGTGGGCCAGCGCCGGACGGCCCGAGTTCTGGAAACACAAAGATCAGCAGGTCCAGGCCTCCCCCTCGAGGCACGGAACGTCTGACCAGAAGACACACAGGCAGGCACACAAACGATCCCGCAAGGCAGCGACTGGCCTCCCACAGACACCCAGTCGCCTGCTCAGCACCAGCGCCCCAGCCCCGCGCTCTGCACACCCACCCGGCGCTCTCTAGCAAGCTGCTTCCTCCTCCGCCACCTTCCTGGCCGCCAGCAAAGCCCACCTCCGCCACATTAGTGGTTTCATGAAGCAGAGACTGGAGCATCAGAGGCATAGCAACTCTGAACACCCCCAGAAAATGGCCCGACCTCCCTCCCCTCTCAGGAGGACCCCCCGGCCGAGCCCTCGCACGCGCGACACCAACGCTCGGCAGAGGCTCCTGTGGCGGGCACGGCACGTGCTTCAGCTTCCCCGTTGGCTGTTTGACACGGGCACTAGTGATCTGTCACTGACACAGGTTTGGGGGCCCAGGGCGAGGCTCCTCACAGCGGCAAACAGCCAGAAGTCACGGGCACAATGCTGTCTGTAATCTCAGCTGTGACGTGGAAGCGCTCAGACCAGACAAACCAGATGAAATACGCTGCTGCGGGCCAGCCCCGGCGCCTCCCTCAGAAATGTCAACATTATTGCTTTTATTTTATTATGTACCACACTTCATAACCGCACACTGCACAATACGATAAAAGCCCCACTACCCGGCTTGAGTACTTATTAGACGGGTCAAAAGTTACTCTAACAAATGCATGTTCTACTCAGGGGCCATTCGTAACGCATCTTGTTGCTCAGATAAGGACATTTTTTAAGACAAAAGCTAAGGCCAGCGATGGCGAAAAGCAGGACACTGAGCCCCCGACCCGGGTGTTCCTCCCCGGGGCGGAGCTGCGGCGCCGCCCGTAACTGCAAGCACACGCCCGGCGCGCGGGGAAGGACGCCTCAGAACCGGGTCAGCAGGGGGGAGTGGAAGGGAGCTAAGTGAGACGCCCGGGCCGCGGGCCGCTCCTGGGGAGCTCCCGGGCGGTCGCCACGGCCCCGGCAGGCCGGGGGGCGAGAAGCGGCGGGACGGGCGGGCCTGCTCCCCAGAGGGGCTTAAGGGGAGCCGCGTGTGAAGGGGTGCCAAGCTCAAGTATGCTGACACACCAGCCAGGCGGGGCGGTTCTGCAGGGCCGCTGCTCGGCTGCCTCGTGCTGCGCAGTGGGGGCTGCCAGACGCGAGGCGGCCGACGGGCGGCGGCCCCCGCCACGCGGAGTGGGCGAGAGCGGAGCAGAGAAGCTGCCACGGGAAGAAGCCAGCTGCGTCCGCGGTGCCTGGGCTCACACTGGGCGTCAGCGATGCCGTGTTTGCTGGTAAACACGGAGAAAGAAAGAAATGAGGAGAGGAGAGGAGAGGGGAGGGGAGG
>NW_004567117.1:46913322-46916566 GCF_000260355.1 Condylura cristata | reverse complement strand
AGCGGCTGCACTAGTGAGAGCTCGAGTTCCGCTTCAAAATCACACAAAGGAAGAAGACAGCATCTCCTGTGAAATTAGCAATACCTGTAACAACAAAAATAGGTCCACGCCAGCCGCTTCCCCTCTGCCAGCCGGCAGGCACTGCTCAGAGGAAACACCATCAAAGAAGTCTGGGACAACAGGCCGTCACCACGAACACCTCATGCAACACCACTGTTTCGGAAAGGCCAAAATAAAATCGAGGATTTCTATCCTCGGTGCTGGTCACCGCGCCCGCTCTCCCGCCCTCCAGCCAGAACCTTGCCTGCCACACACGCTCACTCCGCATCCCCTACCAGGAGGAAGACACTTTGGCGAGACACGAAGCCACTCGGGCTGACCCGACCCAGGAGCCGGACGACGGAGCTCGCCGACTAGACCGTTCCGGCCGTCAAATGCGTGCCAGGTGACAACAGGCCGAGAAATAAATCCTGCTTCACTTCTCACATGAAGGCATTTAACACTGTCCAATGGCTTTTCCCTATCAGCACTCCTGTACCTGGTGTCCAAAAACTGGGGTGGGTACCTAGTGGGGGGACCCAAAGGTCGATGGTAAAGGACCCCGGGCACTTTGGAGTGAGTGTGGGGTGAAGACACGCAGGGGAAGTGGTGGGAACAGACAGACAGTGTGGTAAGCAGATGATAAGCAAGCAAATGAAAACAATTATAATGGAGAACTGAAATAATACGGACCGCAACCTGACCCCCCACTAACTTCACGTTGGCTGTGCTTCACCACGCCTGCCTTCCTACTGGCCACCAAACTTGCAATGTTTATGTCCTGAATCTATACCCAGATGGTTAGGCAGGTGGGGCAGGGCTGGGGGGGGGCGGGGGCAGGGAGGATGGATGGATGGACGGATGGACGGACGGACAGACGGACGGGTGGATGGACGGACCACAAGCTTATGAGCGCAATGCAGAGCAGTGCACCAACGATGGCAACATGCTGTGGTCAGTGAAAGAACAAAGTATGCCTGGTGTGCACATACTTGTCCACACACGCCGCAGGACAAGAAGCATCTGCACCGTCTGTGCAACTGAAGAGGTGTGAGCCATACTTAGAGATGAGGATCAAGTTCAGGGGCCTATTAAGTTTTTTAAAAACTTAGGAACAAGAATAGCTGATTGATTAAACATCGAAAGCTACCACGGGGTCTAGCCACACCGAGGGCGTTTTTGCCCAGATCTTACGACAGCTCGCTCCCTCGGGTACGTCCATTCAGGAGCACAGGGTCATTTCGCAGTGACACGTAACAACTGCACATAACTGAATGCACACGAAACGAAATCTCCTAAGCGCCTGGGCTGAGTGAGCAGAAGCACCGGCCCGCCGACGCCAGGGTGCTCTCTCACTTGGCATGCCCAGCAGGGAGCTGAGGGCGCTTGGACTGGCAGAGGCGGCGGCGAGGGACCGGCGGCCCGGCTCAGGGTCTGACTACGGAGTGAGCAAAGCCACTCCGGCGGCGTAGAGCACAAAACACGTGCACGCTCCTCACGCGCGCTCTGGCTCCCGGGGGCACAGGCGGAGCTCCGCGCCGGAGCGGCACAGCCCACACGGCCCGCCGGGCGTCTGCCCACACTCGCCCTTCTCACGCAGGTCACGACTCGGGCTCCACGCGCAGTGCACGAGCCCGGCCAAGCCACTGAACTGAGTCGACCGTGAAAGGGTCACGCAAGGACAGAGACGTGGGCAAGACTCAGATCCCAGCCTCGCAGGTGCGTTTCAGAGGTGCGCTGCCCCGCCCTGCACAGAGCGAGCCGTCCGCGGTCTGAAAGGAAGCACCTGCCAGAGCTGCGCGCGAAGGCCACGCTGTGACCCAGGCGCAGAGAGCCACGCTCACGTCGTGGCCGTCCGACTCTGCCGATGGAGAACCTGGCTGAGGTGTGCTGCTGTGAGAAACCGAAGAGATGAAGCGACGTCTGGTGTTTACCCGCTGTTGGAGGCGATCATTATGCACCGAGAAACAAGAATTCCGCCGATTAAACACCAGTGCATGGGGAGGGGAGGGCTGACGTGACCTACTGTGTCAGCAGGCAAAATTCACATCACCTAGGAGAGCGTCCTCATTCTAGCAAGGCCAGATTTTTCTCCAGACTGAACTTAGACACGTCAAACCTTTCCAGGGGATGCAGCCTCTTGCCAGTATGAATGAGCAGAATTGCTGAAGAAAACAACTCCCCCCCAGGAATTCTAAGCCTGTCTAAGTCAAGACTGAACATTTTAAGAGTGACTTTCAAAGAAAGACAGCGCCCACAGGGACACGCCACAGGTAAGCGCACAGGTAAGCCCGCAGCGCAGAGGCGAGACGGAGGGTCCCCGACGCCACGTCCTGAGACCCAGGCGCGGCCGGCCGGGGCCGGGGCCTGCGCACGCAGCCCGGCAGGAGGGCGCTGACCGGAGCAGGACGGGGGCCGCCACTCGCCGAGGCGCGTCCGCGGCGGATAGGCTGCTCGGGACTCTGGCCAGGGCGCCTGATGCCTCTGACAAGCTGCCCAGCCAAACGCTCCAGCACCATCTCCGCATTCATGCTGAGAGCACTTTACAGCGCTTTGCTGTGTTGTTCACTCTCGCCGAGTGTGTCCTAAATAATAAACTGCGGCCTCTGGCGGTTTTCCTCAGAATGTTTGTGATGAGAACTCATTCGTCTAAATCTGCTGGCCAGTGGAATAAAATAAATCAAGAATTTCCCGAATATAACAATATTTGTGTTCAGTAGATAATTGATGACTGCAGCTGCACTAATTAAAACCCATCTGAGTTTCATTAATCTTGGTCACGGGCCCGACCGCCACGCTCACACCACGAGCCTCGTGGCCGGCCACGCGCGGCTGGCTGCTCCGGGACGCCCCGCACCGGCGCCGCTCCCCTAGAGCGAGTCGCAAGCGGACAGGTGCACGGCGGCCGGGGAGGGCACAGCCAGCCGTCGCCGCCCACGGAGAGACGCTAGCATTCTCACTGCCACGGCCGCTTCCTGTGAAGAAAGGGCGTGGACCGGGGCCTACGCACCCACGGGAAGAGCCGGGGCATGGCGAGCCGCCAGCGCCTCGGCACAGAAGAGGCGCGGACACGGCCGCGCCCAGGCAGCCCCGCGCAAGGAGAGGCGAAGGGCAGTTCTGTTGCTGAAGATAAACGTAAACACAAATCTTTCTTTCAAACGTACCTTACGGCGCTTTCTCACGCAAATCACCCTGAGAACCGGGC
>NW_004567117.1:46907014-46912312 GCF_000260355.1 Condylura cristata | reverse complement strand
ATTCTGGTTTGGTTATTTTGCGTGTTTTTCTGGTAGAGAATACAGAAATTCAGCACACACGTGACCCGCCTCCTCCAGCACACAAGTGCCGGTCACCAGTTCGTGAAGTCCAGACACCCTCGGCACAGCAGCATCCTCAGAAAGTTCCGGTAATACAACAGACAACCTTTGTCGAACCACTTGTGAAGACAAAATTATTTATTTTCTTGTCCTCTAAGGGCATTCGATAGCTAAAGGAAATGTCTGAAATCCTGACAGCTCGAAGAAGGCTCGACACTCTGGCTAAGCTTGGACAGAGCGAGGACGCACTGCGGACACAGTCCGGCCTGGCCCGGGCCGCTGCCCGCCTGGGCCGCCTGAGGCGCCGACACCAAGACCCGGCTCAGTGCTCCCGGCCTCCCGGACGGGTCAGACGCCGCCAGGCCCCCCCGGAGCATCGCTCCCCTCTGACTCGCCAGCGCCGCTCAAGAATAATCTAGTGACGTCCACTGGGCAGTTGCCCACGAGACATCCAGGACGATACGTGTTCGGTGAAATTCCCAAGGAAGTGTTTCCTTAGATGTCGAGCAGCTGCTTGGTCCGGTCGCGGGACAGCCTTTGACCAAGTGTGTGCCTGTGTTTTCTACATAAACGACCACTTTGAGAAATCAGCCTGGAAGTATGAATACTTTAAAAATTTACCTTACTAACTTTATCTCTCCTCACCATGGATTTACTTGCATTCTGATTCCGCTTTTTTCCCCGGTATACGTGTTAAGATGGCTCTTAATTAAGATAACACCTTCTAGAAGAATTAACTCGGGCTGTGTTGTTTAAACTCAATCTCCTTCTTCCAAAACTTCATTAGCTATGTTAGAATTTCCTTCAAACAGTTTAGGATTCACTTATGCTTCTAATTACAGGATGATTTTCTTCTGCTGAAGAAATGACTTACAAAAACAGTGAAATTATGAGCTCGGATTTTCTCATTTTTAAATCCAACAAATTTGTTTTAAAAGATATGAGAAATCAAAACAAGTCCGCTGACGGCCACTCTCCACTGCAGAGGCCTGTCTGCACCGAGGGCCCTTGTGCAGTGGGAGCTAAGACTCCCTGACCTGCTCATGAAAATCAAGCGTGCAGGTGCTTTCCCAAACCACAAGGAGTGCTCTCGCTGCCTCCTCTCCCGCGGCCGGAGTCAGCGGCGCCTCAGAAGAGCCTCGGTGCGTCGCCGAGGCCAGGGGGCTCGCCAGCGCCGGCCCTGCACTGACCCCCAGCGGGAGTCTTCCGATGGCAGGCGCGTGCGGGCCAGGGGCGGGTGCGGGCGGCTAAGTCAAGCGAAAGTTCTCGCGCTCAGGGAGCCTCCTCTGCCCTCCTGGTCGCCTTCTAGCTGGCACCCCGACGGCCCGGCGCCCCTTCTCGCTACGTGGGTCGCAGACGGCCCGCGCCGCTGGCCTCTCTCCGGAACCATCCATCAGGATGGCCTGGCTCTCCCTTCTGCGGCTCGCCGCCGAGCCGGCTCGCCAGCCGTCAGTGGTGTGACGACACACCCTTCCTCTCCTCTCGCCAGAGCTCAGCCGCCGTCAGGGCAGACCACGAGGGCTGCTCTGGCTCTGAGGAGCCCTTCACTGGCGCCTTGCAGGTCTGCGCGGGGCGCCGCCGGGTCCTTCCTGAGTGCTAGGGAAGGAGAACCTTAAAAGGGACTTTGCTCCCACGGAGCTCCCCAGCTTGGTGATTCCGACTATGGACCTCTGTATCTGCAAGCGTGTTCTAACAAACTGAAAACGGCTGAAGGTCAGATTCCATTTTCCGCATTCCCTTTAGAAAGCTACCATATTCTGGGCTGAAAGTTGAATATGTGTAAGAAGCATACGATTTCAAAGCCACTATGGGATAAATAGTATAGGAAACAGCAGGTGACTGGACCATCGGGTGAACTCGGTCACTCCTCGGGAAGGCCGGGGCCCCCGACATGCGGGGAGCATCCGTTCGCGCTCTGCAGGAAAACAAGGCACATTCCGCCCTGAGGAACCTGGAGTCTGCAGAGAACCTGGCCTCCGCGGGCCGGCACCCCGGTGGTGGGGCCGGCCTGCCTCGGCTCCACGCTCCTCTGCGCCCAGCAGGCTCCGGGCAGGCGAAGGGCCAGGGCTCCAGCAGGCATGAAAAGAGGGGGCGGCAGGAGACGGGGACGTGGGCCAGCTCACAAGAGCTGGAGGCCGGAGCTCAAGCACAGTTGCTTAAACTATCTCCCTGAAGCCTGACGCTTCCATCTCCGTACTTAATACTGAAGAGGTTCTTTTCCTGAACTATACTTAAAATTCAAGTTCATCTGCATATGTAATACAAGAGGAAATTTCCACTGAGACCACTCTCTGTGTTTCCAGCCTGAGGCTTCACAGGCAAACACGAAAGGGGAAGCCAGGTCTGCAGCTGTGAAGCGCGAGCCGCACCCACTCGCCAGTGCCAGGACTGTCTCTTCACCTCTCCCAGCACAGATGCAGGCAGTGGGTAAACAGAGCAGGAATCCGGCAGCGTTTCTGCTCCTGAGCACAGCCTCAGGCCCCAGCGCGGTCCGGAGCGGGGGCGAGTCACAGGCTCAGCAGGCGCTCATGCCACCGCTGTGAGCTGTGGCCTGTGCCACGCCCCGGGCGCCGGGCACTGCCATCGGCCCCACACGGTGGGGCCACTGTGAGGCAGCAGGGAAGGGCCCGGCGCTCCGTTGCTGACTTTTCTTCAGAAAAGATCTCTCTGTTTCACACTAAGGGACTCTAGTTTGTGTTAAGGTGAAAATGACACAGTCTTCATTTTCAAGGCCACTACAATTGATCTGATTAATTAATTAAAATGATCTAAAAGAAAATAGGTTGAGGATTAATATTTATTAATTACTGTTGAGAGTGAGTCTCCAATGAAGGAGAGAAAGCGCGCACGCAATGAGTAACCAGGAGAAAAAGAACAAAAGCCCAAAATATGATACAGCACATAAGCCTGACAGACTCACTCATCAACAGGTTATTTTCTAAGCATCATTATGTCCCAATCGGGGATCTCAGCTCCACAGAGAGATGGGAGAGGACACTCACACCTGCAGGGCCCACGAGAGCCGGTATTCAACAGTGCAAATGAGGAATAAAGCAACAGAGACTTGACGCACGCGTGCGTGTGTGTACACAAACCTGAACAGATCGCCGAAAACAGAAATAAGCCACAATGAAGACATCACTGGGGATAATTCCAGGGGTCAAAAAGAGGTCACTGTTTCTGAGAACAAGTGCCGGTTACTCACAGAGGGGCAGCAAAGCACCGAGGAGAAGCTGCTGCAGCGTCACTGTGAGCAGATCGCCGCCCCAGGAGTCGGGTCGCTCAGGAGGATTTAAGTTACTAGCTAAGAGCTTCAAAATCTTGGACAGAGTACTTTTTTACATCAGTAATAGGAAATAATGTCTTGATACACAGGAAAACACAGTAACTGTGTGATCATGGAGTTTCAACGAGGATATAAATTTATGGGAAAGTAGGGAGGGGATGAAATTGTTACTGAACTGAATTCAAGATACTTCTATTGAGGCACTTGTCATTTTTAAAATATTTGCTGGGTGGTATCTGCAACTCAACGGTAAGTAAAAAACAGAACCTCTTACATAGCTTACAGTTTAGCATACAACATGATAAAGAAAAATCTTAACCAATTTTTTCCCAAAAGTAATGCATCAGTGTCACTAACAGCAAGAGTAAACAAACCTAATTCCTGGGCAGTGGGAATAGATGGCGATGAAGAACACAAACCAGGAGTGCAGCCCAAGGCCTGTCACGCAACCTCTAACCCACAGTGTGAATTTTCATGGCAAGAAAAGCGAAGCTCGGGGTTTCAGGAAGAAACCGTCACAACAGGGTGCGCACTTACATGAGACCGCGCGAGCCTGAGATGGAGGCAGGTGTGGGCTACCCAACTCTGACGCCGACCTGGAAGACGACCCCTAGCCTTTATCAGAGAGGCCCACTACTGATGTCTCCAGACCTGTCACAAGGCCCAATATATCAACCTGGCTTTCAGGAAAAATCTTTCCTTCCGAGCATCTAGTACAGAGCCTTGACATGACTCTAAAACTAACAGTGCTAGCCCTGACCCTTCGGTCCTGCTCTGCGCCGAGGGCCTCCGTGGGCCGGGCAGTGGCCGGCACAGCCTGCACACAGATGACTCAGAAGCATAAATACATGACGTAGCCAAATACTTAATTATTCAGGACGACAGGTTCAAAAATCACTGTGACGTTCGGCAATCCGCTCACGCGGTAAGAGCCAGCTCAGCACGCCACACGCGAGCAAAGGGGGCGCGGGAGAGCCTGTGGGCGCAGAAGCAGCGAGCTCACGGGGAAGCAGAGCTGGAGCTGAACAAGGCGAGGGCAGGGGGTGCGAGTCCAGAGCGGGTGAGGGCGGGGGTGACCCGAGAGCAGTGAGGAGGGGCGGGGGGGTGACCGAGAGCAGTGAGGGGGGGCTGACCCCAGAGCAGTGAGGAGGGGCGGGGGGGTGACCGAGAGCAGTGAGGGGGGGCTGACCCCAGAGCAGTGAGGGGGGGCTCAGCAGCAATCTGGCCGAGAAGACTGAACACATGACCACGGTTCCTGGAACAGCGCATGAGAAATGAGCAAATTCTGAGTCTATCTGGAACGTCACGGGCGGTGAAAGGACGTGACAGAGAGAAGTCCAGCAGCTCCGATGTGCACGGCCTGTGCAGACACACGGGGTCGGGGCGGAGAGCAGCCACCTGGGGGACCGGGGTGGACCCGAGCTGTGGGCGAGACAGCAAGTGCAGAGGCCGGTCAGTAGGAGGACGCTGAGAGGCGGCCAGGAGCACGGCAGGCTGGAGGGGCGCCTGGGGCTGCCCGGGGAGGACGAGGGTCCGCAGGGGCAGATGCAGCAGAGGCCAAGGGCCGGGCGAGCGGCCCTGCGGCGCGGAAGGTGCGGAAGAACCGACACCGGACCAGAGGACAGGAAAGGCCACACGGGATGGGCGTCTCCCACAGAGTGCGGCCGGCCCCGCCGCGGGAGCCGCGCCTAGCCGCGCTGCACTGGACCCTAAACCCTGGGCGGCCGGCTGCCGCGGACACGTGGATTTCCACACGAAGCGAGAGGCTGCCGGTCCCCAGGGCGGACGGAGCGGCTCGAGGCCCTTCCTCGCCTCCCGCCACGCGTCTCGCGGCGGCCACCTGCGGCCTCGCTCTCGCCCGGCTCCCCCCTGTGACCTTGTGACGTCACGCTCGTCCACAGCGCGCAGGAGAGCAGCTGCACGCCTGTGACGGCAGACGCGGCCACAGGCCG
>NW_004567117.1:46905297-46906334 GCF_000260355.1 Condylura cristata | reverse complement strand
GGCCAGAGGCCAGGGGCACGCGGAGCCGGGGCCGGCCGCCTGTGCCCCGCTCCGGCGTCAAAGGGCGCCGGGATCCTCCTTCCTTCCGCCCGAATCAACCGGGGGCCGCCTGCCCTGCGCCGGCCCCGCCGCCGCCTCTCGCTTCCTCCCCAACGCTTCTCTGGGAATTGTGCCCAGAGCCGCCGCTGTCCCGGCGCGCGACCGTCACCCGCTCCGCTTCTCCCGCTGCCCGGCGTATCGCTCAGTCCCAGGATGTGCCGGAGGGCTCCGGAAGCCCGCTGCGCCTGACACGGAGCGGCGGCGCCGGAGCCTGCGAGGGGAAGCCAGCCCCGGCCTCGAGGAGAGGAAACGTACTGCGCTAAGGCCTGGTGATGGGCTGGTGTGTCGAGCTGACCAAGTCGGAGTCCTCGGCCAGTCAACCAAGCGCTCACTGAGGCGCTTCTGCGCAGGGCCTCTGTGATGTGGCAGCATCGGAAGTCAGCTGACTGAAGGAGATCACCCCCACGGTGGTTCTCGTCCTTCTCCTCCGCTGAAACGTCTGCAGAGAGCGGAACTCGTCCCCAGGGGAGAGCTGTGCGCCACCCACCGGCCCCTCGCTGCCTCTCGGCCCGGCTCCCCAGCCCCAGGGGTGCGGCGCGCCTGGTGTGCGGATGTGCACGTCCACCCTGCCGCCGTCGCTGTCGCTGGGAGAAGCCGGCAGACACCGAGTGGCACGGAGAGTGGAGTAGCGGTCACGTGGACGGTGGCATCGCTGTCCCCGAATACAGCGTGTGCCCATGAGACCTCCTCGGGACTCGCGTCCAACCTACAACGAGCCTTGGATTTTATCTAACGTGCAATAAATTGTCCTGGTTATTTGCAACCAAAATGGTAAAGCTTCCCCCAGCATTTAAAAGAAGGACTTTGAGGAATGGCAGGCTCAGTCTTACCAAATGTCTTCCCCATGCTCATCTCTGCCAACGTGCTCAAGGGGGAGTCTCAGGCCACGGCGCAAGGTGGCGCCGCGAGGCGCTCGGAGCCCGCCCCCAGGCCCCGGC
>NW_004567117.1:46900987-46904077 GCF_000260355.1 Condylura cristata | reverse complement strand
TAAGCACAGTTTATGGCTGTGAGCTCACATGTGTTGTGTCCACGTAAGCACAGTTTATGGCTGTGTGCACATGTCACGTGTCCACGTAAGCACAGTTTATGGCTGTGCACACACGTGTCGTGTGTCCACGAAGCACAGTTTACGGCTGTGAGCTCACGTATTACGTGCCCACGTGAGCAGTTTACGGTTGGCGAATACATGCGATGTGACCACACCACGGCACGTCTGAGTCTGAGCGGAATGAGCGCACTCGGAAGGGAGACCCTCAGGGACTCCGGCCCACCTGAAGCGCCGCAGCTTCCCCAGGGGCTTTCCCGCCCATGCCTGGGTGTCGGCCTGCTGGAAACTGAAGTGAGTGGGCCCGTCCTCCGCCCGCAGGCGCATCCGCCTGACTTAAAGTCTGCTCTCCCTCACCCACAACTGCGGACGACGCCAAAATCCACACAAGCTTAAGCTTTTGAAGAGAAGCCTGAGCGCCTTCCGCAGCGTGGAAGAGGCAGTGCCGGAACCCTGTCATGACGACGCGTGGGGGTCTCTGGCCAAGAGCCCCAGTTCTCGAGCCCCAGCACCCTGGTCCGCGTGGGCTGGGGGCCTCCTGGGAAGGACCTGGACGGCCACCAGTCGCGCTCCCGGACGGGCCGAGCCAAGGCCAGTGAGGCGGTTCCAGGGCCCTGCGCCCCGCACTGTGAGGGCCTGTGTGACGCGCAGGTGCCGAGCTGGGGGGCAGCCGCGCCAGCCCGGGGAGCAGGCACGCGCGGGCGCGCTCGAGTTCTGTTCCCGTGCTTCTCCCCAGCCGCACTACCGCAGGGAGGACGTGTCATAAAGCCATCAAATGCCATTTCAGTAATAAACATCGATGATGACGAGCCTGCACACAGACATGCTCCCTGGTGACTACAAAATAAAGTAAAAAGTGAGGAGAATTCGGACGTCTCAGAAGGGGGAGTCCTGGGCGCTGAGGGAGCGCCCCGAGGGCGGCGCCTGCTCCTGCCCGCAGCCTGGGGCCTGGGCCCAAGTCAGAGGCCCTGCAGCAGCAAGGAGGGAAGGCGCCGTGGCTGCGGCCTGAGGGGAAATGTGGCTGGGTCTGAGTAAAACAGCCTGGCTCCTCAGAGCCCAGCCAGGCCCAGCGGCTCCCATCTGCACTCCTGGCTGCAGGCCGCGCGGAAGGGAGAGCCGGAGTCAAGCAGGGTTGTGCACTTGCGTCTGAAGGGGCGCGACTCACCCGAGTCACGGGCAGAAGCTGACGGACAAACGGACACGTTCAGCGGAGGGTGACTCGGCCTTCAAGAAGAAATCCCGACACCTGCTGCCACCCGGGTGACCGGGAGCACATTCTGCGGCGACAGTGTCACGAGAGCGCAGACACCTCTCCTTCCGCTTGTGTGAGAAAGCAGAGCAGATCCAGAGAGACAGCAAGTGGGGGGTGAAGAGTTACTGTTCAATGAGGGCAGTTTCACTTCTTTCCAATGGGGGGCTCAGAGCTGGACGCGGTGGCCAGCGTGAGACGCCCGCAGCGGACTTAAAACGGTCAAGACGGTTGACCTTATGTCTTGCGCATGTCACCACAATTTTAAAAAGCGAAGGGTAAATTCACCAAAGTGTTTTCTAAAGGCATCCTTGTGTGAAATACCAAACACAGTCCGTTCCCAAGCGATATACAGAACACCACTGCTCTTTAAGAAGCTATAAAGCCTTATGCAAAAATCCTCTGCACCAAGAAATCATTTTTAACCCAGCACGTTTTTCTCATTAGTTTTAGCAGTAAGGCTCTTTCATTCAAACTATTTTATTTAATTCCTAAGGCTGACTTCTCCAGTCAGGGCCGAAAATTTAATAAAGCTCATACTCAGAACACTAAATGTCTACAACTTTCTGCGAAATTACACCTGCTAACGTGCAGAGCGCTCCATGAAAGTCTGCCAGCTCTCTTCTCAGAAAACAGCGTATCCGACCAGGGTCTCGCCCACAGGCAGAACCACAACAGAGCATCAGCGACGACCCCAGAGGGCAGTCGCCGGGGCCAGGGCTGGGGCCGCCACCTTACAGCGTTCCCAGAGCAAAGAGAACCTAACCGCACCCTGAAGCGGCGGCCGCCACGCTGGCCCTTGCTCACTGAAAAACCGGAACCTTCCGACGCTGCTCCAGTGACTGGCGCTGGAAGCCCACGCTCCCGCCGGCCACGGGCCTCCACGGTGGGCCCCTGCGCCTCCGGCCTGTGGCAGGCGCATCACATCTTCTCATGCCACGAAGTGTAATTCGAAAATCTGACTTTAAGTTGCTGCCCAAAGGTCTCCCACTGAACCACACACCGGAGGCCTCGATGCGGACTCTGACCTGTGGTTCTGGATGAGGGCCGCGGAGAGGTCCCCGTCACGACCCCGCTCAGTGACCGACACAGGCCGAGGCGGCAGCGAACGGGTGTCCACTTCCCGAGCAGAGCGGGAGCAGGCGTGTCCCGCTCACAGGAGCGCGCTGGCACCGTCTGGCGGGCTCCACAAGGAGAGGCCACGAGGGCCACAGACGTGCCCGTGTGTGGCAGAGACCTCACTCTTCCCGCCACCAGGCCCCTGAAAGTCAGGAACCCGGGCCCTGACGGGCCCCGGGCACACAGAAGCCGCGGCCTCTCCGTGACACAGCGACAAGGACGCATTGCTAAGAGCTGTGGTGAGAACAGATGGGCGACTCTGGCACAGCCACCGCCAGGTGAGCGGACAAGCCTCGGATGTCCACGGAAACAGCGACGCCTGTCTCACTCGGCAGCTCGGGGTACTCCCGTGACCAGCTGCGGAAGCCCCGCCAGAGGCCCTGGGCTGGGTGAGGCCACCAGGCAGCTGCATTCCTACCAGCTGTGGGGACGGGCGCCCCTCACCGCAGGACGCCGGCAGCGGGGAGGGGCCGCTCTGTCCCCGGCACCCCGCACCGGTGTCTGCGCCCTCGCCCACCGCAAGCAGGGCCGGTGGCCAGTGGGCTGAGGCAGGCCCGCCTGCAGGGCTGTGGGAGGGAAGGTTCCAGAACTCAGCCTGAGGGGGCGTTGTTCCACGGGAAGAAGCCCCCAGGAGGAGGCAGGAAGCTGGCCGTGTGCCCGGCCAC
>NW_004567117.1:46898942-46899997 GCF_000260355.1 Condylura cristata | reverse complement strand
CCCCGCTGCCACGGGAAGCCGAGCCGGCCGAGAGGCGCAGGGTCCACGCCTCTGGCTGGAAACGCCGGCCAGGGTGCCAGAGTCCCCCGCGGCCCCAGGCAGCCCCCCGGGGTGCTCCCAGGCCCGGGCCCACGGAGGCGGCTCCGTGGCTCTCAGATCTGGTTCCGCGGCTCGGAGACAACGGCGCGCGGGACACAAGCCCAGGCCGCAGGGCGCGCTGGGCCGGGCCGCACCGGCCTGGGCGGCAGGGCCTGCGCGGGGCCTCCCGAGTCCACTTTCGCCCCAGACGGCCACAAGAGCCAAGCGGGGACAGTCTTGAAGGTCTCCGCGAAAGGATGCTAGTGAGAACCCCACAATAAAACCAAAACCCACGGGGCCAGTCCTTCTGGGGCTGAAGACAGAGAAAAGCTCTCTCCGCGGTGAGCGCCCGGCAAACCTTAGAAGACAGAAGCTCCGCGCCCAGACACCCGTCACGCGCGCTCTGCGCCAAACTTCCCGCCCGTCACCGTGCCGCCTCGCCCACACCGGGTTCCTGCGACAGTCACCTGCCTTCTCCTAGACGCTTGCTAATTTGTTTAAGTATTTTTCTTTAAGTATTTTCTAAATTTCTTGTACTTTGGTCCTGGAACATACAATACTCTCTGAGCAACAGAAAAGCACACCGAGCTGAGGCCGCCAGGCTCTGGAGGCACATGATGGGCACGTCACCCCCACCGCCCCCTCCCGGCCCCCCACACGAGCAGCCGCGCCCCCGCCACGGGGCCACTCCTGGGGAGCACAGCCCGGGGGCGGCGCCCGCCCCGTCCGGGTAAGACCGCGGCCGGCTCCCTCCGTCACCTCCCCGGCACCTTCCCGGCCGCCTCACCTCCCTCCTCCCGGCCTGCTGGGGGCCACGGCTTTGTTCCAGGGCCCCCGCGGCCCCTATCCAGTGTGGCGCTAGTGATGACCAGCTTGTGCGGGCGGGCACCCCACGGGCACGTCCGGCCCGCAGGCCCACGCTGGGGTACAGGACACGTCCTCCTTGCAAGCAGCCCGCGGCCCCCCGCTGCCCTGTG
>NW_004567117.1:46893798-46898403 GCF_000260355.1 Condylura cristata | reverse complement strand
CGGCCGGGGGGAGGGCCCGCGGGCGCCGCTCAGGAGAAAGTCACCCCAAAACCAAACAGGGATCGCCACGGAGGCAGGCGCGTGGCAACACAAACTTCCCGACGTCAGATACGCAAGCCGACCCCTCCTGTAAGCTGTGAATTCAGCACAGAGCACGCGCTCAAGGTGCGGGTTTGGGTATCTGGAGAATGAGTTGGAGTGTCACGCTGAAAAGCAAGATTCGGGAACAGAGGGAAGGTGCTCAAGCAATTACGGACCATCTGCAATGCCGCGCACACGTCACAAACTCTGAAGTCCTCCGGTGTCCACACCACAGGCTGCCACCATCCGACTCGATGGTCCCGTGATAGTCTCACTTCAGCGTCCTACGGAACCGGGGCCCGGGCCACCCACCGAACCCCAGGAGGACGTGCCCTGCCAGGGCACTGGCTGTGGCCCGGCGGGGCGGGGCTGCCCTGCGCTCGGTCCTGGCCGAAGACAGCCGCTGGTGGGTCAAGCACAAGCAGCAGCACAGCCCCCCCGGCCCCCCGGGCCCCCCCGGGCCCCCGGCCGCAGTCTGCCAGCTCGGACGGATGAAGAGCAGGGAGCGGGAGCGATCCGACGGGTATGGCCACTTCGTATCCATGGGCAGCAGGGGACCAGCCAGCAGCCGCACCTTAGTGACGGACGGCAAGGCCCGTCACTACCGCAGAACAGTCTGAGGCGAGGAAAACTCTTCCCTCTCGGCAGACTTTTGTTCCTGAAAATCACGTAGGGCACAAGTTCCTTGCCGGAGCAGAGAACACCAGCACACGCTCACAGAGCGGAGAATGCAGGCATGCTTTGCCCCCCAAAATACCTGGAGCGCTGTGGCCCCGCCACGGAGGCCCACGCCGCTCAGTGGTGGCATTCGCGGACCCGCGGGACTCCACGGCCTGAGCGAGAAGCTGCCGCTGCCCCGCAGAGGCCCCGGCGCCCGCCGGCCCGGACGGGCACGAGTCGGCAGCCCCCGGCGGCGGGGAGGCGGGAGCCAGCCCCTCCGTCTGCCTCACAGCTGGGGCGTCTCTCCTGTTCAGCGGCCTCCCATCCGGCCAAACACGACGACAGATGCGTCTCAAAGCTGCGTTGCAGAAGCGGCAGAGACGACGCTGACCACGGCAGAGCGGCCGCAGGGTGAGGGTCAGCTGCTCCTCAGCCCTCAGCGAGGGCCAGGACGCCGGGTGCTCTCCTGTGAAGGGTTTTGCATTCGGATTTCTGACTGAGCCGAAACGTGTGTGAAAACAACAGTGGCATGGCAGCTGTGAAACACACCTGTGTAAAAGGAATGTTCCTGACTGTAGTCAGAGCGGAGAGGATCACCGTGCCGAACCTCCCCTCCATCAGCCAGACGCAGCTTCCTGCCCGTACACAGTGACGCCGCCGCACGGAACTTAAGCGGCATGAAGAGCCCCGTGGGCCGACCACGAGCAGAGACAGAGCCGCAGGACGTGCCGTGGCACGGCACAGCCCGCCGTCGAGAGCCAGCAGCGGCCCGCTGACAGCGGGCCTGTGGAGGGCCCCGGCGGCCGGTCTGACGGCCACCCCCGGAGGGGGCCTCGCCCCTCCAGCGCCGGCCTCTGCGCCAACTGGAGCGGCCGTGGCCAGGCGTCCTTAGACGTCCCAAAGACACCCGAGAGCGGAGTTCCGAGCCGGCACCTAGGGCGCCCACCCGGTGCACGCAGGGCCGCGGGCGCCCGCGGCTGCCTTTCCCACGGCCCGAAAGAGACACTGAAAATGCCTCCCGGCCACTCCCGCGGCCCAGCTGCAGCTTCTCGCCTGCTCGCTACACTTTCACTAAGTCCCGAAACCTGCTCCCCAGGCTTGAGGCGCGCACAGACGCCTCTCACCTGTCTACCTGTTCGTTCAAACACCGCTTTCTTTTCAAGCAAACGAGTGTCTTCAGTGAGGACACATCTTCAGTACTAATCTTCACATCGTAACATTAATTTTTAAGGAACCGTTATAGGAAGGTAAAGACATGCATGATTCACTTGGATGTTTTTAATTGACACTTTGCATTTCACATTTCAGAAGCAGAAACAGCCCAGAGGAAGTTACCCCCTGACACCTACCAGCGTCAGGTGACTTTCCCGCCTAACTACGGATCCCCGGCTGTGGGCAAACGTCATCGGAGAGCCACGCAGAGGCGGGAGAGGGCTATCTAGGAACTGAGCGAGGACGGGCGCCCGCCCCGGGGGAGCTACGCGCGGGCAGCGGCTCGCGTCGCGCCGCACGTCAAGGCCCCTTTCGGACACACCGACAGAATCGCAGCGGTGACAGGCGGGATGGCCAGGCCTGGCCCTGCAGCCGATGGCCCTAACCCTCAGAAACTGGGGAGCAGCGAGGGGTCACAACAGGGGAGGGCCACAACTGAGGGGACAGGTCACAGCGGAAGCTTGGCGAGGACCACACTTGAAGGGAGAAACCAAGTGCTGCGTAAAAAACAAGCAAGAATGTAAGAAAATAAAGCTAATCAATAATAAAAAAAAAAAGAAATGACTCCGAATTCCAAGCCGCTGGAGGGCAAGTGGCACGTGGCAGGCACGTTTCTCCTGAGAGGCAGCGGCTCCCTCGGCATGAACTGTGTGCTGAGCACAGGCCCAGGTGTCTGCTGGGGCACCTGAAGACACGCCCGCAGGGTCAGGGCAAAGGCAGTGCTATCGACAATCAGCATGAACAGCACTCAGACCTCGCTCAGAAATAGAGCATTTGCACACAAGCTGGTGAGACATTCGATGAGGACCTCAGGACCGTTGACAGAAAAGGCACAACAAGACACCGGAAGCGACTCCGTATCCGTCATCTAATCCGCAGATTGCGCTCTTGATTTTCTTATAGGCCTGTGGTCCACTGGCAAAAATATTCATCAAAAATCAAGGCCATTCATATAATCCGCATGCTAAAATGCAGAGCACTTCCAACAGCTAGATTATGTTCTTATTAAAATAATATTCTGCTGACTGAATTTTATGGATATAAATTTAATCAAGTTAAATGCTACATCCGATTACAATACAATGTGTGTTCTACATCATCAAATTCTAGATTTAAGTAAATCAAAGCCACCAAGCAAGCAAAAGCTCAGGAATACTGCGGCACAATGAGAGACAACGGGTTAAGAAGTATTAAGGTTCAGAAGCAAAACCATTTAGAGTTTTGAAACTTAAATATTTTAAGAAGTAGAGTTTTGGTAAAACAGAGTTTGACATATTTTGTTTTCAGTCTATGAGGGTGACGTTGAGTTATCTTTCTAGTCATTTATAAAAATACTAGCATGCATCGTCATCTTCAGAAAAGTGAACTTTGATAGTGAGCAGGGCAGACACACGAGACACAGGGCTCTACGTGAATCACACAGAGAAAGAGCTCAAATGTTCATGCTTGTGCTGAATTTGTATTCGGGAGAACTAGGAGAATGTCATCACTTATTACAAAAAGATAGACAATTACCAGAACAGTAATTTGGAAAAAAAAGGGGGGGGGGTTGTTTACTTGTGATCACGTACGCTTTAGTAAGAACAGGTAGAAAGAAATCTCCGCTGTCAGGACATCAGAAGTAAGCTTCCGACACAAAGAGTGTCCACCTGAGGGTGAAAATTTCAGCTGTGGAGCAAACTCCGCTCAGCTCTTGGACAAAGTGAATCCCGACGGAGGGGGACTCGAAGGTGGGTCTCCGCCCCAAACGCAGCGCCTGTCAGTCACACAAACAAACCGAACCCAATAACTACCTAGAAGAAAGGACTTTTCTTGAATCGCCGGGACGAAGCCACACATCAGCACCGGACAGACACGAGCACCTCCGACACGTCGGCCAGCGTCCAGCCAGGGCCCCGCACAGCCGCGGGTTTAAAAATGTTCACGCCCCACCCAACGCACGGTGGGGCGAAGTGAACGCCACAGACGCTGGGAGCTGACACAGCACACAGTCTCCGCAAGACGGGGGCACAGAACGCGCCTGCTTGGCTGTGCAGCAGTGAGGCGAGATAACCAGGAGCCACACGTAGCCGACACCCGGTCCACGCAGTGGGCGCCAAGGGCCTAAAATGGCGACGTCCAGTCTGACCTCCCGGAGCTGAAACAAGCACTGGGGCCCGGTGCCCGCACCCAGGCGCTAAGGCCAGAAGCAGCCTGGCCTGGGCGGCCCGGCGCAGCCGGGGCCCCACACCTGCCAGGTCTGGCCCGGCGCCACTGCTGGTGCGTCCGCACGGGCGTCACCGGAAAGCAGTGCCAGTCAGCGAGGCTTCGGCCGGTGCCGTGGAAATCCTGGCTACAGCTCTGAGCCAGGCATTCTACGCCCTGCTTGCGTATATTTAAAAAAATAACAGGTAACATGCAAAAATACGACCACGCTCGTCCTGTCCGGGACGCGAGGAGGACGGCACAGAAGCGAGAGCAGACGCCCGTCTTCCTGAGCCAAGCGCCGCCACCGGGAGCCTGAGGGGGCCGCAGCCCCGGGGCGGGCGCGGGCCCACAGGGGTGCTGGGTCCCGCGGCAGCAGGAGGGGAGCAGCAGGAGGCGGGCCTCTGTCCTCAGAGCCACGGTGACGTCGCCTGGGGCGGGAGCCAGCGCGCCCGGGCCGCCCGCTGC
>NW_004567117.1:46891931-46892575 GCF_000260355.1 Condylura cristata | reverse complement strand
CCACTCCGGCTGGCGCGCGCGGGCAGGCGGAGCCTTGCCACGGCGGCCGCCGTGTCCTCAGGCTCTGCCTGGGCCGGCGATCAAGCCCACGATGAGCACAGGCACGGCTGGCCAGACGTCTCTCAGCGCCAGGTGCGAGTCTGCTTCCCACGGCTCACAACTCGCGACCCTGGTACAGTTTTGTTATTCAGCCGCTTCTCTGCCCGCACTCCCCTCAGGCCTCTCCAGGCAGTCGCAAGGCCCGGAGCGGCGTGGGCCGCGGCCTTGCGCTGACAGGGCTTCCGCGCGCGCACGCAGGCATGTGTGTGTTTGCGCACACAGAGACAAGTGATAGGGTGATCATTAAAATATTTTCACATACAAAAGCCATAAAATAAAATCTGTGGAGGAACTGGGCGAGATATATGAGTTCAAGAAGGAAAACATATAAATTTCCTGACAGCTTTTTAAAGAAGAGCTTAGTCCAGTATTTTTGAAATGGATGATAGTGTGCATCAAATCATCAAGGTATTAACATTCCGCTGGATACATTTTTTAAAGTGGCACCAGTAATTTTTTACAATGTCAATTTTTACTATACACTAGAAATTACACCCTGTACAATTACTTGTATTTATGGTGGAAATGTGCAGGTTCGATTTGTA
>NW_004567117.1:46889325-46891421 GCF_000260355.1 Condylura cristata | reverse complement strand
GGGCGGATGGACGGGCAGGGTCTCGGGGCTGCCACCGCCACCGCCCGGCGTGCTGACCGCCCCAGGGCCTGTCTTCACACGCTAGAATCGCACTTTTCAGGCCCGGTCACGCGTTGGTGACATCTCCCCGTGTCCCAGGACACGGGGACCAGGCGGGCCGTTAAGTGCAAGTGAAAGTTTTATTGATTCTGACAGATCTTCACCTGTGGGGGAAATGAAGCCATCTCAGAGTGTGTGGGGGGCGGGGGGGGTCTTTAGAACTCACACCCGGGGCTCCCCGGCGCCATCCCAGCACAGGAAAGGAGCCCCGATGCTCTCCCCCAAACGGCCCCCCCTCTGGCCAGCGCACTTGCCTCAAGTAGCAGGCGATTAAAAGCTGGAAACGGTAGTAAAGACCACAGGCACAGGAGCGTCAGGGAGGAGCCTCGCTGCCCACGGCCGCGGCCGCTCCTGCCGGGGCCGCAGCCCCCCCAGCACCGCGCTCCTGTGCCCGTCAGCGCTAGGTCTCGGGGAAACCGCAGGCGCCGGGCCCACCCCGGGATCAGAAATTTAGGACACAAATTTTTATAGTTTCTCCCCTTCTTATGTAAATAAAAACTTGCGAGGAAAACAAAAGATAATGATGGTATCAAAACTCCAACCGTGCCAGATTTAACACTGTGCCTACCTTGCAGTCTGCTGCTGAACAATTTGCATCGAAAAGGTAAGTAGGCATTTATCTCTATCACTGCAACTACGAAGAAGAAAGCGTAAATCAGACCACTGTGACTGCTCAAGTTTAAAATTTAGGAGCAGAGAGCAAGAAGATTTTCCGCAATGTGTGACAAGTTCCATTATTGACTTAGGCTTAATTCTGGCAAAAATGCAATCCGATTTTTTTATGTAAGCAAAGCAGACTCCTAAATAGCCTAGAAGCAGATGAAAGGCAAGATTATTTTCCTTTTGAGGAATCTCACAGAAGAGTCTCAATAAGAAGAAAAAAGAGGGCCCCCCTGGGGGCGCAGCGGGTCACAGCGCAGCACTGAGAAGCCCAAGCCGCTGCAGCACGAGCTCGAGCCCCGCCTGCCCCGGAGGGGACCCCAGGGCGCGGCAGAACCCCCAGACCCGCCCGCTGCTCCCCTCAGCAGTGGGCTTCGTCAGCCGGCCTGTCTGCTCCCCGCTCTGTCTCTCCTGCATCCTTTTACTCCCCCGCACCTCTGGCCTGTACCCCAGTTCTGTCTGTGTGCACAAATACATCTTTAAAAAAGAAAAAAAAAAAGATCAAAAAGGCTTTTTTTAAAAAAAGGAAAAAGCAGCACACCCCGTTCACGCGGACGACGCGGGGAGCAGGCCCTTGGAAGTCTTTCATCATAAGACGCGCACCTCCTTTCACAGAACGTAACTTCAACATGGGGCAGACGCGGTCATTTTTTAAAGTAAACTGTGGCTGGAAGGTAACTTTTAATTTGCGCGCGCAATGTCAGCGCTGCGCGACCGCGCGGGTCACGAGACAACGGTAGCTGCAGGCAGATGTGACCCGCAGCCAGGTGTTCAGGAAAAGTGCTGTTAGCAGTGAGGATTGATGATCTAATCAAACTGTCACAGCCAGAGCCTCGGCAGGGTGGTGCAGGATAATATTCAGAAACAAGCACATGCTTAGTGTTACTTTAAATTGATGCTGACATTTTCAATTGTGAAAAGAAATTTTTCCCTAAGTAATATAGGAAACAACTCGGCTAACCTTCCGGAGAATATCAGATAATCACAGAGGTTGTTGTGCGAAAGCTAACTTCTCAGAAATGTAAGCACATATGAAAGACAAGTAATCGGACGGTTTGGAGATTTACTATCGCAATCAACATTTTAATTACTTTCTGCTTTCTTGGATGTTCAGCCCCGCTGCCATGAACATTCTCTTCACGTACAGACACAGCAGTGCTTTCAGCCTGGCATTTGCACGTGGTGGTGGGAGTCCCACAGGGCCACAAATAACCAGGAGTCACATGGCCAGACTTCTGCGGCCACGTGCTGACCGAGGCGAGTACGGGGCCCTGCGCGGGGCAGGGCGCGCGTGGCACACGCACCCCGAGTCCGGGCTGGCCAGTCGGCTTCGGGAG
>NW_004567117.1:46887130-46888295 GCF_000260355.1 Condylura cristata | reverse complement strand
GGAGCGCTCGAACCTGGGCCTGCAGGGCCTGAGGAGCTGTGGCCCCCCCACCCGGGGCCCTCGGGGGGAGCTGAGCCCCCCCCCCCAGCCTGGCCTCCCACTTAACAAAATCTCCAGGGCTCACAGCGGGGCCACATTCTCCCCAGCTGCCGCCCACCGAGAGCCAGAAGTAGTCAACCTCGGTGTGGTAATGCAACATCATGTCCACTCCAAATCTGGGGTGACAGATCCCGCAGTGCACGATACCTTAAGATTCCTCAGAACTCCGAAACGTTAGCAAAGCGAAAGCTTCCGCCAGCGGCTGGTTGACAGCTGACTGTGTCAGAATACAGAGGACCGTATTTATCATTAACCTTTAGTTGACAATTTATTAAGAAATGAATTATTAAAGTTCCCTGGAACATCAAGAGTTCAATAAATTCGACCACATTAAAATTAGTAGACACATAAATTCAAAACCTCGAGTTAATCTATTATTATTTTCTTGCGCTGGATAATCACTCTTCTGTGACTTCAAACATCCAGGATATTTTCCCAGAAGGCAATGTGAACTAACGACAGGGAAAAGGAGATGAACAAGAGGATGTCAGCGCAGGGCTGCTGCAAAGCAAAGCAGACCACTTCTTGGCAATCTTGCGCTTTCTCCGCGGCTCCACACAGTAACGGAAAGGTGACATCCCTCTTCCTCTGCGCCTTCCCCACATGCAGCCGAAGAGCCGCCACGCTGAGGGGGAGTGAGACGCGACAAACACGCCAGGCCTGAGGGGCCCAGCTCCGGCGCTGACCGGGACCGCGACCTGGCCGCCCGGACGAGAGCGCGCACGTTCCCTCGGGAGAGACCGGCGCGGCGCCCGCTGGGGAGCGCGGTGGCCAGGCCGCCTTCAGGCCCAGGGGCGGCGCCCTCCCCTCCAGGACAAACAGGGCAGATGGCAAGCGCAGGACAGGGGCTCGTGAGCAGGATTCTCGGCATCCCCCACAGAGGCAGGCGAGTGGGGCAGCGGGTGGAAGAGGCTCCGGGCGGGCGGTCTGCGCCTCTCTGGGCTTTTGCCGCTAATACGCCGCCTGCATTTGTGACATGACGCCGCGCGGTGCTGGCAAGCTCCCTCAGGCGCGGCGCCGCGCCTCTGCAGACAACGTGACGGAGCAGCGCGCCCGGCCGCCCCCC
>NW_004567117.1:46884607-46887010 GCF_000260355.1 Condylura cristata | reverse complement strand
CCCGCGGCTCCCTGCCGGCCGCACCAGCCCCCAGCGGCAGAGGCACTGGCACCGGCGCAGACCTCCCGGGACCCTTCCCGGCAGGGCACTGGGAACCCTGACTGCATCTTACCCAGCTCAGGGAGGCACGACTCAGGGTCGCACAGAAGCCCTCGCTACCATCACAGCACTCAGTTCACTCGCACGTACAGAACCAACAGCTGGAAAGCGCATTCCACCCCAGCCGACGCTCCCCGGCCGCCAAGGCGGCCTGTCCACGCCCCACTTTGCGGTGCTCTGAAAACAGCTGCAAGGTAGGGCCTCCCCGGGCGGCGGGGGGAGCGCAGCACTGCGAAGCTGCCAGGCCGCGCCAGCGCCGTCAGCGCGAGTCCCATCCCCGCCTGCCCCCAGGGGACCCCTGGGCACGGCAGACCTCTCCGGCCCCGCCTCCTGCTCCCCTCAGCAGTGGGCTTCGTCGAGCTGCCTGTCCTGCTCCCCGCTCTGTCTCTGGGGAGTCCTCTCAGCCCTTCTACCTCTGGCCTGCACCCCAGGTCTGTGTGCATGTAAAATAAAAATCCTTCAAAAAATAGTTGCAAAGTAAATGGTAAATTTGAATTTCCACAAAAGCATTTTGAACACAAAAAGCATGAAATGATTAAGATCAGAGATATCGACCAAAGCTGTCGGGACCGAGTAGGGGCCGCGCAGCTCTCAGTGACAAGATCGCCCGTCACACTCAAGGTAACGGCAGGCACGCAGGTGGGTAGACGGTGCGTGATCGAGACACAGGACACGTGTATACTCATATAACACCAATCACAACTATTGCTCCAAAGTTTTCCAAGCAGGAATAATGACAGAACATCACCAAGAGAACGGACTACTTATTTTCTATGCTGTGTGAATGAAAGAGCAAAAGAAAGCAAAAACCCATCAAAGTACCTGTCTCTGATAGCATTTATACTTGAAACTAGAACAGAAATACACAAAAAGGTCAGGATTCACTCACAAAGCTTAGCTACACTGGACTGAGTGCCAGGCTTTTGACCAAACATGCTTTTCGCTCGGGGTACCACATGTGGATGTTTTGTCTGATGGCTTAGCAAGCGCAGAGAGAGACAGCAGACGTGTGTCTGCGGGCACATACAGCTGTCTGTTCTCTGAGTCTCCGTCATGATAGAAAAACCTTCAGCCGTCAGTAGAGCCCTCAGAAGTCATGTCCTAGACCGGAAACGAGTGATGAAGACAGACTGTGCCATCCAGACCCAAGGAACATCCGTGGGCCAGGACCAGGGGCATGGTGCCAGCGGCTGTCGTGGACAAGCAAGCAAAGCACACAGAGCAGAGAATTTTTTAAGAACGTTAAAGCGGAGCTGAACGTCGAAGTGACACTTGTCTCAGACTAAGCTGAGCGCGGAAATCCCTGCGAAAACTCCCCCTGCTACTTGCCGAGCTCAGCGCGCCCAGGAATCTCCCTTTCGCAGGCAGGAGCGTGAAGCGATCCAAAGGATGTGCGTTGGGACACGGAAGCCCGAGCACAGACTACGTGAGAACATTGTCTCTGTCTCTGCCGAGTGAAATGAGGAGGAACAGGCTCCTCTGAAATACCAGGTTTTAAAACTCTAACTTCCTCCTCTCAACGTTCCTGGGTTACATGACTCCCAGCCAAACGTGATCTCCACTGTCACGCAACTTCAGTTATTTGCAAATCAGTTTTTATAGGGAAACTTGACAGGCCACAAAATAGAAATAAAACAAATATTTTTAAAGTTTAAGCTTCAAAGAGCCAACGCTGGATAAAATTAAAGGCAGGAATTCTCCCAAGTCATGCTTTACTGCGAAGTTAGTCCACATTAGCGGAAGGCTTTCCTGCACTCAGCACTGGGAGTGTTTCTGTCCTGTGGGAAACCGTTCATGTAAAATACTGAATTTACATATTTCACTATTATGTTCAGTTGTTTTCCTCAGAAAGAGCATCAAACCTCTATGCTAAATTTAAAATGAATTACAATTTTGCTGAAGGTTTAATTGCTAAGTAATTTGTTCGAACAGTTTAAACAATTTGCAATTTTAGTCAACATAAAAATTTGTGGGCAATCATATGGGAAAACCCATAAAACCACAGTGAAATTCCTAGTAATCAAAGTTTTATAGACTGAAATAGCCTTTAACTAACAAATTATCATTATGATTTGATGTTAACTGCATTACCATATTTTAATTGATTTGAAAATGTGAGAAAAAAACGAAAGCCATCAGATCAAGTAAGAGATTAGAAATTATTGTAAAGCGCCAGTGCTACTGGAAATCTAAAACAAACTCCAATGTCTGTCATTCTGGAAGTTCAGAGAGAAAAGTCTCTTTTATATAAAAAGGGATTAAAGCTGGAAAGAAACCGTGACCAGGCTCATCCTCCCCAAATGG
>NW_004567117.1:46875931-46878257 GCF_000260355.1 Condylura cristata | reverse complement strand
GCGGCCCCGCGAGGGCACAAGGACACTGGGGCGCCAGTGTGAGGCGCCCTCCGCCGCGCCGCGTTCCGCTCACAAGCGACGACACGGTGACCCCCAGACACGAGGCCGGGGCTGTCGTCAAAGACAACGGGGCAAACGCCTGGCTGCTCCCTTCGGCGCCTGGCAAAACGAAGCGCACATGCCTTACCTCTCATCTGCTAAAATGGGCGATCAGATTGGTTAGCGCCTGCTTGACAAAAATTACTTCAGAAAGGGTATGAGTTTCCTGAAAATTCCTGAGGAAAAAAATTTTAATCTTGGACTTTTACAAGCAACCACCAAGACATCATGAATATAAAGAACCTCTCACAAAAGTCAGTGCTGTATAATGAAACTGTATAAAAGTTGGTAATTAAACATAATTGAAGGCTGCAGTGAACATATAGGCCTTTGTTCTTTTTAATTCTGGCACTGACTGGGAATTAAAGATAAGAGCTGAAGGCATATTTTAGTCAGCGTCCAGATGTATAAGTCCCAGTGTTCTAAAAGTAATTTAAGCTAAATAAAAGGAGAGAATAGCCAAAAATATTCTGGGTGCCTGCCAGGGGAAACACCTATATTCAGAACATTTAACATAACCTGACTGATCATACTCGTCTCATTTAACAGTGACTCAGAAAAAAAATCTTAAAAACAACAGATATTCTTATAGCCAAGATCTGAATGAACTAAACGGTAGCTAAATAAATAAATCGATCGACACTTTAACAATGATTTCTCACACTGAAGAGGACTGCGTGCAACTGAACATTCCTTCCAGACAAGTACACTTCACTATCGCCAGGGCTCCAGTTTATCTTTTCTGATAGAAATGAAAGAGAATAAAGTAGATGTCATTTTAATAAAGATTATCAGACTAAACCGCACATCTCTGATCTAATAATTCACTGAACTGGTACTAGCTAACATAATTACCACACAGGCAGTGTTATTATAGTCTTTTGGGTTTCTTTTTTGGGAGATGGAAGTGACGGGATAGAAAAATACACAGACACCCTTTACCCACCAGAGCTCCATGGGAACATGAGGGAAACGAGATCAGCTGGTGACGGGCTGAGAGGAAGTACCTCGGGCCTCAGGCCGAGAGCGACAGTGAAGACACATCCCGGCAGCTGAGACTGGAGGGCGCTGGGGCGCTGGGAACAGGCCAGAAATCCAGAGGAAGGCAGCACCAAGCTAGCAGCCGGAAAACACTTGTCTGGCAGGCCAGGACTAACAGGCTGAGGGGCAGCCAGGACTGTGGCGGGAGGGCAGGACGCGGGCGCGGGTAGGCGCGGGCTGGCCCTGCCCCGAGCTCCCTTACGGGGAGGCGGCTCAGAAGTCCGGGGCGGGAGGCCCGCAAGGACTCGGCCCAGCTCAGCCAGCCCCCAGGAGCAGCCTGCCCGCCCCCACCGCACCCAAAACGGTGCCAGTGCACGGCTGGGCGCAAGCTCTTCCGTGGACACGCCCCGCCCGGGCAGTCCCTGCTGCGCACTGCCGGACAGGAGAGAGCCATCCTCTGACCACTCGCTCGCTGGTGGCGCACGAGCACTGACCAGTTCTCTTCAAATGTGGCCTTCAAGGGCCTCCCTGATGGCGCAGCGGGTTGGGACGAAACACTGCAGGCTGGCGGCCGCCGCCTCAGTGCTAGCTTGATCCCCGCCCCAGGGGGTGACCCACAGGGCGCAGCAGACCTCTCCTGACCCCTCAGCAGCGGACTTCATCAGTCAGTCTGTTCTGCTCCCCACTCTGTCTCTGGTGAACCTTCTCACCCCCTGCACCTCGGACCTGCACCCCAGTTCTGTGTGCATAAACAAACAAATTAAAAAAAAAAAAAGGGCCTTCAAAACGGCCTTTCCTGACCAGCCAGCCACTCAGGAATAAGGGCCCTTGAGCAGTTTTACTAGCACAACACCTCATGAAATCTTGTGTTCCCCGAGGCCGGTATCCTCTATCTCACCCTCAGCTCATCAACCCACTCCTGCAGGCCACAGGAGAAGAGGTGCCACCGTCTGGACTCTCAACTTGGGGACCAGTGCGTGTGTTTCAAATGTTAACTGAAGGGAGGAGTCGACGCGTGAATGAATCAGCCGCCCGGAATCAGCGTGGGAAGGCAGCAGCCCCAGGCGTGGGCAGCGCCGTGGCACAGCAGGAGGGGACGCGAGTCCCGACCCGGGGACAGCCTGGCGCCACGCGGAGTGGCCGCTGCCACCGCACGGGGGAAACACCCCGAGCGCGGCCGCCGCTCCACGGAAGCCCACGGACCCAGGGGAGTCGGGCCGTGAGAGCGGGGAGCCAGCAGGGATCC
>NW_004567117.1:46868904-46875751 GCF_000260355.1 Condylura cristata | reverse complement strand
CGCCCGCCGACACCCTCCCGGCAGGAGCATACGCGCCCCGTCAGCACGCGGCTGCCCCAGAACGGCAGGCACGAGGCCCGCCGCTGACTGGACAGGCGTGATGCGGGCAGGAACGCAGGTGGGAAATACACGTCCGTCCCCGTCGGGCCTGACCGAGCTGCCGGTTCTGTCTGCAGAAGACAGAACGAGATTTCCTGAAACAACAACCTTGGCTGTCAGTGGAATCCTGTCTGCCCCGCCAGGGAGCTCTCACCTAGCAGGGTTATCTGTCGTCTGACTCTACTTTGTCACCGAAACAAAACAAACAAAAAACCTGTGTCATTAAAATAAGCCATCGGAGCTGCAAAGCAGTGGCGTGTTTCACCTCCATTCTGGCTCGGCAGAATGTTCTTGTGTAAATGTTTTCTACCGCAGGCAAGCTCACAAACACCTCATTTTTTCCTAAACTGGGACCTTCTCTCTTTAAAGTTTCAGACCTCGAGAGCAGAGCAGAAAGGAGCGGGAAGACCAGCAGGCGGCGGGCGAGGCGGGCGGGGCCGGCTCCGAGCGCCCAGAGGGAGCCGGGGGCCAGTCACAGGCCCAGGCCGGCCGCCTGCGAGAGCCACCGCCCATTTCGATGATGGAACAGGAATCTTGTCCACCGCACAGAAACGCCCATGGGATAAATGGCCAGGAAACAAGAGAGATACGGTAAAAACTTATTAGTGAAATCAGCACCGTTCTTTTAAAAGGGACAGTGCTAGAAATTACTCCGAGGGTATGAACAGAACCTCTTGGCAGGGAAAGACGGAGTCCATTTACGTGCAGAACTTCAGAGTCTGCTAGGGCGGGCACTCTCCTCTCACAACGGAGCAGCCCACGTGTCCAGTCCACCCAAGCCACGGTCGGCAGTCCCACGCTGGCGGTGTGCGGTGACAGGCTCCCGCGGGGAGTCTGCGCTTGCGGTAGCAAACTTTCGGGTTTCGGGAACAGGGGAGGCTTACCTCTGAACTGAGAAACAAGACACCACAGTGAAGCTCGCCCAAAAGCAGACAGAGGCCCTGCTGGGGGCGCAGCGCGTTAAGGGCGCAGCACTGCGAGGCTATTGCAGCCACAGCAGCGCCAGCTCGGTCCCCGCCCGCCCCGGAGGGGACTCCAGGGCGCGGCAGACCCTCCCGGCCCGCCCGCTGCCCCCTCGGCAGTGAGCTTCGTCCATCTGCCTGTTCTGCTCCCCGCTCTGCCTCTGGGGAGTCCTCTCGCCGCCCCTGCACCTCCGGCCTGTACCCCAGTTCTGTGTGCATTCATAAATAAATCTTAAAAAAAAAAATACTTGTGGCATATTAAACTAAATTTTTTCTACATTTTTTGGCAAAAAGTGAAAGAAAAGAGGCGGGGACTGCCTGCGCCTGCGGCGTCCGGCCCATCGGGAACGGCGACGGGAGCCCGGCCACTCCGCCTGTGTCCGTGTCCGCCCGCACTGACCTGTGAGGATGTCCTAGCTGTGAAATCACAGCTGTGCTTAAAGGAATGAGAGCTAACCCCCAGTGTCCAGCGCCCGATGAAACAGAATGCCCCGCCAAGCCCAGGGCTCGGCAGTGGGGGGGAGGCCGGGGGACCCCAGGAGGGACAAGCAGCTGCCCCGGTGGGCAGTGAGGCCGCCCTCGGGCCTGAGCACCCCGCTGCTGCTTACCCATGGCACTGAGACCTAGACCCTTCGCACACTCGTCCCGAGAAGCACTTCCCTGAGAAACAGCTAAGGCTTTCGTCTCCATATGCACAGACAACATGCAAAGCACACCCACTTCTTTTCATGACGAAGTTACTAAGTGGGAGACTCCCTCTCACGCACCGGCCTAAAATGCTTCATCGGTGAGACAGGCCTGGGCCCAGTGCACCTTCTGGGTGTGCTGTGGAGACTTCGCCTCGTGGCGCGGGGACACACAAAAGCAACAGCGCCGATGGGAAAGCTGGGCGCCGCTCCCCCTAGTTACACAGCCACTCAAAGCCCAGCTGACTGCGAGCTCGGAACTGGGAACGCCATCGCCATTGTCGCGTGCACCTGGCTTTCACGTCAGATATACTTATTATGGCTGCTTCAATTGTGGTAATTGGGGATAAGCTCGTCTTCTAGATTACTATTAGCGAATTCAGAGAGTCATAAAGATCGTTTGGCTTACTATGCTGAAAAGAGAGGTACTTATTTAAGATAAGGAATACTTTAGAATGAACTTGCAAATTAATTGAAGTTTATTGTTTTGGAATGTGACCTGAATGTCGCTATATTTAGCTGTTTATATCTAAGTATACCAGACTTCAGAAACACAGTAGTGTACTGCCTCAAAGTAAGAGATGCAAATTTTAGAGACAAATCTAGAGACAAAAAAGTATCTTCTTACACAATCCACCATTTCGGAGGTTCACGAAGCCAACAAACATTTGAAATTATTTAGTTTTCGCTGCTAATGACAGTCACACTGACAAAATGTACTGGTTCATCAAAGTACAGTATAAGCACATGAGTCCGTTTGTAATAAATTATCATTTTTGCATAGATCAGTCAAAGCACAAGGCCTAAGTACTGCAAACAAAATGCATTATTAATTTAATTGTCACAGCCGATTTGGCTAACTTCTATTACTCTTTGCCGTAATATGCCATGCACAAGAGGGGAGAATCAAATTCAAAACATAAAGAAATAAACTGATTACACCGGCCTGAAGAAATTAAAAAATAGCAAGCTTGCAGAATTACAGCCAAAGCATCAATGTTTTAAATAGGTAAGAAAAGATGGGCAGCTTAACCCCGACAACGGTTATGCCCAAAGTGGCACTTTCACAGGCTGCTCCGGAGTCTGCGTCTCCCAAAGCCTGCAAAGGCGTCACTGTGCTCTCCGGGGCCCGCGGGAGGGCGGGTGGCGTGCAGCCAGATACGGCCACGCGCATCTCAGCCGGCTTCTGCGCGGGTCTGGCTGCGGCGGCGGCCGGCGGCCCCGCCCGGGCTTCCGCACAGGCGGACACGTGTCTCCCGGCACAGGGTGTCACACGCAGGCGTGCCCGTGACGCGGACACGTCAGCGGGGCAGACACTCGCCAAAGATGTTTGCTTACATGAACTGGGCGACCTGGAGCTCCTGCGTGAGCCGGACGGCGGCGAGCGTCTGCACCTGAGATCCGTTTTCTGATTTGGGGACCAAAGACAGCCAGTGCCAGAGGAGAGGAGAGGCTCGTCCAAAGAGAAAGACACGCCTCCTCTCCTGCCCCTCGTCACCTCTGGAACGCCTGGGAGCGGGGTGGGTGAGGAACGGGACAGCTGGGATTTCCAAACTCCTATCACCACACAAAGGAGGAAGTTGAGAATTTTTTAAGGGTTTGACAGGTATATGGTGGTAAACTTTTCACTAACAAGAAAAAAGCAAAATGATGCATTCGAGTCAAAATGTATTCCTGATCCAGGGAGAGCAAGGAGCATTTTCTTGTACTAAACACCGACCGAGGTGGTTGCACTCACAGGTAGTGACACACACTACGTGCCTACATGGAGAAATTCTCATTGAGAGGCGATGTCATGAGCATGAGGAAGCTGGGCCAGACTAAGGAAAAGGACAATGAGCCATGATCTCTTCAGCGAAGTAGGTGTGTGTCCGAATGTCAGTCCTGTGTGCTACGAAATGAGGTGCGTGACGGGCTGCTAGGAGGGTGGCAGACACCCAGCGCGCCTGTGACATCAACGAGAACAAGAAGTAGGGGCACGTGTCGTTTCTGCTTCCTAAAGCACTTATGGAACAAGTATGGCAATTCCACACTAGACTTGGACCATCCCGAATTTTGTCAATTTCATGTGTGATGCATTTCACCTACTTCAACGCGCATCTTGGTTCAAATTCACTGTGCTACTCAAAGAAAAGGTGAGGAACCGAAAGGCAAGAAGCAGGCAGACGCGACACCCCAGCACTGTGACGCGGGCGCGTCACGGCCACAACGCCACTGCAGCGAAGAACCTGCCGCCGCAGAGGTCACGTGACAGTCCTTGCAAACACCGTGTTTGCATGCTAAAATGGCAGGAGCACTTTAAAGGTTTTCAAAAGGCCATGAAACGTCTACCAATGTGGCACAGGGCCGAGTGCAGAACGTGTCATTATGACACTGGAAGACCACATCAGGCACAAGCCGCCCTGCGCTGCTGCAGGGTCTCGGTCCCCACCGTGGAGGGCGGGGTGACAGGCTCGCTTGGGGGGGCCTGGGGGCTGGGCACCAGCTCCGGGAGACGCTGGCTGCAGAGGCGGAAACAATTCCAAGTGGCCGCGCTCACCCGGTGGCTTGCGGGGCTTACTGAGTTCGCCTACCAAGTGGAGTCTGCGGGTGACGCTAATTACGCTACAGAGCAGGAGAGAGGAAAACCTGGCAGTTGAGGACACAATAATTGCAGTGTTATTCTTCATGACATAGCAAGTGCATTATTATTCGGGGGATGACACAAGATGTATTTCTTTATTCATAACAGCAATAAGTAGCTCATTGGTAAGGATTTTAAAATGCTATTTTAAAACCTCAAAATAACAATAAAGTAAAAATAGACGTGTAGTCCTGCGTCTCTGTTTCGGCTTATCGCAAGCAATCACACAGGTCATTCCCTCTTACTTAACACTTCTGGTTTCACTAATTCAAGGTTCCTCCAATCCTGTGGAAAATCTGTAGCTCAGATTTTTTAAATATCATTAAATACTTTTATGGGAGGGTGGCAGGAGATGCGACATGCAGGCTCAAAGTTCCACAACTGCAAAACGTGATGACCTGATTTGATAAAGTCAAGAATGACCCCACTCCACAAAACTTAAAGCGAACATTAATTGTATTTGTAAAATGCCAAAAAAAAAAAAGTGGAGGCAGTTACCTTTCCTTTGGGGTGCCGACTCCATGCTTGCCTAGTAGGTGAGTATTTAAGTGCTTCTTCATGACAAAAGCAACCCTAAAAAAGAAAGAAAAGTAATTAGACAACTGAGACTTGACTTTCTGCTGGAAACATGCACGAGACGGTGCGTGAGACGGCGGGAGCGTGGCGGGCTGGAAGCCCGACGCACCCCACGCGCCCCGGCTGGTGACTGCAGCGGAAGCCCTGGCTGCGCGGGCTGTGGCCTGCGGCCCCCGCCTGCGCTGCCCACCAGTCAGCCAGATCACGCAGCGGCTCCACGTAGCAGTCCCTGGCCCCAGCTGACCCCACACGGCAATCATGACGTGATTTGGGAAAATGTCATTTTATCAAATCTCCCAGGAGCTATGAAAACGAATGGCTTTCACAAAGCTTCCTTGGAAACGTGGTGGAAGTCTGAAAGGGGTTTTCAAGTGCTGCCTCCTCTCACCGAGGGCAGCGCAGCAGCGGCCAGCCCGCCCCGGGACTGCTGGGACGACTCCGCTCTAGGTCGGAGGCACCAGGCTGAACTGGCTGGCGCTCCTGATCAGCAAAACAAAAGAGCGGCTGTTCAACTTTCAGTGTAAAAGGGCTCGCAAACATTTCTGTTAATTATGGATTACAGCTGTCCTTCATAAAGTTAATTACTAATAGCTGAAAGGCAATAGAATGTATTTGCATATGTACATGAAAGGCATGACATATGCAAAAATATGATTTTAATTAGCATTCTACGATATGAAGGGCTACAAATCAAATTGGCATGCTATAAGATTCTTAACATTAAACACCGAATTCATCTGGACATGTTTGCACAGACGGGCAAGGGAAGAGTGTCGTGTTCTGTGGCCTGACGGGAGAGGCAGGTGACAGCGGCCGCAGCGACAGTGTCTGAAGAGGTGAGTGATTCTTGGCGCGTCTGGTCTGTTTTGGCTACGCTCCTGTCATGTTAAAGACTCAGTTTTGAGGCTAATAGATTTGTATTTTTAAAGTGACTATGACTTCATTAATCAAATAACGCACCTCCATATGCTGAGCGTAACCTAGTCTTTTTATGTATTAAGTAATAGCTGCGCAAGACATGCTTTATGACAATAAATTCCTGACCACATCATCGGTCACCAAAATGAAAAAATCACTATGTATGTAGAATCAAACCGTGGTGATGTTAAATGCTTAGTGACATGAACAGGGTAAGATATTTGATTTGTTCCTGCTTGATTTGAACAAGATAAATAACATTTTTCATTTCCTTAAAAAAGAATACAGTGATAATGATGGTCTACGTAAGTCATAACTCCCTCCCGTCCTCTATTTTCCTATAATTAAAAAATCATAAAGCTAACAGCAAAGAGCAAAGGTTAAGAACCCAAAGTTGCAAAGCACAGCTTATTTACATGGCCACGTCTAATTTAAGGGATCTGCGCTTTAGAAACCACAGTGCAATTTTTAACAGAAAAAAATTGGCTTTTAAGGATTAAAATTAAAATATTACATGCACAGGGGAGCAAACTAAAGTAAATCAAGAGGGAAAGGTGTAGCCTAAGACAGCATGCTTATACGATCTGCTGAATGACTGTGATACCAAAGGCTTATAACAATTTTAGTACAGAAAAATTATAATTTTTTGGATTTACATGATTTTAATAAATTTTTTAAAATACAGCTGAAGTTGTCACACGAAAACTATTCATTCATCGAAAATCTGACTTAAAAGTCCAAATGCTCTCCATCTGGTCTAACTAACCTGTGCACGCCACAGACTTCGCCACACCGGTCGCCTGCATCGGCCCTCTGAGCCCAGCGTGGCGGACCCGCGACCTCGCCGCCTGCAGGGACCCGCAGCCAGCGCCTCTGGCTCCCGAAGGCCGCCTGGCTCGGCCGCCATCGTGAGAGTATAGATTTAAGCTTTTAGCACAGAATGCTTGGGAGGGTTTACAAGCTCCATGCCGTGAGAAGCGGGG
>NW_004567117.1:46867042-46868224 GCF_000260355.1 Condylura cristata | reverse complement strand
GCCACGGACTGGGGGCCGGGGGGAGCGCCGGTGAAGGAGAAGCTGGTCAGACTTGGGTGTGTTTTGTAATGAGCCAGAGGACTGTCCAGCTGGTGGGAGGCGGGCTGCAAAAGAGGGACGTGACGGGAGACCCCAGAGGGCTCCGTCTGGGCAAACCTGAGGGCGGGGGAGGACCGGGTTGGTGAAACCCGTCAGACTCCCACCAGGAGCCTGGGGCCACCCTCCAGGAAGGCCCTGAAATCGCTCGAACACAGCCTGCTTTAACGGCTCCTCCGAGGTGCTTCCGGTCTGGGAAGCCGCATCGACTGCCACGCAACCGCACACACGCAGCCGTCGCTCCTGCAGGTTTCTGCAAGCCCCGCTACGCCTGTGGCGGTCACGCAGCCACGCAGCCACCTGCAGCCACCTACGCGGCCACGGAGCGCTCGCGGCCATCGGCAATAAACACACGTCCGACCAGAGAGGAAAACCAAGCACGCGCCGTTGTCCTTAATCACTCAAATAAGGAAACTGTTCACTGCGTTTAAAAAGGAAATCTTTACCATATGATGTAGACACGCACTAAAAATTAATGGCTTGTGAACCAGGTCGGAGAAAGAGAAACAAGAACAGTCATGTTAGAACTGAGCATCCAGCCAGGCCGCCGCGAGAGGCCGCCCCCCCGCCCGGCCCCCCCATGGAGCGCCTCCCCTGGACGGGCACAGGCAGCTGAACCTCAGAGGTGCTGAGTGTGTCAGGGCCCGCCGGCGGCCTCGGGGTTAAGTCTCAGAGCCATCACCGCTGCAGCCCCGCTCGATCCCCGCCAGGGGGTGCCCGCTGGCGCGGCAGGCCCCTCCTGACTCCCCGCTGCCCCCTCAGCAGTGGGCTTCGTCCACCTGCCTGTCTCTGGAGCACTCGCTCACCTCCCACCCCGTACGCTGGCTGGCACTCCAGCGTCTGGATGCATAAAGAGGTAAAATAAATCTTTAAAAAAGAAAAGGAAATTTCCACTAAGAAAGAATGTAGAACACGTTTGATGATTCATAAGAGACAGAGCTTCTCTCAGGCAAACACCCTGCGTGCTGAGCTGAGCCAGTCTGGACCGTGAGGTGCCCAGAGCACAAATCAGAACGGCTCCTCCAGGCACCTGCGAGGCAGCGCGGTCCCCAGCCCCCCACACACCGCGCCCACACACACACTGTG
>NW_004567117.1:46862987-46864341 GCF_000260355.1 Condylura cristata | reverse complement strand
GGGGAGCAGGCCGGGCCACAGGAGACGGCGGAGACCAGGCGGGCCGGGGGGTGGGGGTCCCCTCCCGGCCGGGGAGCTGGGGCCCGCCAGGGCGGTTCCTATTACTGGCCCAGCTGCGCGGGGGACCTCGCCCGGTGGGGAGAAGCCCAGCCGTGGCGTCTGCGCGCAGGGCCGCCCCGCCGCCGGCCGGGCCGAGAGCGAGCAGACAGCGGAGAGGCCGCTCTGGCTCTGCCCCAAGACAAAGCGCGAAACAGCGAGTTTTCTGACGCGGACGAACCACATCCCGGAACAAAGCAAAGAATATTTGCAGAAATACAAAATAGTAGTGACACAGGGAAATTCACAGTTCAGAATAAAATGGAAGCTCAGCGGCCTTCTAGAGTAGGAAATATGGCCCACAGAGGAGGAGAACTAACCTACTAAAGCCAGCCCAGGGCTGGCCGTCACGTAAAGAAGACAGCCAGGGGGCTGGGAGCCGCTCGACGTCTCCCTGCCTGTGTCCACGGTTAGTCTGTGTCAGACGGGAGCTACGCCCAGCTCCTTCACAGACACATGAGAGCACAACACAGCGATCCAGAACTAAGCTACAGTGAGAGAATAAATGCAATGTTGGGATGAATGGCAGGTTAGACTTCAGAACAGTGAACCTGAAGAAACCAGAGCAGAAAGTACAAATCAATAACAAACACCAGAGACAGAAAAGAAGATTCTTGAATAGGAAACTGAACTAGCTGCCGACTTGAGGCAGGGTAACTGAAGCAATGCTGGCACAATTTCAGAGCTTAAGAAAAGCTGTAAACCCACAGCTACAAATAAGCCAATAGTAAAGAAAAACATCTCAAGCACAGCCAGAGGAAAGGAGACGTGTGCAGAGCATGAAGGCCGGAATGCGGGCGCACTGGCGCTCAGGGCCAGGCGGGAGCGGCGGAAGAAGCGCGGACGGCCTTCGCCTCACACTGGCCACAGTTCTCAGAACTATCTCAGAATGGGTAGGGCCTCGGAAAAACCCAAAACTACAGCTCTTCTACGAGTGTCGCAGGAGAAAATTTTGTGACCTTGAGTTAGGCAAGGATTCCTTGGATGTCACGCCAACAGCAGGGTCCATTAATAAAACAAAACCACAAATTGGACGATTGCACAATTTAAAAGTTGTCCTCTTCCAGAAGGAATCAAGGCTGAGATAAAATATGTGCACATCTCATATTTGATGAAGGGTTTGTAGCTACAAAGCGGAGTACGGAACTCAAAAATCGGTTAAAAGGGCTTTTATGAGGAATCCAGCTCAGTCTCCACCTCTCAGAACCTCGGTCTCTGGTGTCCATCACGGCCTAGTACTTTCTGCTCCAGTTTCGTC
>NW_004567117.1:46861248-46862222 GCF_000260355.1 Condylura cristata | reverse complement strand
GGGGGGTCCAGGTGGGGGTGAGGTCCCAGGGGGGTGATGCCCAGCTTGTGGGGGGACCCAGGTGGGGATGAGATCCGGGGGGGTGATGCCCAGGTTGTTGGGGGGATCCAGGTGGGGGTGAGGTCCGAGGGGGTGATGCCAAGGCGGAGGATCCAGGGGGGCGAGACCCAGGGGGGCGAGGCCAAAGGGCACTCCACTCCCCCCGCTCAGACTGAGTGCAGGACTCGCCTGGTTCGGGCGTCGCCTCAAGTGCACACATTCTCCCTTAGAAAGCATGGGCCCCCCCCACCCCCACATCGAGTCAGGAAGGCGCTTTGTGCCCCGATGTCGGCATGACCCAAGTATCGGGCTGTGATGAAGTAGGAGCGAGTTGGTGCAGTGTCCGCAGTCTCCTCCGGGACAAAGGAGGAAACGAGGACGACCAGGAAGGCCGGGGGCAAGGCCAGGCGGCTCGGAGCGGGCCGGCCTGCGAGCTCGCCAGGGCGCACGCAGAAAGGGCTCGGGAAAGGTCGCAGGGAGGTGAACAGTGCTCAGAGTGCGCCTTCGTGGGGCAAAGCTCAGGTGCAAATGGAAAACGCTTTCGGAATCCACTTGCAAAAAAGCCCTGAGAGGCACGAAGGCCCCAAAGCCAGCCCCTGCTCTGGCAGCGGGTCCTGGTTTAGCGGACAGGATCACGGATGAGCGTGACCCCTCGGGGCGCGGGAGGGCCAGCCGGCGGAATGTGGCCGCGGCTCCGAGGGGCCGCGAGGGGCCGGCCCGGCTGCGACGCCGACACCACGAACGCCACGAGCAGACACGTTTTCACAATCATTTCCAGCAAGTCAGTGAGCAGTGGACAAACTACAAAATGGCCAAGAGCATCTCACGGATGAAACGGCTGGTGGGCCCTCTCCTCAGTGCGCCGAGCAGCGGTCACATACTAAAACGTCGCTGGCCAGTGAATTTCGGGCTCCGTTTCACCCTGGACACGTGCC
>NW_004567117.1:46860098-46860537 GCF_000260355.1 Condylura cristata | reverse complement strand
GTGTGCCGGGGGCGGGCGAGGAGAGAAGGGAAGGCAGGGCGGGCGGGCGGGAGAGGGCCGACCCCGCAGGCACAGCCCCACGCCCTCGCGGCTCTGGCTCATATTTCCAGAGTAAAATGACGGCGATGGAAGCTATTCTGCATGGTACAGTGGCGATGGCTGACAAATGAGAGTTCCGGGGCTGCGTTAGTCCCCTGCCTCATCTGCCACCCTAATGACAGCGGCCACCTGCTGTTTTATTGTCACAGCTGGAGCCAGTTCACACTCCTTGGTGCCGAGCTCTGCCCATGAGCACCACGCGCTCGCCTCGCCTCATTACTTTGATGAACTTTTTATGGTCAGCACCCATGAAGACCTCATCCAGACGACGCGGCGCGGCTGGCTTCGGGACTCCCTCCGTGGCGCGAGGGGACGGCGCGGCCCACGGGGCCGAGCGAGC
>NW_004567117.1:46857682-46858986 GCF_000260355.1 Condylura cristata | reverse complement strand
GGGAGGAACGCGGTGCTGGCTCCCAAAATCGCAGGGTTTTACATCAAAACTTTCTTAGAATAGATTCCCAGAACACATACATTTTTGAAAACAATTTACGCTAAAAAGCGCTAGTCATTAATTTACAAATAGGCAAAACTTAAATTTCCAGGTGACATCATTGTTTAATCAGCCAAGCGATTTCTAAACGAAGATGACAAAAGGCCAGCCTCAGAGAAGATGCCCGCGCACTCCGATTTCACGTGGATTCGGAACGCGTCGGGAGCAGACGCCACCTTCCGCTCGCGGGCGACAGCTGCCTGTCGTGGCGCAGGCTGCTCTCCTTGTGGCTCTGCCGAGCTTGGGGACTCCCGGCAGCAATTTAGCAACACGCCAGACTTAGGGCTTCTGGAGCTGAACTTGGAAAAGCGGGTAAAAACACCGATGAGTTGCAGCTTGTGCCACTGAATTTCCTATCAGTCAACAAAGTATGAGAAAATGACTTATCCAGTTTCGCGCACTGGCCTTTCCTCGGGCTAATGATCGCTCGTGAGGCCCGGGACGCCCCTTCAGGCGGGGCGCTGGCGACTGAGTGACACCCGTGGAAGCACCGAGTTGTGAGGAGCACCTTCTCCGAGAGATGGTGAGGAGGAGAGAGGAAGGACCCGAGCAGCCACGGCTCCCGGGCACAGAGCAGCCGGAGAACGGGCTTCGCCGGCTTCGCACGGCCACCGCCGGAGGCTCCCGAGGGCGGCCGCGAGGGACAGGGGACCAGCCGGGCCTGCGCTCAGTCCAGGGGACCAGCCGGGCCTGCGCTCGGTCCAGGGGACACAGAGACGGGCGCCCCCAACCCGCGCGCAGCCCGGCGCGCCCCCGGACTCGCTGCAGGAGCCTGTCTCTCCCAGGAAGCTGGCAGGGAAGAGGCCGAGGGCGGGCACAGAACACGTGCCCTGCAGCCGGAAGCATCCTCCTGGAAACGGGGCGTCGTTTCAGGCAAAGTGGAAATGCGGTGACCTTCGGGTCACTGCGTCGGAAATGCCAGAACTACAAGTCTTGGGTTTTTACAACACCGATATAAAGTCTGTCGTTTCAGCCTAAATCCTTGACGCCTGATGGCCACAACCAGCCATCAGGAGCGACGTGTACTGGCCCGTGAAGAGTCCAGAACTCCACCTCCTTTCGCCTACATCGACAAATCCCCACGCAGACTTACTTCCCGAAACCACCGAACGCCACCCGCACGACGCAGACTTACCCCAAAGGCCAGACCCGCACGGGCCGGGGCGCGTCATCCGTTCGCGGGTGCCCGGGTCCGGTCTCCGCCG
>NW_004567117.1:46855182-46856357 GCF_000260355.1 Condylura cristata | reverse complement strand
CTCGCCCCCACAGAACACAGGGAGCTGAGCAGGAGCAGGGCCTGTGTCTGCCCGGGGCGCCTGGACGAGAGGAACACAGCGACGCTCAGTGACTACACTAGAGCAGGGCGACTCCAGACCAGACAAGCCAATCCCACGCGCTGCACATTCCCTCAAAATTCTACCCCAGCCCGAAGTGCCACGTGAGAAAGGAGGTGCCTCACCAGCACAAGAGAAACAACTCCACCAGCCCTCTCTGGTCCCTTCTGCCGCAAGAGGGAGCCCCGGCGCGGACGCCTCAACACCCAGTCGCGGGCACCGGGCCCTGGCGTGCACACGAGGGCGCCAGGCCAGGCGGGCACAGAACACTTTGCTTCGATTGGTAGGTTAAAATGAATGACTATAAAACTCAAGTCCCCAAAAAAGAGAGACCAGCCCTTGCTGTCCACCTGCACTCCGTGGCAAGATGAACACTTCATAACAGCCAACCTAGGAGAAAAGACCACAGCGGCAACTCTGACGAGCGCTCTTAGATGCGGACAAGCCGCCATCACGCGGCCTCCGAGGGGCGCTTCACACAGCTACCAGGAGCTGCAAGAGTTCTTGCTGCTGTATTTCTAGGGATGGAATATTATATTTACTTTCCCTTTTGCAAAGGAGTCTGGAGAACATTTGTATACACATGCTATTAAATTTTTAGTTATAAACAAACAGCTTAATTTAGTAAAAGAAAAACTGGGCCCAACAGAAACCTCTAGCTCCATGTGGGCAGGCTTAGCCTAAATTTAAACCTAGTATCGAGACAAAAGTTGAAAGACAGTTGCAAATCCACCATAAAAAAAAACAGAAGCCCTGTGCCATGCCTGGAGGAGAAGTAAAGCCCAGTAACTGTCTCCAACATGCTGTCAGATGTGAACCCTGACAGAGAGAATTTAGTAATCCTAAATATGTCAGCAGACTTCAGCAAGTAGGCAAGTAACCAGAAAGTCACCATTGTCCCTGTGCAGAACGACCGTACTAGAATCTTATTTAGGCTCTTCCGTACTTTGCAAATAGCCCACAAACAAGGTCTTCGTAGGCTTCTCCGTGTGTCCCCGCTGGGGGCGCGGACACCCGTGCAGGCAGGGAGCAACCGAAGCCCCTCCCACACCCCCACTCCCGCCGGCCACGGAGGGCGAGCCCGGCAGGCCCACGGC
>NW_004567117.1:46849088-46851021 GCF_000260355.1 Condylura cristata | reverse complement strand
CTGCCCTGAGCCAGCAGCCGCAGGAGGCCGATAGGGCGCCGCCCTTGTTCGCCAGGAGCCTTCCCCGGCTCAGTCTACCTGAAGCGTTAGCCGTGCGCCCTTGAAGTCTTAGGGACATCCTGGGCGTACAGCTTTTTATCGGTACAGAATTTCCTTTAATTCATTGCTCACAAGCCTTTTCATTTGATATTTCTTGATTTTTACTTTTTAATATGTACCTTTGGGTCCTAGAAAATGAAAACGGGACGGACCCTTTACACGGTTTATCCTCGGCCTGAGTCTTCCCTGGAAGTCTGCTTTGCTGGTAGCTGAGTCTCCGAGGCAGACTCCTCCCAGGGAGCCAGCAGCCTCCTGCTGAGAGCTGCCGGAAGCTCGTGGCCGCCTTACGCTCATATCCAGGCTGGGTATGAGCTTTTCAGAGAAACAGGGAAGCAGCGTGTGAAGATCAGGGCATTTGCCTGAAAGGAAGGCGCCTATTTCGACAGCTGTCCACACTCCCATGGCCGACCACGGAAATGTGCATTTCAACTCGCTACCTCTGGCCCGGGGGCCCCAGGAGTAAGAGCCAAGAAAAGCGAAGCCTCACAAGTGAGCAGTTACGGGCCGTCCCTGCTCTGACCCCGGTACAGAATTTCCTTTAATTCATTCCTTAAATTCTCTGCATCAGGGGCAGGAGACTACGGTGCTGAAGCAAAAAGCCAAGCCCTAAGCACCCCTTCCCTGCAACCCTTAATCCGAATATTCGAACCAACAAACCGACCAGCTCTTCACCCACAGGAAGCATTACTCAGGGAAATCCCACACCTGTGATCAGAGGGAAACCCTCGGCACTGAGGAAACCGGAAACAGGCAGCCAAGTGCGGGCACGGCTTCCGCTCGGAAACAAACGCGGCCGACGTGCCAGTCGTCTCTGGCAGACAGCAAGCCTCAGGACACCAGGGTCGGGGCAGCAGCTGAAGCCCACTTGTCCTGTCGGAAATCTGAACGCACACAATGAAGCGTGCGCTGCAGGTTACAAAGAACGAATGTCAAACGTTGCGGCGGGACAAAGGATGGCTGTCTCAGGTTCAGTGACTTACTAATGTCCTCAGATGACAGGTGGAGGCAGGGAGCAGGAGGCTTTCACATGACAAAGGAGTCACCCAGGAGGACAAACACCACTCAGAGCAGCGGGCGTCTTCTCCAGGCTCCTTGAAACAACCGAGCCTCCGCGCAGGGCTGGCGGCCAGCCTGCCGGCCGGTCGGTCAGCCAGCGCTCGCCCGGGCCGGACCCCGCACGGCTGTGCGGCGTCTGAACGGACAGGATGGAGACGTGCCCGCCACCTGCCTGCGGGCTCCCTGCCAGGCCGCCACGCGCAGGAGCCGGGCTCCTCAGAGCGCCAGCGGGGACCCGGCCGCGAGCCGGCCGGACAAGGCGCTCCGCCCTATTCTCAGAGACTCAATGGAGCTTTAAAGAAATTCAATAAACTACCACAAGCTCCAACACAAAATGCATACACAGACCCTGAAGCAAATGTGTCCTGCTGGTTTGGAAAGTCAGCACTGAACTGTCCACACAGACGTTTAAACGCCGTCCCGGGGAGCCGGGCGCACAGAGGTCTCCGATCATCACTTCCCCGTGCCCGTCACTCCCGGGACCGTCCAAATCTAAGTATGCGCCACCCGCGAGGATGTAAAAATCAGATTACTCCTCGCACCTGCGGTGTGGAGCGCGACGCAGTGAGACACCACGCGCTCGGTTACTAAAAACAAGAAAGCGAGCTGGCCATCTGTGCCGGCGCGGAGCGTGTCAAGCGGCGTAAGTTAGGAGAAAGACGAGTACCGGACAATGGCACTCGTGCGTGGACTGGAGAAGCGAAACAAAGAACAGGCAGATCAGACCCTAGAAACCTGTAAACTGTGACAGCGGAGGACAGGGCGGGAGCAGAAGGCG
>NW_004567117.1:46845021-46848073 GCF_000260355.1 Condylura cristata | reverse complement strand
TAGAGAGGGGAACCCGGTTCCTGACTTTAAAGACAGGTGTCTAGAAAGGCGGCAGATCCAGACTCATCTCTATCTCGGCTCCCAAACTGTGGCGCTGAGAGTATGCCACAGGACAGCTGACAAAGCCGAGTGGGCATCACACGACAGCTGTGCCTACGGTACAATCCATTGAGAGACTCAGGCCAGAAACAGTACTAATTACGCATAAATGTTAAGAGGGAAAAATGAATGAAGTGATGAAACTGCATCATTTTCAAGTGAAAATCAATGCATTCTAAGATCCAATAACGCTCCCTGGGTGATAAGTGTACAGCACAATCAGGACTGTAAGCTAAACTCTAAAATTAAAGCTCTAATGCGTTAACCTATATTTTATTCAAACAACCACTAAAAAACCATTTTCCTTTACGACTGACAAAAGTTATAACACTGGAAGATCGCGTGTAAAAAGAGAAAGGGCTTTACAACGATTCTGATGTAACCATTAAAAAAATATCCCTCAAAACGATCCTGCCTACATTTTTGCTATTTCCAAAACGCGCGCGCACACACACACACACACACACACACACATTCAGTTCAACTCACAATAAGGTCCCCTATGGCCATTGCCTAAAAGATTTTTCTTGGAATTAAAAAAAAAAAAAGCATGTAAATTAAGGTGACTGAAACATGCTTTCATCTCGCAGAGCAATATGGTAGCTATTCATCACCTAAAGTCATGAAACACTAGGTCTCGTCCTTAGCATATTCTAATGAAGCCTATCATGCAAATGAGAGTGACCTTTCCCTGGGTTCTGCGGGTTCACATTTATCCCAGGAGTACGCGGAGTTTGCCAATACAAACTAGCCAAAGACTGGTAATTACTGTAATCAATTAGTAGTTAGTGTCGTTCTGCTCATTTTCAGCTAATGTCAACGGAGCCATTTTTGAAAGCGCCACCCTTGACAACAGCTCTTCTGTTGCTGTGCTTCGGGGGGCCGGGGGCGTGAGCGGAGGGCCGGAGCGCTCCAACCGGCAGCGTGGCCGCGAGGTGCGGCTTCCGGCGCGGAGACGCCACGAGGCCCCGAAGTTGGGAGCGGACAAAGACTCAGGCAAAGTTGCATCTCCTTAAAATGACATTGAAGTTTGCTGCCTATACAATTAAACATTAATATTTAAATATTTAAATGAAGGACACTCTCCTGGACAGCAGTTCAGACTCGGTGGGACTTGGGCACCTTCCGCCACGGTTGAGCAAGCAGGCCGTACCCTCTGCGCGGGAACGCTGCAGCCTGCGGACAGTTATGGATAGCAAACATTACGGCAGCCGGTAATTAAAGGAGAAACTAATACTGTCTCAGAGATGGGGGTTCTGAAAAGGAAAACCATTTATCACGGCTCACAGTGCTCACAACCGAAATGAATTATCTTCGCGTGAGCACATGTCCGTTTGCAGCCCGCGCGTCCGCCAAGCGCAGGGAGCCTCTGGCCGGCCGGCGCCCAGCACAAGCGCAGCAGGCGAGGGCACTCACGCCCTGCACGGCGTCCCCCCGGACGTCAGCAGGCCCCAGCGGCGGACACCGGCCCAGTCAGGGCGGCAGGAGCCCAGAGAAGGCGCTCGCGGACGGGGCGTCCGGCACCCCCGCCCCGGGCCTTCCGCAGCGCTGGCAGGAAACGCCTGCGTGCGCGAGCTACTGCAGAAAACGCTCCTCTCACGCCCACTCGCGCCCTGGCACAGGCCCGGCCCACCTGTGAGGGAGGAGACAGTCAACACCCTGTTCTGAAAATTCGTGAGAGGAAACGGAGGTCACTCCGTGCCATCTCCGAAGTCACCCAACAGGAGGCGGTGACGCCGCGCTGCGTGGCTCCGCTGAGCTCCCCGAGCCACAGGCGCCTCAGCGCCAACCGCGCTGGCCCACGCCAAACCCGACCCCGGGGCCACGCTGTCCTGAGCCCGGACCAGCCCGGCTCTTACGAACGTGCGTCGCAGCCGGCGAGCAAATTACTGGTTTTAAATAAAGAAAACACTCGGAAAGGGCCCCGGGGCCAGCAGCACAGGGACAGGTGCCCCTGCCCATGGCGCCACGCCGGCCGGGGAGCCCAGGAGCCCAGAGCGCAGCGGAGGGCTGGCCGCCGTCCTGCGCCGCCCTCGCCTGTGACTGAATCTCACACGGTAGCATAAACCAGCTCCCTCAGTGAAAAAAAATCCACAAAGAAGAGCAAGGCTTCAGAGGCACGCGCCTGCCTGGGCAGAGACACCCGCACGCCACGCACGGCACGCAGGTACCGGGCTCCACGCACGCTCACTCGTGGGCCCCGGCGGGGCCTCGCTGGGACCGCGCCTGCCGTCACGTGAGAAAACGCGGTGCCACCTACGGCAACAGCAGCCACCTATTAATTTTCACCCTAACAGATAACAAATAATGATGATTGCTTAATACGTATGTACATATAAATGCATAATTATGTATTGATTAGTTTAGCTTTTAGCAAAACACAGGGGTATATTGCATTTCTCCAGAGTAAGATAGTATTTTTAAAAATTATACCAACAGACCATTAGCATTGAGTGAATTTATTTTCCCCAACAGTGCTAAAGATATGCAAAATTTTCATTCTTTAGAGTTGCATAGTAAATGATTAACCCAGCTCTGCTCATTATCTCGCTTAACAAAACTTCTCTAAAAACAAATACATCAGAAATGCCTCCAACATTCCTGAATAAATAAATTACAGGCCTATTCAGTGGCAGCAATGATATTTTAAAAAGCTTGTGCAAGCTCAATGTACAATTTTATTACAAAACCACACTTGATAAAAGAAAAAACTGTCCACTTTTTCATTCTCTGCAGAGTTTTACTAACAGCCATGGCTTCTCAGAGATGAACAAACTTGATCATGGCGACATATCTAGCAAGTATGTTCCAACAGATCACAGTCGCTGCTAATTAGGAGCTGACACTTCTCCTAAGAAAACTTTTAGGAAGCAAAACTGCTTTTCCCTCAGAGTGGGGACGTGAGGGGGAGGCTAACAGGGCCGCGCCTCCCCGCCGGCCCGGGAGCGAGCAT
>NW_004567117.1:46843028-46844921 GCF_000260355.1 Condylura cristata | reverse complement strand
GCGCCCACGCTGACTGCAGCAGGCAGAGAGCCCACGCCGAAGCCCGGCTCCCGCAGGGCCGCAGCGGACGGCAACGAGACACCGTCCCAGGAGACCGGCCGCACCGGCCGGGGTCTCGCGGCCGCTAGCTCTGAGCCGAGGCAGAGAACGGAGGGGCCGTGACCCTTAAACACTGGCTGGGCCTTGCATAAAACTAAAAGCCATCTGGTGAAGAAATCGAGTGCGTTTCCACTCATCTGCACGAGGTAACGATTTCGTGTCCTGAGTTTCGATTTGCGCAGAGTCTGGAGCGAGGCTCGCGCGAGCTTCACACGTTGTGATTCACGACGATGCGGCATCTCAGTCTCTCCGTGAGCTAATGAAGTGCAGAAAGCACCTTTCTAATGCAGAGATTTAAAACCACGCCAGGTGCCTTGAAATTGCCCGGCTGATGCTCTCTTATGAGAAAGTCGGATAACAGCCGGCGTCTGTCTGGAAATTTACCAGCTGACACCCGTCCCTGACGCGGGGCAGCCGCTGGCCTCGCAGCCGCGACCCAGGCCGGGCGGCTGGTCTGCTGGGCGGGGCCCCGCGCGCTGCTCCCACGGCGGGCACGCGGCCAAGCGGATTAAAAAGGAGCCGGCCAGTCACTCTGCCCATCTCAGAACTTCCGCTCCGTGGAGTGGGCAGATTCAAGGCGTAACACAGAATTTAGTTACTTCAAAAGCGAGACTGCAGCTTAGAGACACAGAGGCAGCAGGCCCTGCGGAGGCACCTGGGCTTCTAGTTTTATTAACTTGGGGGGCGCCTGGCTCTACGCGTGTGGCAGAGCAATTAAGGGGCGTCTGTGAGGACGGGCTGCGTGCCACCGCCTGTCCGCGGCCGCCCGCGCAGGGAGCGGCCTCTCTGAGGGACTCCTGCTCTCTGAGCTGACAGCTGCAGCGGACACTCTCTTCAACTATCCATGGGCGAGGGCGGGCAGAGGAGCCTCTGGCAGCGCCGCCGGGCGGGCGCCCCCCGCCAACCTGAGCGCGCTCCCGGTGCGAGTCGCCAGGGGGATCTTCATGCTCACTGCAGAACAGCGGAGTCTCCCGCCCAGTCAAAGGGCCAGGAAAGAGCTGTCAGAGCAGCTCTGCCTCTCTGGGCTTCAGGGGCAAAGAAAAGCAAAAGTAACTTGGCTTTGGTGACACGGACAGGCTGCCCGGGTCGGCTCAACGAGACTCTTCCAAAGTCTCAAGTTATTCCTCCTTTTCATAAGAGGCCGGGTGTTCAGATGGAAGCTAATTCCCGAGCATCTATCTGTGAGCACAGCGAACTGTGAGCATCTCCAGAGAAGCATCTGGAGGCTTTGGCACAGCTGGAGTCCCGGTCTGGCCCTCCCCGTCTGGCCCTGCTGCCCCTCCTGAAGCTCAGCGACTCTCTCCCTGCTTAAGTGGCCGCGAGGCCTCTCCGGCTCCAGGCCTGGGCCCATCAGCCGTGCCCAGCCACGACACCTCGGGGGCACTGCAGCAAAATGGCCCGCGCTCGTGGAAAGGCACACTTTTGGATGAGACCCAGGACCCAGGAACTGCTGAACGAGGCGTCCCCACCGCGCCCAGCGCCCCAGGGTAGGTTCCTGCACACAGAACGGACAGCCGCTCGTCTCGGACTCTGCTCGGGAGAAGGCCTGCGTGCCCCGCTGGCCCCTGGACGAAGGCTGCCGGTGTGAGGCGTCGGGGATACGAGGGCGCAGAAACCCACAGAGCGCCTCCTACACCCCCCAAAGCTCCGGATGGTGAAGCGTCCTGGCCGCGCGGTGTCTCCCAGGGGCACAGCCGCAGCAGGCGCAGAAGTTTCACGCCAGGGACGTGAGGACAGAGCTGGCTTTATTCACTTCTCAGAAGCAGGTGGCCATGTCGTCTGGTTCTAGAGACA
>NW_004567117.1:46839191-46841273 GCF_000260355.1 Condylura cristata | reverse complement strand
GGGCCCAGCACCCCACAAACGGCTGAGGATGAAAACATACCCTCTGGTTCCTCCCGATCCTCAGGGAAACGCTGCAGACGTCCCTCGGCCACAGTAGGATCCAAGTGCGAGGCACAGCCACTCCGCACGGCAGAGAGCCGCCTCACTCAGCACGTGTCTCCTGTGGCGAAGAAGCATCAATCTACGCGTACAGCCGATTCGCACCAAAAAAGCTAGTGAATTCTACTTGAGATGTTATGAATAGTTTTCAATTATATAACACCACCTACTCAAGTATGAACCTGCAAATAAAAACATTAAGGAGAAAAGAGTGGAGTTTCACTTCCCCTGAGAATAAAAATGGCCTCTCTAAGCCATAAAGGAAAGATGACGAGAGGCTTACGGTTTCCATTCAAATTAAATTGGTTTTAAAAAACAGATTGTATCAATATCACTTGATCAGGCAACTTTTGGATTAGTCAGTAGGCAGGTGAGACATTCAGAAATGATTGCACTAAACAAACTATTTTCAGAGCTAATAATAGTACAGGTAGCAAATTAGGTTCTGCCTCACCTATTACCAGACTTAAAAGCGGTTATTTAAACAAGTAGAATGCAACAGATTTAATAGGCACAGAACGTGAACAGATCATATTAGAGCAGGGGAGTGAAAATCGCATTGTTTTATAAACGCTTGCCCAAATGAAGTTAATCAAAAAGTATCAAAAACAGGTTATGAGAGTTCCGCCCGACCGAAGAGAACGAAGAGAACTTTGAGACGCGCTGAGACGCGCGCTAGCGTCTGCACAGTGCAGAAGGCCGCCCGAGCACACTCCGGGAGCTGAGCGGGAGCGTGCGATGACCCCCTCCCCTTGGCAGTACGGCAACGTGAACAAGCAGCGCAAGAAGCATCTCGAGACGGTCACTTATTCCGTACGTGAACGGCACGGGACGGGTTAGCGCCCGGAAGTAACTACTGATCTCTGATGACGCTGGAAACTAGTGTCACGTAATTTTCAGCAGACAGAGATGCTTAAGTCTCGTGTATGACACACTCCTTGTGGCAGCGAGAGAATTCGCCCAACTGCTACTGCCACGAAGGCAGCACACACACACACACACCCGTTCAGTGACCCTCCCCGGGCTCCCCACAGGGCGCTCACAATGCCTGACAATACAGTGCCCAACTATTCCCAAAAACAGTCCTTCCACTTCCGGCAGGCTTAACCCGTGCCTAGCAAACCAAACCTCACCAACGGCGCTAAGCTGAGGAGGAAATACGTAATAGCAGCCACCCGGGGGCTCTGGAGCAAGCTGGAAGTCCCTGGCTGAGTCCAGGCCTGAGGCCCCGCTCTGGTGGCTTCAGGCTGCAACGTCCTGAGGCGCGACCGACGCCAGGGAAGGCCAGGCCGCGGGAGTCACGCACTTGTGCGTCGGGGAAGGGGCCTGCCTGGTGGCGCACGGGCAGTCGGAGCGCAGCACCGTGCCGCTGTCAGGAGCCGCTGCGGCACCAGTTCGATCCCCGCCCCGGAGCTGAGCTGCCCCGTGGGGCGCGACAGAACCCGCCTGTCTCCCCGCAGCTGCCCTCAGCAGTGTGCTTCGGTCCGTGTGCCCGTTCTGCTCCCCGCTGTCTCTGGACAACCCTCTCACCCCTCACCTCTGGCCTGTGCCCAGCTCTCGTGCGTGTAAGCAAATAAATCTTCAGGGGAAAGAAGGACGCGGGCAAGCGTCCCGCTGCTGACAGCCACGGGAGCCACAAAGGAGGCGCGTGACGGAGCGGGAGGGAGACCTGGGCTCCGGGCCGGCGCCGGGCCGAGCCCGCGCGCACGAGTCTGCAGGCCGGCGGCCCAGCTTCGCCGGCGAAGGTGGCGCTCCACGGGCAACCACGCAGCTCCCGCCGAGACACCAGCGCTCTCGGAAGCAACACAGCGCGCTGCAGGGCCTAGTTAACGTCAAAGGTGTCCAAGAGGCTGCTCGAAAGTAACGGAAAAGAGAAAGACGTGACAGAATCTCAAGGGCAAGGGCACGCGGCACACTGCCCAGCTCAAGGAGCTCGGAGTAGCTGCGCCTCCACACTGCGAGAAGGAAGGAAATGTTCCTGCA
>NW_004567117.1:46835268-46838581 GCF_000260355.1 Condylura cristata | reverse complement strand
CCAGCAGCTGTGAAGTGGACTCGCTGGCCCCTGGCTGAGGGCAAGTAACAGCCAGCAGCTGTCCCGCCACAGGAGCTGACCGGTAACAGCCCAATGGAAAAAGCAGAACTGAAAAAGCAGACAGGGACGTAAAACCGAACCAAGGGCCAGAGGGGTGAACTTCCTGGGCAGAAACAGCCCCCACCAGTGGCCAGAGTCCGGGCTAAGTCCAGTCTGCGGTGCGGGCGGTAACGGGAGCTGGAAGGATCCATTCAGAAGACAAGTTATGTCCTGTGGCGGAGACCATATCACTAGTAGCTACGATAGACGCCCAGACACGCCGCGGGGCCCCCAGGTGCTGCTCGGCTGACTGCTGAGACGGACTGTCCCCCGAGGCGTCTGAGCCACACACCCGACTCCAGCTGACCGGCCAGAGACGATATGAGGCACTCCGGGGCGGGGGGCTTCCGGCACAAGGAAGGAGCCTGGCAAGGACCTCGGGGACAGCCCCGGCGGGCAAGGCCAGGGCGGGCGGACGGCCGCCGCAGAGGCAGGGCCACCGCACAGTCCAAGGCTGAGGGGGCACAGGCCTCCACAAGGGCAGCAGTTACAGGTGCAGGGAGGACAGGTCAGTGTTACGGGGCTGTCCTGAAGGAGCCCTGCAGTCGCGCGGACCCCACCCTGCTCCAGCGACTGGACACTACAGCTCCCCGCAGCACCCGAAGGGGCCTGGAGGACCCCAGGGCGGCGCCGAGCAGCATTCTGGGACTCTGGGGATAAACAGGGCGCACTTGTCCAAGGGTCTCTCTTGCGCGGTCTGGGGACCCGCGACTGGGGCTTGCAGTTGGTTGGTTACCAGAGCTCCAAGTCAGCAGCGCCCGTAGGTCATTCTAGTTACCTCGCATCTCTCTTTCCCTCCTTTTCCTTTCCCCTTTTGTAAACAAACCCGTTGATGACCCTTTCGTGCGTGTCTGCAGGCCCAAGGGGGGGGGGGCCTATTCAACTGGGGTGCCCTGCAACGCAAGCAAAAGCAATGGAACATTTTTGACATAAGGAGTGTGACTCCTGAGAACACTTCTAACCCTACCGAATCAAAACCTGGCGACTGTGGAAAAAAAAAAAAAAAAAAAAAAAAAGCCTCCTGTATTCCCAGCAGTACCCGGTAGCATCAGAAAACTGGGCAAAGCTTACTTCCCAGGGGTGACAATTACTCCGTCCACACCAGACAAAACAGCAAAAGCCTTAAGAAATGTCACTCGAACAACCGACTGCTCTGCTTGGTTTTCAATCCTCCGGTTTTGAGGAGAAGCTAGAAAGACTGTGTCAGAGACACTAAGAGTTATCATTAGTCTTCAAAATTGACAAACAAAAAGACATACAAACAAGTGCCAGCATAATTAAAACAGCACTGTTCGTGCTTAGCACAAAAAGTAAATTTTACTACTAACAATTTTAAGCCAGCAAAGCGAGAGCAAATAGGAGTAGCAAAATGACAGTTATCTGCAAATTCATAAGTGTGTCTTTTGTGTAACCATAATGATCATATTTTATGCTGTCATTTTGCATTTAATTGCTCACCCTGGAACTTTTCTTCACAGAAGCCATCAGTACCCCACAGAGTCAGATGCTGAATTGCACAAACCATACTGTGGCCACAGACTTAAAAGAAAGTTACTTTGCTGAGCTGTGGTGTATGACAAGTTAATTTTTGCAATTACATTTTTTCCAACAATAAATGAAGCTACTGCTTATGACTAGTCGAGATTATTAAAAGGGGGCAGGAAACAGTCTCTACAATAAACTAATAGGACTCATTTTTAAAGGCTCCAGTTAACGTGAGGAAGTTGACTTTTCAGAGCTCCGCCCTGGCGTGTGCGGAGGGGCTCACTGCCCGGGGGCCAGCACGGCGGCCGGCCGGGGAGGTCGAGGCCGGAGCGCCCGCTCGCCGGTGAGGGTGGCTGCCGCCTCCCGCCCTGACCCTCCAACCTTCTGCTGCTGATCGTGACTTTTAGTTCTGCGATATGATGCCAAACGCCGTGTTCAGGGGCAAGTCCATGAACTGTCATTTAGAAGGAGAGGGCTGCGGCGTGATCATCTATCTGTGGGGTGTAAATTGTGCTAGACTTAAATGTTTGCAGTGACCGTCACTGTCGCAGCCCGATGGTGCTGAAACAGCAGGAAATCACGCGCTGCGAAGGCGGGGCCAGTCCCTATCATGTGGGAGCTGTGAGCAACGTCTGGGGGCGCTACGAAAGGCAGCAGAGCGGGAGGGTAGCTGTCTGGGGGCGCTACGAAAGGCAGCAGAGCGGGAGGGTAGCTGCCAACGCTCCTCGGCTAGCGCGCACCACACGAAGCCGGGCGCTCCTGCGTGAGGAAGCTAATCTGGCAAGACAAACGCGCCTGCGCCAAGTTTTCTGAATGCCTTCAGCCGATTCTGCGTACTGGAGAAGGAAACTAAACAACAGCACACACACCTATGCGCGCACATGCACACATTCGCACACACGTGCGGGCATTTATACACACACGTGTGCACACCGCGTGCGCGTGTGACGGGCATGCGCATGCACTGTGCTGTGGGTGTGTGAGCCTGAGCCTGTGCGCGTGTGTGCATATGCACGTGTGTGCGTGCGTGCACGTGCGTACACGCGCACGCGCGCACACATCTAGAGATACGCTCTTGTCCCTGGTGGCTAGAAGTTTAATTGAAGCCCTGTTTTGCTCACAGTGGAAATGCAGAAAGCGAGGCGCTGCGGGAACGCTCCAGGCGCGCGCCGGGCGGCCTCGCAGGTGACGAGCACAGGATGGCCCTGACGCGTGCGTGGGCAGGGCTGCCCCGTGGCACCCCCGACTGTAGAGGGGCGTGTGAAGACGTGCCTCCACGCTGAGGACATAATTCAAGCAAAAATCCTAGCACCTTGGGGAGCGTGGGAACGCTTCTGACCTCGCGTTTTCCCCTTCGTGGCATCAATCAGAGGCACACGGCTCCCGCCTGCAGGCGAGCGGGTCGCCCTCCGGGGAGAGGTGGGGGTGCACGGGGGTGGGCCAGCAGCCCCTACTCGGGGAGACGCGGTTCCTTACACGAGCAGCAGGCTGGTGCCAGGTGTGGCTCCGGGGCCTGGGGCTCCTGCGCCTCGCCCAACCTTTTGTGCCCTGCAGCCCGTCCGGGCGCGGGGCCTCTCACCTCCCACTGTGAGCTCCCCTACCGCCACCCCAGGCGGGGCTGACCACCTCTCGTGCCCGCCCAACCTCTCTCCTGGTGCCCAGAAGTCAAGCAATGCCCCAGAGACAAGACCCTGCCAACCCCTTCCGCGGGGAGGGTGCCCGCTGCCCC
>NW_004567117.1:46832221-46834703 GCF_000260355.1 Condylura cristata | reverse complement strand
GGCCGGGAGCTGGGAGGACCCACACAGCCGCAGGCCAGTGACCGTCGGGCTCAAGTGAGATGCACTTGGAAGACAAAGCATTTTAGGAGCTCAGACATGCAAAATATTCATCTTCAAACGTAAACGCTGGACAAGAATAAAAAGGGCGGCCAAGTAGTCGTGGGGAAACAGGAGCTACCAATCCGCATCGGTGTGGGAAGGCGGGAGTGAAGGCCCCGGCGGCTGTGCAACTGACGGGCCTGGCCGCGGTCATCAGAATGAAATCGTGCAACTTTCATCTCAGCTCAAACAATACATCTCAATTAATTAGAACTATAAATTAAAAATATTAAACCAGAAATCAATACTCCTCCATGAAGAAAAAGTGAAAATTATAAGCCCGACGCTAAACTGGGAACGTTTACAGCTTTTCCTCGGTTTTCCATTTCTTCAAATGTGTATAAACCCTCCGGATTAGGTAAACAACTCAACAGAGATGCCATGGAAGTTCAAATACTGTGATAAACGTTCCGGTTAAACTTTGTTTTAACTGAGACTGGACTAAAGCCTACGGCACCCGTGGGGCAGCCCGTCACACGGACCCGTCCACCGCAGGACCACGCGTGGGCCAGCAACAGAAACGTCCCCTCCGAGTGCAAGCCAAAGGCTTCTGCAGGTCAAAAGTCTTTGGAAAGGCACTCTCCCACGGCCCCTCGGCCCACGGTAACGTGCTCGGAGCACCGGCCCGGGCAGAGGAGGGCGAGGAGCCCGGCCCCGGGCCTGCCGCTCAGGCCGCGCCGCGGGGCGCTCGTGGGTCGTGACAGGATTACCTAGAGCCCAATCACGGCCGCGCATCGCTTTTGCTTAATTAAAGCAAAAGGCATCAAGCCTCCCCGGCAGTGATGGTGCGGAAGCGGCCACCACAGACGCCGTAATTAACGCAACCTTATCCCGGAACGGTCCTGGGTGACCCGAGGGCAGCCCGCTCAGCGCGAATCCCCGGCCCGGCTCCCGCGGCCGCGCCAGGCTGGGGCGCCCGGCCCGCACGGCCTTGGTTCCGAGGTGCGGCAGGCGCTGCTGCTCGAGCGTTCCCGTGGCAGCTTGGCCATTTAATCACCGCACGCTAATACGTTATCAATATCGTGAACATGGAGCTACAGAATCACTTGTCAGAGTAGTCAGATATTAGAGATTTTGTGCATAGATGCAGCACAGGGGAGGCTGAGTCTTAATCGTGCTTTTACCAGGAAGACACATGACGGGCTCCTGGATGCACGTCGCATGCCGCACGCAGTCGGGTCTGGGTCCCACGCGCGTGCCCTGGGGACCTGGGTGGAGTCCTGGGTGCCGTCTCTCCGGTCAGGTGCGGGCGCTGCTACGTGCAACCGAGACGACTGACGCTGACGTAATTTCTCAGGACTCAGCTTGCTCGGTGCGCCCTTTCTTGACATTTCACTTCCCTTACTGGGAAGGATTTCAAAATGCAAGAAATCGCCATTTGAACACACACTGCTTGAAGTCATCTATCCATTAATTCCGCTGTTCTTTTCCTAAAGGATCAAAAATTCTCTGCCAAGACGTTACTTTGAGGTCTTTCACATTCACCAAGTCAGACACCAGATCGCAGGGGACGGCCATCAGCAAATTCCCTGCGACAGGCCCCACGCCCGCTGAGGCCGCGCAGCTGACAAGCGCGGCCGCGCCGTGCCTGGGCGCATTATGCTCACGCCGCGTGCGCATCTGGGCACCCTTTCCGGCGATGCAGCGAGCAGCCAATCATTTATTCCACTCTAATTAGCACACATGCACGTCCTCGCCAATCAAGCCGGGCGCGGGGAGGCGCGGTGGCAGGCGTGCAGCAAGCTGGCAGAGCACACTCGGGGTGCGGGGCCCTCGGGCCGAACCCGCCGGCGCCCGGGGCAGGCTCCCCGGGAAGGCACGCGGCCGGCCCTCCTCTCAGAACGGGTCAGGGCCCCAAAAGGAAAAGGCCAACGGCAGGAACGGGCGGGCCCAGGGCTCAGGCGCGGAATCCAGCTGGAGCAGGCTGCTCGTCCTCGGCCGCGAGGCAAGTGAGGCCGGCGCGGGAGGTGACGGGCCTCGGAGCAGCGGCCGGTCTCCGCTCGGCCGGCGCAGGACGCTGGCATCCACTCTCCACGCCAGGCGTCCACAGCGAGAGCTCCACTCTGCGCAGTGTGTCAAGACTGTATTTGAAACCGAGACAGCAGACTTGGCCAGGAGTTGCTGACTCACGGTCTGTTACTTCTTTCACCACGATGAAATCATCGTGCCGCTTCCAGAAAACCCCACACGCGGCAGTTTAAAGTCAGAAAAGCTCCAGTTGGAAGGGGCCGGCTTAGTGTCGCCCACTGAAAGCCAAGGCCCTTTCCCCAGAGCAACCTTGCTGGGACACAGGCGACGCCTTTCAAACGACCGTGGTATCGACCCCGTGCTGAGACGCTTTGAGGTGAGAACAGCGTCTGCTGCCTGAGCGCTCGCGGCAGCT